>NC_089823.1:160165911-160473661 GCF_035046505.1 Tiliqua scincoides | reverse complement strand
AACTTGTCTGCTCAGAAGTCCCATTGTAGCCAATGGGGCTTACTCCCAGGATAGTGTGGAGAGGGTTGCAGCCTGAGTGAGGGAGGGCAGGCAGGGCAGGCCTGTGGCTGCCCCCCCTTCTTCTCTTCCCCACCTCTGGAGTCTGTGTCCTTTTTTTCCTTCCAGCAGGGTGCCTCTGGAAGGTGGGGGGAGTTCTTTAGTATCCATGTAAGATAAGCAGATGTCATAACCGCCATATGTATTGGAATCCTGGAAGATCTGGTGAGGAGGTAAATGTGGTGTCAGCAGTGGCCCCTTTAAGGGTAAGGCCTGGACGTCCAGCAGAGTGTGCTGCACAGCTGCAGCCACTTGAAGGCAATAGGGCCCTTAGGGATATAATGGGCACCTGAGGAAGGGGGTGTGGGTTGTAGAAGGAGTGCAAGTTGGAGAGGAGACTGACTGGGCTTATTGACTTTGACTTGGATATTCTGACTGATTTGACTGACTTACTTTGGAATCTGACCTTGGACTGTGACTTGGCTTATTGACTTTGGACTCTGCCCTGGATACTCTGACTGACTTTGTGACAAACTGCTGGAGACACTGGTGTTTGTAGCGTGGCTGCTGTGCCCAAGACCTGCTGAGGACCAAGGGGCTGCTGTAGTGGTGGGAGGCTGCTGGCAGGAGAGAGGACCTCTGCAGGTTAAACAGGTGAGCTACCCTGGAGGTGGGGTCTAGCAGGACTGCAGGGCAGAACCAGGGTCATTTGTTGGGGGAAAGAAGGGGAGCTAATTTGCTTAAAGTGGGCATAATTCTCCAGGCAGAGAATGGCCTTGGAATCAAACAAAACACCATAGAGGACCAGGCGTCTGAAAACACAATACAAGAATGTATGACAAAACTAACTAAAAGCTACAAGAGGGGGCTACATTATAAAAATGGGACCTATAAGAGCTTAAAGGTAAAAAAAAACCTATATATGTAGTATTATCTTCATTTTAGATGTCAAAAGGGTTTTGTGGCTCCTGAGGTTTTTTTTCCTCCAGAAAATGGGTCCAAATGGCTCTTTAAGTGTTTAAGGTTGCTGACCCCTGTCATAGACAAACCCTTTGTTTTTCCTCTTTGCCACTCTTCCCCCTTTTCCTTTCTCTATGTCTCTAGCGGTTATCAGGTGGGGAGGAAGAGCAGGGGCTCCTCAAAATCCTTTCCTTTGAGATGGCCCTTTTGTCCTCACTTCATCAGATGCTTCAAATACACTCTGCATTACAAGCAACCACTACCATAAAGAATAATTTCTTTGTATGCGATAGTTCTATATGTATTCTTTTATAAGAAAACTGGTCTTTTCAGTGAAGTCATCTCTCTCTTTCTTAAGGGATGGGGATTTTCTACCATGTGCTGGTTTGTTATCCATTCTAAGATTCCTTGTTGGAAAAGAATTGGGGTGGATGGAAGCCATCGTGGGAGAGGCACAGAAGTAAGCGGAAGGGATTGTCAGTGGGGCAGCAAAGTGCCCAACTTGGCCAGCATCTATCACAGCCCATATTTGACTGAGACCTCTTAAAGACCAGACTAAATTACTCACTTCCAAAATATTTCCTCATTTTCCTTACCGTGTTATAAAATTCCTTGTTCTTGGAACCATAGTCAAAATACTTAAATTGTTTTGATTTGAATACCTAGAAAGAGGAACAGGATATAGTCAGATTACAATCTGCGGAATTGTCATAATTCTAACTTTGAAGTAGGGCTTGTCATATTCAAATTAATTATCTGGAAAACTGAATAATAATAATAATAATAATAATAATAATTAATAACTAGGTATTTATAGACGACCTTTCTAGTCATCAGTTTACTCCTTTGACTTTATTCAAGGCCGTTTACATAGGCAGGCATTTCTAAATCCCTCAAGGGGATTTTTACAATCATAGATGTTCTCTCTTTCAAGAACCAACCACATTTCAGAATGGATCTTCCTGGTTTGGTCTCACTTCTGGCCCCCAGTTCGCCCACACAGGCTGACAAACAGCTCCATCTCTCACATGGAGGGCAGCCAAGACACTTCTTGCTCACACCAAGATCAGGTGGAATCACTCAGCTGGGCTTGTCAGCTGCTTCAAGTTCTCGCCATTCTCAGCCGTTCAGGGAGCTGCTGGTGTCCTCGAACTGGTGACCTTCTGATGTTACCTTCAGGCTAATGGAGGCTCTACCCTCAAGACCAGAGCTCCTGCCCTTGTACTCTCCTGCCCAGAATCCTTGTAAAAAATGTGTGGGAGCTTTGCCAAAATACTGGGGTCTCTAAAAAGCCATTTCAAAGATCATACTGTAGTTTGCACTTCTATACACATGTATAAGTTCCACTGAACTCAGTGAATTCATTAGTAGATATGTGTAGGCTTACAGTGCGCACACACACACGCAAACACAGTGTATTTTCTTGGTTAAAGTATAACTAGTTCAAGAGTTTAGAAGACATTAGTCCTCTTTTCAGTGTTAGCACTCGATTCCAGGGGATCCTCAGACAAAACCTTGTGCTGCCCAAGGTGCTTCTATTGCATATGTGCTTCTATAAGCATGTGCACTGGGGCCATTGGAGTGGTTTGGATTCTCCTTCCATCACCCACCTCTGGCTGGCCCTAAGTTCAGGGCACTGCTGCTATGCCAAGTCCCTGCAGTGTGCCTGGCTGTTCCCGGATCATGAGTTCTTCCTGAGCTGATGCAGCCTATGGAGTAAACAGCTGGTCTACCCTGTCAAGCCTCCTCCCAGCTTGCATCAAAGTAATGTTCCTTCCAAAAGAAGAGCTCTATAATGGCACATGAGACGCAGGATAGATTTGCATATATAGGAACAGTAGTTGGTGGCAATTCGAAGTTCAGGAATTTGTAGAATGATGATTTTCTACTATAAAATTTGTATCCTTCTGGTTGGAATAAAAGAGCCTCTACAAAAGCATTTAAAAACTAGTTAAGATGACATTTGATATTTGAGGTTTGAAAAGATTAAAACGTATCTTACTAGAAAAGTTTGAGCTGTTGACACACATATAGCGGAAACTGAACGTTCAGTCAAGTAGTGACTTTTGGATTATAACTATAGAGAATACATTCAGGAAATCCTACCTGGCTCCAATGAAGTCCTGTCTTCACAGAAGTAAAATCAGGTACTATTCCAATATACACATCTGCTCGACTCTGAGAAAAAAAAAATACAAAGGAAGATGCCAAGAATATGTACCCTGCGGAAGAGATTTCCTTGCTTGGCCCATTGAGGTACAGGAACTACAAAGTAAACCTGATCGCCCAGCTCTGTGCCTCTCCTGTGCTGCCTCTCCCAGGAAAGCTGTATTTGGGAATTCACTGCAAACCCCACTCCTCACTCTTAAGGCACCTTGATAGAACTGCCACCACCTCTTTGTCCTCGTTTCCCCCTTCGCTCTTCCCAAAGAGGATAGCTAAGAGTGCTGTGCCGCTGCATTTTGGCCTCTTGAGTTATAAATTCCCTGAATTTAATATAATGCCTCAGCCAAAAGGTGTGTGTGGGGGGGGGGGGGAAGCATATGCACCAAAATTCAAGTGGGGTTCACCTCACCTGGGGAAAGCAGCTCTGGCTCTCTTACATCCCTCCTAGGATTAAGGCCATGGCCTAAGTTTTGTGGAACATAAAACTTTTGTGTTTAAAGTTTTGTGGAGTTGTATTGAGCCGGCACAAGCCTCCTGCACTGGCCCAAGAGTGTTGCCAAGAAGCTGTAAAGCATGTTCATAACTATTCGTTTTAGATTGTGAGCCCTTTTGGGACAGGGAGCCATTAGTTATTTGATTTTTCTCTGTAAACGACGTTGTGAACGTTTTTGTTGAAAAGCGGTATATAAATACTGTTAATAATAATAATAATATTCTCAAGCCAAGCATGCTGGAGCAAGGACGTGTGCTGGACAGCCAGCTTCAGAGCAAATTAAGATTGAGTAGTTTTCTTAGCTCTCTTCAGCATTTTACTCAGGAGGCTCACCTGGTCTTGGCTCCCTTGTCCTGTGGCAACACATCACACACAGACTCAGCAGGTGCAGAATGGCAACCTTGGTCATTGACACAGCCTCTTTATAGACCCACAATTCCCCTCTATCTTCCCTCATCTGTCTCATGTGCAGTCAAATCAATGACAGGCTTAGTGTTTCAGACCTTCTTCCTTTCTGTGTATGAGAATGTGCTTGTGTTGACCTGTTTTAGGGGAACTCTGAGATCCGCTTTGGGCCTTCATCATACATAACTGCATCAAACATATCCCCATCTACCAACAATTCCAGAACCATGAACATTCCTCCTCCCAGTATGAGTATGAGAGAGTGTGCTTGCTTATCTGCACATTCATTTTATTGTTGAACTGTTTTAGGGGAAGCCCAAAAGGGCAATGGCATAGACAGAAAGGGGCAAGGGGTGGGCCACCCCGGGTGGCACCCTCAGGGGGGAATGACACCACTAGTGACCAAAATTGCAAAAATCACATTTGTTAGGAATAATACCATCATGTTATATATCATTTGGTGTGTAATTCAATGCAGAATGTATGTCATTGAGTACTATGTGCAGGGGAGCAATAGCAAGGGAGGGCACTGATGTTCATCCATTGCCTGTGGGAAATATTCACTGCATTTATTTTCCGGCCATTATTATTATTCATTTCATGCCATGACTATTACTATCTCTTAGCCTCACCTACCTCAGAGGGTTGTTAAGAGGGCGAAAGAAGGGGAGGAACCTTGCACACCACCCTGAGCGCCTTAGAGGAAGGGTGGTATAAAAATATGAAAAATATTTAATTCATTAATTTTGCTGTATGGGGAGGTGTCAAAATTTTATGGGCCCGGGGTGTCAAATGACCTAGCTACACCACTGCAAAGGGGGGAAATGAAAATCAGCACCTGTCAAGCACCATTAAGTAACAACGAAAGGGGCTTTGATTAGCTCACCCCACAAAGGATCCCATAGGCCTCTAACAGCCCAATCCTGAGCTGCCCAGCGCCCAAGGCTGCAGCGACACCAAAATGACTAGTTTCCCACTGGGAAAGCGGGGGAAGTGATTCACAGCCTGCCTCCAGGCTCACCCCTTGTTTGGAGGCCTTGGGTTCTGACCACAGAGATCTGTTCTTTCATCAAAAACATTCAGCATGGTCAGAACTGTAATACAGGTCCACCCTATTTATATAGAGATTTTTTTATACATGGATTTGACCTAACACGAATGGCCCCTGCAAATGAGAAAGAATGTGCTGATCCCTGGAGAAGGGAAAAAATGCATCCCTTTAAAGTTAGTTTTAAAAACTGAACAGTCCTTTAACAACAGCCTCCTTAATGAGAGAGAGGGGGGGGGGCAGCAGGCTAACAATCCATCAATCCTTCTCTCTCCTTCCTGAAAGAAAGGTGATCATTTTGCATTGGTGAAGGGAGCGGCTGAGTGAAGTGCTGATGGATTGTCTTCTTAATGACTCTTATCTTAGAGTCAAAAGGTCAGCAAAGCTGTTTTTCAATCACTGGAGCAAAGAAACTTTGTTTTCAAAATTGATTTGCTATAGTGTATTTTTTTAATTCACATGAGTGCTTGAAACAGAACCCACGTGAATTAGTCTCAACCTGTACTTTTCTGTCTTCCTATTCCAGTAATCCTCCAACTCCCCTCCCTTTTTTCCCCTTGCATACACCTTCAACCCTCATTTTGTTAACCCTGGCCCCGTTGAGATATCCCAGTTTTCCTAAGCCCTTTCTTCCCCTTCATTCTTGCAATTCTTTATGCTCCTTTTCCTTCTAAAGTGTTTCTTTCTCTTCCACTCCTCATCCTTTTCTTTCCAACAGTGGCTTACTCTCAGGGTCCATCCAGGAGTGAGAGGTCAGCAAATAAGTGCAGTAAGATGAGCTGCACTGAGTGAGTGGGAGAGCTTTGCTTGGCACTGTTTTTTGTTCTGAGTTTTGTAACTTCCCCCCCTTTCGCTTTTTTTTTGCACTTTTCACTCTCATGTTCCTCATCCTGCCCTTAGGATCCCTGCACACAAGTTAGTTTTCCCCAGTGTGCAATTCTTCTTGAAGTTTATAAAGCACCAGTGGGAACAGCAACATTTTGGGCTGTTAAGTAACATACATAAATAAGAACATAGAGTCCACCTACCACATTTAAGTTGTGTTCATTAAATCCTGCTGCTGTGAAGATCAACTGGATGCAAAGTTGGTCTAATCCTGGATAGCTGCACAACTTGGTACTGATGTCTTTAATGCGGTTACTGAATAAACATAATTCTTTCTTCCCAAACATAGCCTGGGAATTAAACATGCAGAATCTTTAGAAACCAATCTAACCAGTAGCCCTGAATCACAAGGAAACATTAAGGTTCTGTCCAAGGATTTTTCTGCCTTAGATTAAAGCCTGCTTATTTGGAAGCCAAGATTTGTTTCCGCACTGTCCAATGAACACTTGAGACAACAGGAGAAAGGGCCACTTTATTTCACATTAGCAAGAGAAGCAGAGGCTGAGACCTGCAGCATCCAAGGCAGCGAAAGCCCCTGTGGTGCGGGGAGGGACCTCTGGGTGGTACCAGAAACCTCTGCCCCCAGGCGGGCATGCACCCGACTCCAAGTTGCGCCCCGCTGCTGGGCGGCGCGTCTCATCCATGTCTATCCCTTAAGGGGAAGGCAGCCGGACCGCAGACTGCGCCACCTCGAGCCGCTGAGCCTCTGAGGTGTGCCCCGCAGTCCTGGCCAGGGCCCCGTCTATGTCCTCATGCCGCCGAGCCCCTGAGGACTGAAATAGGGTTCCGACCTGCCTATGCCGCCTGAAGGTGCATGCCAAAGTCCCATTCATGCCTCCTAACCCGCACCACCTGCCCTCTTAAAGTGAGCAATGGCAGCTTGCAAACAGGGGGGGTGTAACCCCCTGGCCAATAACAGTCTGGGGTAGGCGAAAAAACTGCCTGCCCCTCGGCCAATCTTGGCAGGCAGCAAAAAATTCCTACCCGGCCCCAAACGGCAACCAGTTAAACTCAGACTGCCTCTAGGGCAGGCGGGCAGGTATTCCCATGGTGCCCACATGCAAAAGGAGGAAGAGGGCTGGGTCTCATGCCCTTTTAAAAGGTCCGCTGTAGCTGCCAGCCCCAGCCACCTTCCCCTCCCCCTTGGGGAGGGACTCTCGTGTCCCGGCCAGGCTAAACAAACTCCGATCACCCCTTTAATTAGACGATCAGGATTTCCTGAGACACCTTTCTTGCTTGACTGAAATGGTCTCATTTAGCCCTCCCATAACACAAAGTTGGTATGGGGGCAGGGGGGATTGGCAGGGTCTGATCTATCTCAAGAAGCCTCTGAACTCCCTCGCATGTTCAGGGACATCAACAGGTTCTTAACTGTGCATACAGGACACAGTATTGCTGAAACAAATATTGGATGTCAGCAGCAATTGCCCACTTCTAATGTCGGAAAAGATTGAATGAATGGGTTGGGAGGGAAATATTGGAATGATAAGTTTGTACAATAATAATATTATATAAAGAAATACTTACTATTTGTACGTCTCTGGGAAGTGCCAGCAGCAGGCCAAAAATGCTTGTGGTGCCCACTAATGTGTAGCCAGGAGAAAAGCTGATGAAAAGTTTGACCTTTTGAGCCAGCTGTGGCATGATGGAAAATGCAATGATGCCTGTAAAAGAGAACAAAATTCAGAAACCTAAATGAGAGAACCTTTAGGACTTCAAATGGGAGGGGCATACTTGCTCTGGTTTGCATGTATTAATGCTTTTTACCTGTACTATATTCAGGTTTTGGATACCTGCAAATAAATCCCCATAATAAGATGTCCTGTTGTTTGTCAGTCTGATCTATCTTTTTTGGTCTCCTTCCTATGTATTCTGTTTTTGTGTTTTTTTATAGGGAAGAATTTCAACATGCCTCGACAGAAGACTTAGCTCTGACCAAAAGGGAACCATCTTTTGATTTATTTTTCTGCATAGGTCACTCTGAAAATGCTTTTGTTCAACAGTGTTATACAAATTGTTTACTACTAATAAGAATAGTTTGATCTCGACAGGTCGCAAGACCCACTGATTCTTTTGTCAACGTTTATGCACCTGACGGTGGCTTAACAGACAGGAAGCAACAGGCAAACTGTTTCTCACCACTGCACCTTCTTTCCCAACATGTGTCACCAGAGGTTTCTGCTTGTCCTGCAGCATGAAACCCCAGAGAGCCTGATCCCTGAGAATGAATAAGCTGCTGAACAGGTACAAGGAGAGATGTATGAAAACTGCCCAATCAGCTCTGAGGGGCCCAATGTTTCTGAGACTGGCAACCAAACAACCCGGTTGTTTGAGGCAGTGGAATGATTGTCCTGCTGTCACAAAAGGTGCCGCAGTGGCACATGGGGGGCTTTGCCACTAGGCCAGTTCAGACCGGTTCAAGCTACCACTGCCAAGAGGCAGCAGCACAGGAACCATGCTGCCACAGACTGCTCCAAGGCAGCTCCCAGACTGCTCCAAGGCAGCGGGAGAGTCTTGTGAGTGGGGAGGGGGAGTGCAGGGAGAGTTTCGGAGCTGTTTTTTGAGGGGGAGAGCAGGGGTGGAACGGGGGTGAGGGATCGATGCTGGTGGCAGCAACTTGCATCAAGAAACTATCCCCCTCACCTTCAAACAGTTCTTTTTAAGGAACTTTCATCTGAAAATAAAATATAAATTGGGTAGTATACAATGGCCTGTGCTGTATCCAACGTAGGTTAGAAGCAGATGGGAACTCACTTCAGGGTAAGAGGATATTTTTCCCCTTACCCCCTATAATACCACAGCCTGCCTTATGGGGCTACTCAGACCAGCTGTTTATCCAAGAAGCCCTGTAGTGCTGTTTGGGCCAGGGATGGGGGTTGGGATATGGCATATACTGCTGATCCCACCCCCCTCCTGGGCCCAATCATCCCACAGTTTCGCTCTACCCTGGCCCAGAAACACCCCTCTCCACCTCTGTTCCACCCTCCCTCCACCCTCTCCCACCCCCTGTGCTGGCCAGTGCAGGGACTGGACCTGACACCAGCAGGCCAGTGCACATCATTGTGCCGACACTGCTGGCTCTTGATCAGCGCAAATATGCCTTACAGCACATTTGCAATACTTGACAGCCGGTGTGTGTGTGTGTAGGGGGGGTGCTCTGGCACATTGTGCCTTTAGGATTCAGCTGCCCAAATATCACATGGCCGTGAGTCAAAGAGCAAGAAGAGTTTGATGGTTCTCATGTCTTGAAGCGGATAAAAATCTAGGCTAGGTCACATTCCACATGATAACTAAGAGTAAATAGATAGACCTAAACCTCATTCACTTATTTTTTAAAAGTATTTTTATACATCCTTCTTCTGTTTTTTACACAGCATTCAAGGCAGTTTACATGAGCAGACTCACAGTAAACACCAATTTTGAATGGGACTTTTACAATATCGTACTATGAAGGGAACTCACAGAACCCTAAGTTCAGCAGGACTTCACAAGGAACTGGCATTTTCATCTGGTTAGAGACCAGAGTATAGATGAAAGTCAAAGCTGGATGAATATCAGAGCATAGCCTTATTAAGGATGCAAATTTATCTTGGCTGGCAAAAAAAAAATGTAACTACCCAAATGACACATGCTAATGTATGCAAATCCTAAATAAACAGAAATAAAATTAAAAACAAATCTAAGATGTTGATAAACAGTGTGGAAGGTTGGATGAAATCATACAAAAGAGGAAAGCATGTGAACAAAAATGTAAATGTGGTTATAATTGAAAATGGCTGGAAAATGGCAAATGGCTACTCGATTCTATGTCAACTTGAAGGTCGGCGTAGAATTCACAGCCTCCGTGTCGGGCAACCAGCCAAACATGGAGGCTGTGGATCTGGTGGAGCAAAGCTCCAGCTGTCCTGCCCCACTTCCACCTCCAGAACTCCTTCTCCCATCCTCTCATCACCATCCCTCTGCCTCTGCTGGTCCAGGAATGCCTCATCCCCACCTTTTCCCATGCCCCCACATACCTCTCTGCTGCTCAGAGGTCTGCACAACTGCCAAGTGGTGGAGCTTTGGTGCTCCACCAGTGTTAGTTCAGTGCCAGCCAGCGTTGGGCTAGCACTGGTGGAGCACTGGCACTAGGGCCTGCAAGTGTGCCTTTCAGTGAGCTGGTGCGCAAAGCTTAGGTTTGGCCCCAAGACTTCCGACAGGATTTAGAAGTGAAGCATATTTCATTCTGTTCCTGTCAACTTACCTATTGTAGCACCCTGGGAGTGGCCCACATAATACAATGCATCTTGCTTAGTTTTCTGCAGAATAAAGTTGATTGTTGCTGGAACATCATATATCCCCATTTCATGAAAACTGCAATACACACACACACACACAGAATCAAGATGTTTCCAGCAAATACCATATTTGTGTTTCCTACACAAATACCATAGTATAGGGCAGTGCTTCCCCCACTATCTGATGTGGGGGGCCAGCAATTATTTCTCTTAATGTGAAAGAGACAAGCAACTTTTTTCCCCGCCAAAGTTGCTCGATAGTTGCTCTGTTCCAAAGTTGCAGAAACATATCTGTGCTCTATTATTACTATTGTGTCTTTCTTGGAAATTTGCAGCAAACTGGTAGCCAATGGTAGCCAACTGGTGCAGACCACCACTCTGAGTAGCACTGGTATAAGAGTACTTGGAACAGGGCTTGATGATGTTTCCACTTACAAGGCAAGGTGGCAGGTTTTTTATCCTGTGGAAAGAGTACAGAAACAAGCACTATATGCTTATTGCAATTAAAGGCATGCTCCTTTATTAGCGGGGGATGTGCTCCTAGTCCCCCTCCACAGTATAAACCATGGACATGGGGAACCCCTTACACAGCCCTGCCCTCCTACACCCATTTACAAGTTTTAAAGCTTTTCAGGGTGAAATTCTTCTCCCTTAAACAGAGCGCTATAAGCCTACAGACGTATAGCATTTTAAGGCTGCCTCCTGGCAGCCATAACACTTGAAAAAATGTTCTGTTACATGTCTGAAGTGTGTGAGCATCTAGCACAGGACTGTTCTAGCCGCCTGACCTGCCTACCTCTTCACAACCATCAGAAGATTGGTTAGTTCACCTTCACCCATTAGATCTGTTGAATGCAGACTAACACACAGACCAATCCTACCTAACTCCTCATACGGCTATGCAATGGCGCCAATGTGGTACCCGCTGTATCCTGCGGGGAAAGGCCCTGTATCCTGTGGGGGAATACCACCTCTTCCTTGAGATCACCTCATGCCTTTTTAGCTAGCCATGTAGATTGGGGAAAATTCATTTATTTGTGTGTTGGGCACAGGCATTGGATATCTTTCCTACAAGAACACGTGAAACCAAACACAATTTTCAGAAAAATTGTTTTTTAAATGATAGTAACCAAAGAGATGGGGAAAAAACTATGGAACCGAAATGTTATGACATATGCGGATTGGTGGGAAGGAGGACACCTGATACTTTGACGGTTTACGCTGTGTGTGTAAAAATATTATTGTGGTAAGGAGGGGGATTTGCACCGTTGCTGCTTATGGATGAGCACTTGCTTGCTTAAGACTCTTTTCCTGTCTTCATGGACTGAAACTAATATCCACAGTTTTAACCTCCAAGGCAAGAATCATGAGTCATATTATTTGATCTGATTGTTCAACCAGGTTTTTGAATTATTAATTTTGTCTATAATGCTGGAATGGGTTTATCACTCAGTATGGATAATAACTCAGGATTCACAATAGGTAGGCAATCAACGTTGTAATTCTTTTTCAAATGACTAACACGTTTGCCATTTTCTCTTTTTGTAATCAGTAAAGACGCAGTTGACCTTCTTGATGGCCATTTATTTGGAAGCTCTGAAAAGTTTTTGATTTGAAGTCCACTGTATGAAATGAGTCTCTATGTTTATGAAAACCTCACTGCAATGAGTTAATAGTTACTGGACTCAAGGAATAAAACTGCAGAGGGGTAGAAAGCAATGGTGCACCTTCATCAAAAATTTTCCCATCTATTCAAACTGTGAACTGTTTCCTGGGCCTACCTGAAATTCCAAAATTGTTCCTGATCGATAGACAGATACCGGTTCCTTCTAGACCAGGTGGTCCCTCTGCAATTTAGAATCCAGACATCATAACCAGCATCTGCTAGGAAAAATGCCGGACTGTTGCTGGGGAGATTTGCAATCAAGCACCTGCCCTCAGCTATCAAGCCATGTACCAGTAATACAGCTGGCCGATGCCCTGGAAAAGAAACAGAAACTGTGGAATCTGAGGTTAGTCATTTTGCCTTGACAACAAAGTGGCACCTGGGAGGTGTATTCTGGACCTGGAAATCTTCGGCAGCACAATCCTGAATTACCCCCACATCCCGCTGCCAATACAATGTGCTGCATCCTCTGTGGGGGCCAGTCATGGAAATATTGGAGGATCCCACATCCTGGGGTAAGTGTCCATTCAGCCATTGGGTCACCTTGGATCTGCACCAGCTACATTGCTGGGGGGCGGGGAATGACGACAGCAGCATAACCCCTTGCTGTCTACAACCACCTTGTGGATACAGACAGCACCGTTCTGCCCAGCATTCTTCTCCCGCCCCCCCAAACACTCCACTGTTCCTCCCACAACCCACACGCATTCCACCCCCACTACCTGACAGTCGTCCCCAACAGGGACAGCATGCTTGGCAGGGAGACAACGGTGCCACTTCCTCTTGCAGCAGCACTCACAAAATGGCTACCACTGGCACACGACATGTGCCGTCACCAACCATTTCACAACAGAATGCTGCCGTTAAATCTAAAAACCATACTAGATGTGAAGTTAATTGCATCATGTGACCCAATTTTGAGGGGGGGGGGTATTCTTATATATCAAGACTATCAGAATGCTCTGATAACTCTGAATGGGCCTTTCATTTGAGTGAACATAGATCATATACCCAGCTGCCCCAATAAAAAAAATCACAGGAGTAGGGGAACCAACAGTGGTTCACAAGACTGCAATCCTTTTCTCACAGTTCTGTTTTGTGCAAAGAAACTTCTCTCAGTCACTCCCCTCCCCTCTCATTCAGCCAAAATGAAACCAAGACAGACAGACAGACAGACAGACAGACAGACAGACACACACACACACACACACACACACACACACACACACACACACACACACGCCCCTGCAGGCTGCCCTTTTTTCATTGGAAGCCAGCCATGATTGTAGCAAAACTGCTGGCTGCTTCCCTATGTATTGTAATGTGTGCACACGTGCTGCTTAACTCATTGACTAGGCTCGAAAAGAAAGGAGTGCAGCAGAAAGGCAAGGCATTTTTTCTATTTACTAGCTTGGTCCTTGGGCTTTTTCTTTCTTGTTGGGTTCAGTGTGGCTCTGCCACTCCTGCCTCCCCTGAGGACATCACTGCAGCACAAGCATAGCTAAGGCTAACTTCATGTATGCTCATGTGATCTTGTAGTCATTCAGAATCTTACAGAGGGAAGCAACTGTCCTGTAGTTACTCTGATGACTCTGAATGGGTTGTTCATTTCCCTGAATGCAAATTATATGCCAGGCTGGCCCAATAAGAGAATCACAGGAGGAGAAGGGGAACCCCCAGTGGTTCACAAACTGAAATCCTTTCCTCACAATTCTCTCTTGAATGAAAAAAGCCTTCCAATCACTCCTCTCATTAAATGCAAACACACATTCACACCCCTGCAGGCTGGGATGAAGAGAAGTGACACTGCAGCCCTTCCTGCCCTGAAATAAGAGTAGATCAATCATATGAATAGTACACTCAAACAGTTGTACAAACACTCTCACCTCCTCATAAAATACCTGTTTGTCCAGGACTGTGCACTCCATAAGGAATTCTGTTTACTTGTAGGTAGTAGCCATCGGCTGTCACGATTTGATACTCTTCACTGGGGTATCCCCAATAGTTAATAATTTCATTCTGCAGGGGGAAAAAATGTTGTTGATTCTAAAAGTATCCAGGAGTACTGCTAAGCAACTTGACTGGCCCAGAGTTCTCATATTTTTTTATGAAGTACCATGAAATAGTAACAAGTTATCTATCAGAACTGTCTACTAGTTCTAATGCATTTCCTCATGCCTTCTCCCTGCTAAGCTGCAGTTAGTATCTGAATGGAGCATCAATGCCTTACAAAAGTAAAATTCTTAAATTTGGGAGCATTGATACATTAATAAAATATCTTACAGCCTAATCCCACTAGGGCCTAACATTGAGAGTTCTCTCGATCCATCAGCATAAGTCCTGGGCTTACCACTAGAAGGCCACTCCACTGTTTGGTGGGCCACAGCACCAGGACAAATAGTTGGAAGCTGCTTGTGGGTTACAATGGCCATTTGAACCTCTTCTGTCCCCCATCACTCCTGGCAAGTTGGTGGTGTGCGGAAATCAGGGGAAGGTCATTGACAGATCAGGGTATGAAGCAGGCATGGTAGACGGTGGGAGGAGGAGGTTGGGTGCTGGAAGAGAACAATCTTGGCAGTAGCTGCACTGATCCTAACTTCCTTCCTGGCCTGGACCTGCCTTCAGGAATCAGACGTACACCAGCAAAAGAGTTGAAGTATGACCAAGGAGACCCAATAGAGACCAGGCAGCCTATGGAGAGGTAAGTAAATAGTTTTTTACTTACTTCTCCTGGGTTTCTGGTGCCCTCCAATCAGCCATAGTATGCAGTGTAACTCCACTGAGTAATGCCTCACTTCCTGAATAGCCTCAGGTCAGCTATTGGAGTTGAAATGGGCTAAAGTTATTTCCAAAGAAAGAGCCAAGTCAAAGGCCCAGTTTACATTTACAGCCCCAAAAGGAAGCCACTTGTCGAACGACCATCACCCTTTGATTGCTGAGAATAGCCATTGTCCTGCTAGGAGATGCTGGTCTTGTCCAGACCACAATAAACAACCAAAGGAAAAACGGTCAATTGTAGTGAAAGGCATACTGCCTAGTTCATCATTATGGTGAACCACTGCACAGGAATGGATGGACGTGAGAAAGAAAACGTACGGTCCATGCAGCTAAGCCCCCTGTCTATGGTACTACCGATGAATTCAAGCTCTGTGAGTTATCTGGATCCTGGAATGTGGAAGGAAGATTGAGTCAAACACTTTATGAATGATGTGCCCCTTTGGAATAACCTGAGCAGGGATGAAGCTCCTTCTGAGAAACATCCTGAAAATTGGTTTGAATGAAAAGCATGAGATTCTCCCATGATAGCGCAACATACTACCAGTATTTAAAACGCATCTGAATAAGTAACTTACAATATTCATAAATCCTTGAGGATTCAGGTGTCTCTTTCTTATTAATGCCTCCATATTTGCAGACTGTGGGATCCAGCATGCGAACACCATAAACAGCCACATTGTAGACCTGTATAGGATAATATCAGTAATTTCAGTATTTATAGTGTCTAGCCTCTGAAAATATCTGTTTAGAGAATCAAAGAAAGGTTTGAAAGCTGAGAGGGACTGCAGAGGGAAGCCTGATTTGTCCATTGCCTTCCTTGCAGGCATGTAAGCCTCTGCCAGGGATTCCGCTGGTATATTTACTACCTGCCTTGCTGCCCCCGGTCTCCTTGCCTGAGCTTCGCAGTGACATTGGTAGTACCCCCCAAGCTGGTGGTGCTGGGCAGTAGCATAGCAGGAGGGGGATCACAGCACTAAGTTTTTGCAGGCGCCTAAACATGCCATACAAGCAGCCCATCCTCCTTCCCTTTGGAGCCATTCCAGGTGGTGAGAGCAAAATAGAGGAGCAAGCCTTGTTCCATTTTGCAAATGCTGCTGCAACCTTGGTCCAATTTGCCAATGCTTGGCAGAAGTCTATTTTCTAAAACACCAGGATGTCATCCTCGTTTCCATGTGAAACAAAATTATTATTAATTATTTAAGAATAACACCATTATTTAAGAATAACACCCATGGAAAGCAGTGGGTCTACTTCTGAGTAAAAAGAGTTGCAAATATATGCAGCTGCATCTTTCTGCTGTGAATTAAATTGCACACTCTCAGCTATGTGTTCAATGTTCTATGTAGCGCCTCTGGCTTAACACACCTGGCACCTTAAAGGTGGATTTGATTCATGGTTCTCCTGCAGCGGTTCCCAACCCTTTTTCACTTGCATAGCCCTTGGCAGCCCATTTCCATAATTGCACCCCTCATATTAGCTAAATGTTTTTAATTAATATGAATAATATAAGCCCTCATCTCTCCATATGAAAACCCATACATCATGTATTCATCACAGTCTTTTCTCTTTTTATCTGCTTGAAGAACAGAAGACTCTGGCTTTGCACTGTTTTGCACCAGAAGCATCCTGAGAAATTCTGGGTCACTGATCACTTTCCATATTATGTTTCAGTTTTTTTAGTGTGCTGGTTTTCAGTTGCATCAATTGATGAACAAAACTATCAATTGGTGGGGCTTCTGCAGCCAACTAGCTACCTCCCTTCCTGCCTTGTTGGCCCTGCAAGGCATTCTGGAGCACTACTGGCCTTTTCTGCCATTGTTCCATTCTTTTTCAAGTACCCTTTAAGGTCCTGTCAACTGCCCCTGGAGGTACATGTACCCCAGGCTGGGAACCATTGTTCTACTGGCATGTTGTTTACAGTGCTCTTAGAACTCAATCGTGGGCTTGACGGGCTGGCTTACCACCAGTGTGCACCTGTTGCAAACATGCCGTAAGGCACGTTGCGAGGCCTAACGCTGGGCCAGTGCCTTTGCTAGCCCATGCTAGTCAGCGCCCGTGCTAGCACCTGGCCTTCACCACTCAGAGCCATGGAGAGGAAAGCGGGGGTGGGGGAGAGGTGGGGAGGAGGAGTTCTGGGGAGGGGGGAGAGGTTGGGGAGGAGGCATTGATGGGGAGGCAGGAGACGGGAAGAGGGCAGGGAGGAGGTAGCATGGGGAGACAGGAGGTGGGGAGAAGGTGGGCGGAAGGCATGCCAGGGGGAGGGAGGGAGGGAGGCGGGACCTGTGAAGCTCCACTCCACTGGATCCTGTGCGTTCATGTGGGGCCCAGCCCCCGACATGAATACTCTTACTTCACTGCCGACCTTTTGGTCGGTGGTGAATCAAGAAGCCCCACTGCGGGTCTACTTCCCTTACCTGGGAGAAAAGGACAAAAGTCCCCTTCTCCCGAGGTGCCGTCTGCGGCTGCTGTTTGATGCGCAGGATGCGGTGGCAGCCGTTTTTGGTGCCGCTGCAGCCTCATGCCACGGGAGCTCAGGATTGGGCTGTTACTCTGATGGTGTTTACAAAAAGGTTGTGAAGATCAGAATTTTAAAATGAAAAGAATGAAAATGTATCTTATGATCTTTTACTATATTTCTAATAAATGAGAGACTGCACAGTTCTTAGATAATAATTGCTGGGAGGTTATTTTTCAGGATCTGCCCTCGGGTAAAAAAAAGAGAAAACAATAGTCAGACACCTCGCTAAGTTTAACCCCCGACTTATCCGAGGTTCATAGAAAATTCCATTATTTTTGGCTGAAAACCTGCCCTCGACTTATCTGTGGGATCGACTTATAGGCAGGTTTCTGTGGTAAATGAAAACATTAATCAGAATGGGATAATTTCATTGTTTATGGGTTTAAAAAAACAAACTTGGATTTGTAAAGAATGTGTGTTTTTTAAATAAACAAGGTAATCATCCCATTCGGATAAATGTTTGTTTAAAAATGAGGTCATGCGTGGAAATAGTATTGCCAGGCCTGAGAAGAAGGGGCCCAAACTGTGAAAAAACAAACTATACCGTACAAAAAAAAGTGCTGTAAAAGACATAGATCACTGTTTTTCCAGTTCTCGGATCTGAAATGCCAGCTGCTCTGGGGGACAAAATATGCAACATAAAACTGTGACACTGGGTCAGATCACTAATTCATGTAATCCAGCTTGTCTGACTGGCAGCAGACAGAGAAAGCCCATTAGCACCATGCACGCTAGCGGTCATTGCCCCACCTCATGTAGGCTGAGGGGACAGGCTCCCATTGGCCCAAGCCATTTGGCGGGGAGGGGACTGAACTCCTGTGGACAATTCCCTCCCGCTCAAGCTCAGTCCGGGAGCCACCGTGACCCTGCCCACCCTCCGTTGGCGCAGTCTGAGACTAGCTGGTCGCTATTGCAGGGCCAGGTAGGAATTTTCTGCTGGCACATTAATTGGCCGTAGGTATCTGGTTTTTTTGCCTACCCCCAACTGCTGTCTTTGGAGGTGTGGTTTCTGGTAGGTTGTCATTTATATGGTCACTTGGCATTATGCGTGCAGGGCGGGATAGGTAGGGCAACTCAGTGTCCATCCAGGGCAGCAAGGTCAAGGGGGGCGAGCCAGAAGGTAGGTAGGGCAACTCAGTGGAGTGAAAAGGAGGGATGTAGAAAGGCAAGGTACATTGTTCTTTTTTCACTTGTTTGTTCCATGTGCTCCCACCCTTTTTTTTTTTAACTTGTGGGATCCAGTGAGGCTCTGCCTCTCCTGCCTCCCCTGACTGCACATCACTGGTTCAAACAGGGTTTGATGACTGACAGCATCAGTTTGGAGCTCTTTCCTGTTGTGGTTGTGCACATCTGGGAGCATGATAGATTTCAGCAACAACTTGGTCTGCTTCTGGTTTGTTGATTAAGCTGTGGTCAGTCAGGAACATCTCACTTGCCCAGGGTTATGTGTGTTGTTAGAGTTTTAATGCCACTGTGCCTATGTAATAACACTTTGTTGCTGGTATGTTCCTGGCAGAGCAAATGGCACTGCCAAAGGTCCTTCTCATGCTCAATGTTCAATGACTTGTCAAAGCGCAGAGGGCAAAGCGCATAGCCCAAGTCCCCATTACTATGCCCTAAACAGGTATGCTAGAAAAGTTGGGGCATTTTCAGCCTTCAGTGAGCCCATCCCCACTGAAGATCTGGTGGTGGTCCTTGTCCAGCTTAAGAAAGCAGGGATGGCAGTCAGCATAATGTTGGGCTGATCTGTTTCTTGGTCAGGGATTTGATAAGTGCTGAAATTTCTCATCTATTGGGGCTTCTGGAACCGAACTCTGCAGATAATGGGGTGCATTGTACACATGTATTTAGATTCTCTTATGTTGTGAGACGTTGGGGGATATATGATACTCCTAAAAGTGGTCCCTCAGCCAATGTTTCCTCACTCCTGCTTTAACCATATCTGAAGGTCATGACATTTTTATAAAGATTTCCCAACATAGAGATATTGGGGGGGGGGGGAAATACAGAAGAATTTGTTCGCTTAGTTGTAGCATTCCTAAGGATAACTCTATGATGTTCTAAGAACTCCTGTTTTCCCCACAGAACCTTTCTCCATTCACCATCTTCTTTTGGCGTCCAAGACTATTTAAGCACAAAAGCTGGAGATGACTGACCCCTTGGTAATATTGCCATACTGGTGGAATAGGCTACCAAATGAAAACCAGGTAACCTGCTCTCTGGCAAATTATTTCTATAAGTGCAACCTAAAAACAATTAAACAAGGTTTTCATCTCATCTGACTTAGTCCTATCAATTTCAAAAGAAAGTAAATATTTAATTGTGATCTCAAACCTTGTTTAAACCATGAGAGTAACCATGTGTTGGATCAGAGGTGGCCAATCTTTCAACTTTAGGGCTCTGAGATCTTTAACAATTGTGTAGAAGAGGGAATTTTCACTTAGTACTGCTTGATAACTCACAGATAATAATAATAATAGCAACAGGTATTGAAAAGCTGCACCTGCTGAAATTTCCTCTACATAATTGTCAAAGGTTCCGGAGCCCTAAAGTTGAAAGGTTGGCCACCCTTGTCTTGACTGTGATCAATATATGAGTTTCTCTGGGTGTAGTTCCTATTGAGGTTAATGGGACTTCAAAGAAGACATATATAGGATTGTGTAGTGACTCTTACTAAAATATACTTTATTGTATATTAGAAAGCTTCTTGTGAAGGGGACCACATAAAATACAAGCTGTTAAGATTGTATTCCTAAAGAAAGCTGCACAACTACCAACTGAAATTAAAAACTCATCATAGAAAATCCTTCTTTCTTACCTTGCTTCTCTTCTCCGACAGAGTTTGGATCTCTGATGCTGCGAAAAGTCTTCAGTAGAAGAACTAATTACTAATAAAGTGCATTTAGTTTTGCAGCATATAAATATGTACCGATCATATTAGACCCTTTCAATCATTAAATAACAATTAAAGAATATTAGGCCTCTGTAATCATACACCAATTATACTACAGCAATCTTTGACACCTCCCTGATGGGAAGGGAAAGGGCGGATACGCACCTTAATAAAAATAAAAAATTTTTATGAGCACATTGCTCACCTTCCGAAACAGAGATCATTGTACAATGCCTGACTTGTAGGTAGAGAAAATGATGAGGCAAACGAGTGCCAAGCTATTGCCAGGCTTTGATGTTGTGAGGACTAATGAGTTCAGATATAATCACCTCCCGGAAATTTCCTTGCTGCAAATTTCCTTCCCATCACTGTTTTCTGTTTTGTTTTGTTTTTTGGTTTTTTGTTTTTGGAACTTCTATTGTCACCTGCCTTGATTCTTTGGAAATAAGGCAGGAAGTATGAGTTTTAAAATAAACTTCAAAACCGATGCAGGGTACAGTTAAGATAATGGCATAATCGAAGCAGTTTCAGTGCTGTTTTTGCTGTCTTTCAGCCCAATCCTAAGCTCCCGTGGTGCGCAGCTTCGGCGGCACAAAAAACGGCTGCCGCCGCATCCTACACAACACGGGCTACTGTGGGTGGCACCTTGGGAGATGGGACCCTCTGCAATGGGGCTACTCAATTCACCTTTTGGTCGGTGGTGAAGTAAAGGCATTCATGTAGGGTGCCGAGCCCCACACGAATGGACAGGTTCTGGTGGAGTGGAGTGCCACCGGTCCCGCCTCCCTCCCTCCCTCCTCCCTCCCCCAGCATGTCTCTTTCCCACCCCCTCTCTGCCCTCCACCCACTTCCCCCTCCCTGGAATGCCTCCTCCCCACATCCCCCCGCTTTCCTTACCAGGGCTCGGCGGCCCATGTGACCACTGAGTGGCGGAGGCCGGGCACCTGCCTGGTGCAGGGCTAGCATGGGTGCTGGCCGGGTGTTGGGCCTCGCAAACATGCCTTATGGCATGTTTGCAACAGTGTGCGCCGGTGCTAAGCCCAGCTCAATGTGCGCCGGTGCTAAGCCATAAGGCACGTTTGCAAACCTACTGCCGGTTGAGCACCGGTGGTAGCCCAGCAGTGACCAGGAACGGACTGCTGAGTAGTGGAGAGGTAAGCAGGAGTGTGGGAAGAGGTGGGGAAGAGGTGTTCCAGGGAGAGGGGAGCAGAGGGCAGGGAGTGTTGGAGTTGGTGCAACTCTGTCTGCTGTCCAGAGGGGGCAGGATGCTGTCCAGAAGGGGTCAAGCTATGACCCAGTGAATCGGACCTTTCTACCTGTTTTCTCTGTGATCCTTGAGGGTGTGGCACCGCAGGCTGGGACACAGGGACACAACTGCAGTCCTAGACTTGCAAAACAAGGACCTTGCAAAGGGAATAAAGGTAAAACACTGTGAAAACCATCCAGACAGGTGTGCATGCTGCATCAAAGCCAAGGCAGTCAGTCCATCCTTTCCAAAGAGGACTGAACAGCGAAGTGCCAAAGTCTTGGAAATTGTCTACAGTGATTTAATTGGTCCAATGCCCAGTCCCTCACTAGGGAACTATAGATATGTGCTAACATTTGTGGATGATTTTTCAAGATATACAGTGCTTTATCTACTAAGCGAGAAGAGTGAAGTTCCTGAGATGCTCAGAAAATACCTAGCTATGGTGAAGAACAGATTTGGAAGGAATCCTGGCGCGTTACAGATGGACAATGGTGGTGAGTACACCTTACAGCACACAAAGTCCCTTTTAGAAAACCAAGGAATCAAACATAAATTGACTGTCCCTTACACTCCACAACAAAATGCCATTGCAGAATGCAAAAACAGAAACCTCATGGAAATGGCTAGATGCATGCTAACTGATGCAGAGCTACCCACAAATTTTTGGAGTGAAGCAATAGTCACAGCTAACTATTTGCAAAACAGACTACCCACTAAGACAGCAAAACTCCTTTTGAGCTGTGGCATGGCAGAGCACCAGACATGAAGCATCTTCGAGTGTTTGGCTGCAAAGTCTATACTTATGTTCCAAAGGAGAAAAGGTTCAAGCTAGACCTCAGAGCTGAAGAAGGTCTCTTCATAGGATATGCTCCAGGCACAAAAGGTTACACAGTTATAGACATGCACACTGGAAAGGTGACCACTAGGCATGGTCTATACTTTGCTGAGAATGAGAGAGTTGACAAGGGTAAAAAGTTCATTGATGGTCTATCCAGTGCTTTTTTTTGTAAAAGAAAAGGTGCAGGAACTCACAATCTTTTATTTATTTATTTATTTTAAACCATTTTTTATTGGAGAAATAAAATATTTTTTATGTGCTTCCCCCCTAAAGATGAACTTACTTCTGAGTAGACATGCATAGGATTGGGCTGTCAATCTCCACATCCCCTTCTCCCTAGCTACTTTTTCTACACATGGGGAAAAATACTGTACAGGTGCACTTGTAGCGTGTAGTATGTAGTGTGGCACTACTTTGAGGAGAGGAAGCAGTGAATGGATTCCAAAAAATGGCTTACATGACTTCCATGTAGTAAAATTACTCTAAGCAACTGTGGGAGTAAGAACAAAAAAGGAATTCTTACACGAGAGGGGTCCTTAGGTGCACATAGAAACAGCTACGTTTGCAAACAAGCCATTAAATATGGTTTAATTCAGGTATCAGAATACTCTGCACCTGTGTCTTTGGGAAGGCGCTTGGCATGCAATTGTATGTTCTGTGCTGCCCTGAGCAGCTGCTGTGCATTGCTGGAGAGGAGCTGCAAACACTGGCTGGCGGAGGGCATGCTTGTGGGGGAAGGATGAGGAGGATCTCTGGCAAGGCTGGACAGCATGTTGTACACACGTAGAATCCCTTTTCACCTGCCCTTAGCATGTGAAAACAGGTGCAGATATATATCTCTGCCAGGATTAAGAGCCCAATCCTAGGTATGTCTACTCTGAAGTAAGTCTTGTTCTAGTCAATGGAGCTTACTCCCAGGAAAGTGCCTAGGATTGCAGCCTAAGAGCCCAATCCTATGCATGTCTACTCAGAAGTCCACTTTACTGAATGGGGCTTACTGTGGATAGGATGGCAGCCTCAGGGCCCAATCCTGTGCCTGTATACTCAGAAGTCAGTCCCATTAGAGTCAATGGGGCTTCCTCCCAGGAAAGTGTGGAGAGGACTGCAGCCTCAGAGCCAAAGCCTATGACTGTTTCCTCAGAAGTCAGTCCCAGTAGAGGCAGTGGGGCTTCCTCCCAGGAAAGTGTGGAGAGGACTGCAGCCTCAGAGCCCTTCCTCTGCCTGTCTACTCAGGCTGCAAGGCTATGACACTTTCCCAGGAGTAAGCCCCATTGAGCACAATGGAACTTACTTCTGAGTAGACATGCATAGGCTTGGGCTCTCAGGCTGCAAGGTTATGCACCCTTTCCCAGGAGCAAGCCCCATTGAATGAGACTTACTTCTGAGTAGACATGCCTAGGCTCGCGCTGCAGAATGGCACGGGGCTGCACCAGCCAGCTTCCTTCCCCTCCTCCTCCGCCAAGCCAGTACCTGGGCGTTCCGTGGGTGCCGCAGCCCGTCTCCCTGGCTGGCTGGCTGGCTGGCTGGCTGTCCATCCTCCTCCTCGGCGTCGGCACGTGTCCTCCGTGCCCTCCACCAGCTTGGAAGCTACGCAGGGAAGCGGAGCGTGGGGGGAGGGGAGGTGGGCTGGGCTCAGGCGAGAGCTTGGAGATGGGGCAGGAGGGGGTCATTGTGCGGTCAGGCAGGGGCCAGGCGCCCGCCCACCCTGCACCCCCCAGCACCTACCCAGCGAATGCCTCTGTTTTGCTCCCCCCCGGAATGCCTCCGAAGGGGAGGGGCCCCTGCAAAAAGGTGCTGGAACTCCGTCCCCCCACGTTCCATTAGAAAAAAAGCCCTGGGTCTATCACAGATAGTTGGGGAACTCATGTATGTACCAGTTTACCACAACAACATACCAGGACCCTCATCGCCAGAGTCTGAGGCCAGTGCAGCAGCAGAAGGGGAGACTGATAGGGAAGAGGAATTGTCAGAGCCAGAAGCTGCCACAGGAGCAGACCAGGTTCCAGCAGGACCTCATCCCAAGAGAACAAAGGCATACCACCTTCAAGATTTGGACTGACCTACCTCGCAAGGTCGTTGCCAGAACACAAACCAGAATCCTGGGAAGAAGTGGAAGCAATGCCTCCAGATGAATCAAGTAAGTGGAAAAGAGCTGCACAAGAAGAGATAGATGCTTTATATGTAACAACCACCCGGTTTCACAGACAACAAGAAAGTTCACCTTGTATGCAAGCTTCAGAAGGGGCTGTATGGCTTAAAGCAATCAGCCAAAGCGTGGAATGAAAAACTGGACCAGATGTTAACGCAACAACACTTCACACAAGGTGCAGCAGACCAGTGTCTGTACACAAAACAAAAGGACAGAAAATGGACATATCTCTTGGTTTATGTAGATGACTTGTTGTGTTTTTATGAGAGAGAACAAGACTACAGAGACATAGTAAATCACCTGAACAAAGAGGTGGAAATTAAGGAGCTAGGAGATGTCACTTATTACTTGGGTATGCAAGTGGACAGAGAGTAAGATGGAAGTTGTCTTCTCAGTCAGAAAACAAAGATTTTGGACTTGTTGGCGTCAATAAGACTCAAAGATGCACACCCAACAGCTACACCAATGGAGACCAAGTTTCTTAAACAAAAGGATGAAAGTGAACCTCTCCCAAACAATACACAATACAGAGAAGCAATAGGCTGGTTGCTTTACCTGTCCAGCACAACCAGGTCAGACATTGCTATTGCTGTAGGGATTTTGAGCAGAAAAACTAATTCTCCCGCAAAATGGGACTGGCTTGGAGTTAAAAGGGTTGCAAGATACCTGGAAGGCACCCAAGACTTCAGACTGAAGTTGCCAACCAGTAAAAAGCCTAAATTAGTAGTCTACACTGACTCAGACTGGGGAGAAGACAGAACTGAATGAAAGTCAACCAGTGGACATGTGGCTCTGTATGGGGTGGAGCAATAAGCTGGGCAAGCAGGAAACAAACCTCTGTTGCTCTTTCTTCCACAGAGGCCGAGTACATATCTGCATCAGAAACATGCAGAGAAGTAATGTGGCTTTGCCAGTTGTTAAGTGATTTGGGCATAGATGAACAAAAGCCAATCCAAGTGTTTGAAGACAACCAGAGTTGTATCAGATTGGCACAATCAGAAAGCCAAAATGCACACACAAAGCACATAGATATCAGAAATCACTTTGTGCGTGATATGATCAAGAAAGGACTTGTCAGAATGGACTACTGCCAACCCAAGAAATGATAGCAGACATCCCGACTAAGCCACTAGCAAGAGATAAATTCCAGAGTCTATGAGAAAGTACGAATCTGCTGGACTTGTGCATCCAGAGTTGAGAAGGGGTGTTGGAGTTGGTGCAACTCTGTCTGCTGTCCAGAAGGGGCAGGATGCTGTCCAGAAGGGGTCAAGCTATGGCCCAGTGAAGCTGACCTTTCTACCTGTTCTCTCTGTGATCCTTGTGGGGTGTGGCCCTAACCCATTATCCTTCCCTTCTCCTCTGAGCACTTCCTCTTGTCTTCTGACCACCGACCTGTTAAGATGGCGCACACCAGGGCCCTGATGCCCAGGCCATCTGGAGCACAAGGCATGCAGGGCAAGGCAGCTCCAGGGCCTTGCTATCTCTAAGTAATAGTTGAACCTCTGATCCTAATCAGATGCTGTAAATACACACTCAGTGGAACTGTAAGTTAATAACTTCTTTTTTGCAACTTTAACAAGCCATTGCCTCTTTGTCTTTTTTTATTGATTAGCAGTCAGCCGGGTGAGGGAGGTTCCCTTGGGTGATACCCAAAGGGGGGGGGTCTGTTCCTTAAGCTACTCTGCTTCTCCCCCAAAGAAGAAACTATTTTTAATTTCCTCCAACAGGGAGGAGGCATTACGGGGAGGCAGGAGGGAGGGCGAGGGTGGGGGGAGACATGCCAGGGGAGGGAAGGAGCAGGGAGGGATGGAGGCGGGACCTGTGGAGCTTCGCTCCACCGAATCCAAAGCCTCTGTGTTGGGCTCACCTCCCGACAGGAAGGCACTTGATTCATTGCTAACCTTTGGGTTGGTGGTGAATCGAGTAGTTCCATTGCAGGGCTACTGCACTTCCCCAGGGCAAGGAGACAAAAGTCCCCTTCTGCCAAAGTGCTGCCAGCAGCTGCCTTGGGTATGCAGGATGTGGCATCAGCCATTTTCAGCACTGCCGCAGTCGCGCACCCCGGGCAGCTCAGGATTGGGCTGCCGCCTGCGTCTTCTTCTCCTGTGGCTATTAAAACTATAGACCAGTGAACCTTTTAGAGACTGAGTGCCCAAACTGCGACCCAAAACCTACTTATTTAGCGCAAAGTGCCAACACAACAATTTATCCTGAATACTGAGGGTTTAGTTTTAAAAAAAACTCATACATTAACATCTTATACCTACTATTACTTGTAACCTGTAATGAACCTTACCTCTAGAAATTTGTCCAATCACTTCTTAAAGGCATCTAGGCAAGTTGTCATCACTGCTACCTGTGGCAAAGAGTTCCTCAGACTAATTACATGCTAGGTAAAGAAATATTGGCAGGGAGGGGGTGGCTTGCCACTGCTCATTTTCTCAAACAAGAAAATATTTTTTTTAAAAAGTCCCACCCACAGAAGTGGGCTCTAAGGCTGCAATCCCAGCCACTCTTTCCTAGGAATAAGGCTCATTCACTCTAATGGGGCTTACTTCTGAGTAGACACGCACAGGAGAGGGCTCCAAGGCTGCAATGCCAGCCACCCTTTCCTGGTAGCAAGCCTCATCCACTGTAATGGTGCTTACTTCAGAGTAGACACACACACTCTAATGGGGCTTACTTCTGATTAGACAGAAGTAGACAGGAGCGGGCTCCAAGGTTGCAATCCTAGCCACGCTTTCCTGGGAGCAAACCCCATTGACTATAATGGGACTGACTCTGACTATAATGGGACTGCATGTCATAAAGTAGACGTGCATAGGATTGGACTCTTTAACTAGGAGCAAACCCCCCCCCCTTTTTGACTAGGGCTGCAATCCTACCCTCACTTTCCTGGGAGTAAGCCCCACTGACTACAATGGACTGACTGCTGAGTAGACATGCATAGGATTGGGCTCTCAGGCTGCAATCCTAGCCTGGGATGCAAACCTCAATGACTTTAATGAGACTTACTTCAGGACCAGCACCACGTGCAGGGCTGGCTCCCGAAAGCCAGCAGCAGCAGCAGCTTTGCTGTGCCCACCCACATGCCCGCACTCTCATGCGGCATGTGAACTGCCCGCCTTACCCCAGATAGGGGAGGGAGGAAGCACTCCCATTGGGCTGCTGGGCAGAGGGACTCTCAGCCTTCCTCCCCCCCACGTGGCCTGGCTAGATGGGGCATCTTGGGAGCCCTGCCTGATCTTCCTCTTCCCCTTGCTGTCCGTTCCTTTCCCCCCTTGGCCTAGCCCCTCCCTCCTTTGCCCCAGCTTCTGTCAAGCAGGAGGAGGCTGGCTTTGTGCCTGCGCCGGCTGCTCAGGCAGAAGTGCCGCAGCTGCTGGTGGCTCCTGGGGCAGCGATCCTAGAGGCTCCCGTCTGGCTGCTGGGGTGATGGCGTGCGTGCCCGCAGAGACGGTTCTGCGTGCCCTCTCTGGCACACATACCATAGGTTAGCCGCCACTGCTATAGACTCTCCCATTTGAGGTTTGGATAAACTCATTGTTTTGTTAACAACTTTCGGAGCAACTTCACAATCTCTATAATTTTGACAGCAGTCTGAGCAATTGTTGCAATTGTTGCCAATGGGAAAGGTCTGAAGGCCTCCATTCACTCCCCTGCAATTTTCTTTTTAATTTTTCTTTTTTCTAATGTATCAACTGGATTGGGCTATATTTTTCTAGTGGGGGTAGGTGCTATCATTTATTATTCTATTGTGATTTATGTAAAATGTTTGATTTTATGGAATGTAAAGGGCTTCAAGATTCTAGCAAGCATTTAAAAGTTTTCTATAATTTGGAAGTCTTAATGCTGAAATGGTTTACTTGCAAGAAACCCTCTTAATGGCAGCTGATAAGAGTTATCTATTTAAAGACTGGATTGATGACACTTACACATATGTTAAGGCTGTGGTTTTCAAACCCTCCAGGAGTTTGAAAAGTGCAGTAAGTCCTTGCGGGGGCGGGGGGAGGCAGTGGGAGCAGGGGGAAGGCAATGAAGCAATCCCCAGGATTGGTTTTGCTGATGTGGAGCGCGATCACTCTACTTTCATTTCGAACCAGCTGGGGAGCCCAGCAGGCACTCACACAGGGCTCCCCGCACCCCCAGGACGATGCTGCAGGGACTGGTGAGTACATTCCAGCCCCTGCAGCCCCCCTGAGAGGCACGATCCTGGGGATCGTGTTGGTGCCTCCTCCCTGCCTCCCCCCTGCCCCTAACCCTTAAGGGGGCAGAGGCCAGGGCCTTCAGGCTCATGTTGAAATCACCAAGTAGAATCAGCCTGTCGGCATGCTTCACAAATGAGAGTAGGGCATCGAGATCTTCATAAAACTTGTCCTTTACTTCATCCGGATTCCTCATTGTGGTTGTGTAGGCACTGATCAGTGTGGCTTGCTTTCCTCCCGGTAGTGGGAGATGCAGTGTCATAAGTCGGTTGTTCACACCCTTGGGAAGACTGGCAAGTTTGTGGACAAGATAATTCTTGACCGCAAAGCCAACTCCAGATTCATGATGTTCGTCACTGCTACATCCACACCAGAAGAATGTGTTACCGCCTCCTGTTTCTGTAAGCTGACTTCGTTGGCTAGACGAGTTTCACACAGGGCCGCAATATCAATGTTAAATCTTGCGAACTCTCTAGAGACCAGGGCTGTTCTTCTTTCTGGTCGCTCTGCTGAGGGGTTCTCTTGAAACATGCAAACATTCCATGTGCCAATAGTGAGTGGTGTCATCTTGCGTTTGGAAGTTTTGTTGTTCAACCGCATGAAATGGAATCCCCTCCAGCCACAGTAAGCTGGTCAGGGTTCTGTGAAGCAAACAATGTTTAGGGCACCTTTTCTAGCCCCTTCCTCTGCTGCAAAGGTGAGCAGTGCGGTCCTAAAGAGGGCTGCTCAGTCACTCACGTAGATGCTGAATCCAGCTGTTGCTTCGGTTGCTGAATCCAGCAAGAAAACGACCATTAGACCTGAGCCACTTGTGCAGGTCCACGGCTACAGCTCCCAGTGTATCCACACCTACTGCTTCGTCGCTCGCCCATCACCACAGGACTTTAAAGTTCATTAAAGTTGGGGGGAATGTCAAGACTAGCGCGTGAATTGGATTACAGTGAGGGAGATGTGTGCATAGTCAGCCTCACTCTCTCTTCCCAGATTCCATCTTACTCCAATGGCAGGTCAAAAGTTGAGGTGGCTGGAGATGGGCTGGGCACAGTGGTTGACCAGGGTGTCTTCGTGTCTTGCCATGCTCTTAGCATACCACATCACTTGCAGAAACCACCTTCATGACCATTGGTCCTATTCTAGAAGGACTCATCTGCTCAATCCGCCGAAGTCTGTCTTCACATGCTCGGGATAGACAAATCCCTAACTCACTGAAGGGCAATGACCTGACGGTTATCCTCAACCTGGTTTGGCCAGCCTGTCGAAGCTGTAGCAGGGGTGTGGCCGCTGCACATGCTACAGCTACTGGGAACCACAGGTGAAAGCTGAGTGACAGGTGGGGACCAAAGGTGGACAAGCTGCCCAGAAAGGACACAACATGCCCCTACACCAGAGCTGCTACCCCTCCCTGAACACCCCATACACCCCAGGGTTCAGATAGACAATACCTCATGCGCACACACACACACACACACACACACACACACACACACACACACACACACACAAAATGAAACAGAAACATTTTGAATCCTCACTAAGAAGCCATGAGGGAGGGGGTAGTCCTTAGTTTCCCCGGTTCAAATTCCATCGTTGTGGTGTGTAACTATGGTGAGGCAGATGATGTGGTCTAGTATAGAGATATAATTCTTCTAAGAAGAGGTTATTAGCTGTATTAAGTTTGTATTATATCAAACATTAATATTTGAGGTTATGTCATTTTTGACTGTCTAACTGTTGGAAGTTATCTATAGAATAGTAGAAATTGACTCTTCGTGCCCTTATAACAATGAAGGCAAAGATGTTGTTGATGTTGTTGTGAACAAAAAAGAAAATGAAATAACTAATGGCTCCCTGTTCCAAAAGAGCTCACAATCTAAAAAGATGCAAAAGAACACCAGCAGACAGCCACTAGAAAAGACACTGCTGGGGTGAGGCGGGCCAGTTTACTCTCCCCCTGCTAAAAAGAGGAGCACCCATTTGAAGAAAGTGCCTCTAACCGGCTAGCATAAGTGCCCCCACCCCACTATTCTTCTAAGGACTGAAGACCTTTTGTATTTATGAACATTTGAAAGTATGGCCTATAGAAGGCAATTACCGATAGACATGTGTTCTGGACATTTGGCAGCTTTCTTAAAGATTTATTTATAGATGGCTTATTAATATTTTAAGATTTTTGGTAGGTTTTGTAGTCTGCATATCTTTTATTCATAGTATTATGTAATTTCCCTTTTATTTTTTTTCCTTTTTTATTTTGTTGTTGTCGTTTTCATTCACAATGAAAGGAGGCTGAAAAAACAATGTTGCTTTTTTAAAATGTTTTTTAACCATTATGGTACAACATGCTATTTCACTTCCAGATTCAAACCAAATGAGATCCATAGGCATCGAGACCTTGCAAACCAAAAATGTAGGTTTCTATTATATGAAAATTGACCAGAATATCATATGCAGGTTGAGTCCCATTATTTGCGAGGAACTCACGTGGATGGCACAAAAACACAAGAAAGCAAATCAATTTTAAAAACTAAGTGCCTTTGCTCTGGTGATTGAAAAACAGCCTTGCTGACTTTTGTGATGTAACATAAGAGTCATTAAGAAGGCAATTCATCAATCAGTCATCCTCCAGGCACTTAGAAAGAAAGGCCCTTCACTCAGCCCCTCCCTTCACTAATGCAAAGTGATCACCTTTCTTTCAGGTGCTCAGGAAGAAGGGAGGGGTCACCTGGAGAGAGAAGGATTGATGGATTGAAAGCCAGCTGCCCCCCTCTCTCTCTCATTAAGGAGGCTATTGTTAAAGGACTGTTCAGTTTTTTAAACTGATTTTAAAGGGATGCGTTTTTCCCCTTCTCCAGGAATCAGCACATTCCTTCTGTTCTTGCATTCCTTCAAGTTCTTGCACGCAGCCAGCCCTTCAGCCAAAGGGATACTGAAGTTCTATGAGCAAACTCAATTCTCTTGTACTTTGAACTTTGCAAACACAAGCTAGTCATAATAGAATGATTTATTTAGAGAATAGGATTAAAGTTTTATCTTAAGGTGGAAGGCATTTAGATATTTCAGAGAATAATTACAATTATAATAAGCCAAGCTCCTCAGCCTACTTACTCCTAATGCTCACCTGGACTGTTTTCAACTTTCTGAGTATAAGCAAAGCTTAGCTCTTCTACCTGTCACACTATGACAGAAAACAAGAGCTGCCCCTGATGGATGGCAAAGAGCAACTCCAGAGCAGGGTTCACCCCCTCCCATTACAGGATTTTTTAATACCTTAAACTTAGCTCTTAACTAACCGGTGGTTTGGTCTAGCTATCCCAAGTTCCTTCTTATCGCTGGATCTTATCGCTGGAAGCTACTGTCATGCAGTCTGACTATTCCCAATTAGCAAGACAATTTCACATGGCCAAACTGACACCCAAGATAAGGAGCTTTGATCTCAATTAGCTTGCTTCCCACAGCTGCTGGCAAAGGGAATGCAGGCTTATAAAATGGAGTCAGTGGTTATAAAGCCTACGCCAGTGGTTTTAAGCTGTTTGGCACGGATTGCAGAAACTTAAATGAAATAAACTTAGGTATGGAGTCCAGAATCATAGTTAGTGAATGCATTAGGCCCAAGCCGAATCCAAAATGATACCCGTCTGTGCCCCATTTCCTACTTCTTTTCCCTTGGAGAAACTGTATGTAAATTTCCAAAGAAATTGCACTTGCACAACCAAGGTGTGTAGGATATGGCCCAACGTTGAGTCATCCCACTGATAGAAGGTGCATTGCAACAAAATCAAATAGGTCAACAGAAGAACATGTTTGAAGGCAAGAAGGGCAAAATGGGCACAGTAGGTGAGCAATCAGCAAAAGCACACCCATTCGATGGTAAGATATCCCATACAAAATATTATTTTCTATGGGATATCTTACAAAATATCAACAAGCAGTTTGGGTCCAGGTTATCTAAGGGACTGCCTTCTCCCATACAATTCGGCCCTTGCTCTTAGGTCATCTGAAGGGGCTCTTCTTAAAGTGCCGCCTTTAACCCAAGTTAGAAGAATGGAGGCACGAGGGAGAGCCTTCTCTGTAGTGGCAGCACAACTATGGAATTCCATACCGGGGGAATGAAGAACTTCCCCTTCCCTCATGGTCTTTCGGCAAGGACTCAAAACATTTTTATTCCATCTTGTGTTGGTGTGACAGGTCGTTTGTCTGCCCCCCTGTGCCTCTGTAGCAGTTCTTTGTTTTTAAATAGTTTTTCTCCTCCAGTTAGTTGTGTTCCCTTATTATGAGTTTATTTATTTGAATCTGAATTGTAAGCTGCCTTGAGCTTTTGCTTCAGCATAAGAAAGGCGAGATCTAAATCTTCTAAATACATAAATAATTCCCCGGAGCGGAGGCTGGTAAGGTTTTCATAAGGAATAATTTACTCATAGTTCATAGTTGCTTACATACATCTTCTGAAGTGATCAGAAGCCCTTGTACTTTGCAACAGAGAACACTAGAGCTGTTCACTTTGTGTGAAATCTGGTGAGGATGGCCTGATGGGGATGGAACCCTGGCACAGCACATTGTTCTCCTACGATGATCTGGAGAGAAGGGAGAGTGTGAGAAGGAGGGGAGGAAGGAAATCATGTTTAGGACCACACGTCTTGCAAGAACCATAGAGGGGGCAGGTGAAGAGGTCTCAGGTGACTGGACATTACACTGTCCTCTTGAGTCCTTCAGGTGGCATTGCATTCAAATTCCGACACCCCAACGTTACATGCATGAGCCCACGATTTGCATCTTTGCACACAGACTCTGGAAACAATCTCTTGGTAGGGGCTAAGTCATGTCTCACGTTGAACAGTAGCCCATCTCGATAAGCCCTTGCTCATGCAACTCATGAACAAAGTGATGCTTGACATCAATGCGCTTTGTGCATCCATTGCCTTTGTCTGGTCATGCCAACCGTATATGTTTCTGGTTGTCTTCTCTAATTTGAATCACAGACAGCTTTAGTTTGTAGGCTAGAGTACCTTTCAAGTAACTGCCTATTCATAAAACTAACAGTTTTATTGGAAAACTTATTTTATTGGGAAATTATTTGATTGGAAAACAGCTTTTTTCTCTGAGGGGTGTTTATATAACCATTGTTACATACATGCAGGTACATCCAGTTTGAAAGGCTATCCAGTGCTTAGCCTTTGAAAATGCCTACCATAGCAGTTCACAAAAGGTCAAGTAAAAATGGTTTTATTCAAGCATGGCCTACTAACCCAAATAATTTTAGGAATACTTTTGTGAATAAATTATTTCCTTTACCAGCGTCCTCTCCTGTGCAGGTGTAGTTGATAGTAACTAGCCTGGGTGCTGAGATATTTTGTCATAGGAAGGGAGTGTTTTTGCTGATTACTCTCCCCCCCTCCTTCCAACAAGATCTGGGCTGGAGGAGGTTCCAAGATGGCTGCCGGTGCAGCTCTTTCTTCAGAGTGCTCTGGCTTTTAACTCGTAAATATTCGTTTTATCTTCCCAATTCTGTTTTTTTTTACTCCCTTATTGCTTATCTACAGTTTATTTTATTTTTTGTAAGCCGAGTGAGATACTGAGTAGTCTTCGAGTCAAAATATAGCATAGTTAAGTTCCTGAAGAGCACAATGCCAAAAGCCTCTTCTAGGAAAAAGCCGACAATACCGACAGCTTCTTCAAAGAAGAGACGGAGAACTAGTCCGGTGTCCAGTGGGATTGATAAGAAAGGTGCCAAAAGGAAAAAAAAGAACCTTTACAATAAAATTTCTATTGAACTGTAAAATTTCTCCCTCTATTGAGCGGTAAAAATTTCTCCCTCTATTGAGCCTTTTCTTTCTCGGACTAAATTACATTCCCTGCCCACAAACAGCAAACAACAGCCGGAGGCTACAATTATTACTCCTCTCTGCTCCTCCTCCCTGGACTTATCAGTAGTTTGTTCCTGATAAGGAAGAAATTATCCAGAATACAGACTCTGAGACGTTAGGTGGAGCACAGACAAGTTTGGATGGTAATGCATCCTCTGTGGTGCAATTAAAAACCTTGGGTGATGCCTGTCTGTTTTCCACCCAGACCCTTCAAACAATTTATGAACGGTTTAATATACTAAATATATTATACGGTTTAATATACGGTTTAATATACTGGGTCCCTTTTAGGGAGAATGGCGGGATATAAATAAAGTTTATTATTATTATTACTAGAAGGCCATTTGCAAACTGCTCTACAGGCATTACAGCGTTTGGAAAACAAGGTACAAATTGGCAGTAATTCTCAGCTATGCCAGCTTAGCTCTCTTTCAGTGCCATCCTCTCCTTTAAGAGCTAAGTCTTGCTATAATCCACTACTGGGAGGGGGTAGCTCGACTACCACTGTTTGTAATACACACCTGAGCCTAATTCCTTCAGCTGTGGTTCTCAACATTCCGTTTGGAGATGGTTTTTTTTTTCTTTCTAAGATAGATTCTGATTCTCTGCTTGCTTATTCTCTTAAAGACCCTTTCCAATCCTCTTGGTCTGCGCACTGTATTTCTAAATTAGCTTCCATTGGTGTCCCTTTAGACTCTCTCTTCAACAGTAATTTTGATCAGGCACTATCCCTTATTCATGATAGACTCTGGGAGTCCGAACGTTTATGGCTCTCTTTCAACTTTAACCGGTATGTTCCCCCACTTATTACGGAATTTTTCCTTCCTTTGCTAATGCGCATTCTTATTTCCAGCGCCTTGTGAATCCTCTCGAGAGGAGGGCTTTTATGTTAGCCCAGTTCAATATTGTCCCCTCAGTGGTGTTGAGTGGCCGCCACTCCTGGGTTCCCTTCAATCAAAGGCGCTGTAACTGGTGTGGTATTGAGCCTGATTCTGTTACCCATCTTATTTGTGTTTGCCCTGTGCTCAGTAAACTTCACTGTTCTATCTTGGGCCCTGTTCTTTCAAGTTATTCTGGGCCCCCCCACCTTCTTGTTGCATTCCTTTTACACAACTTTTCGCACGAAATTACGACTCTAGTGGCCAAGTTTCTAGCAAAAGTCCTTACCTTTAATAGTGTTGGGTAGCTCTGAAAGGTGTATTTGGGCGAGCATTTTCCTGTGGCCTCGTTTTTATGTTTTGTTTTATTTTATTTGTTGTTCTGTATCTTTGTCGTTTATTTATGTATGCCATAATAACTTTTATTATGCCATTAAAGGTTGTTGAAGTTGAGATGGTTTTTTTGTGGTCTTCTAAGTTCAGGATGGTTAAGGCTCTGTCTCAATTGTTGAAGGTACAAGTAGATTTGCCTGCTCTCTGGGAATTTTTCTTTTTGCTCTCCAGGAACTATTTTAAAAGGCTTTACTTGGCTTTTAATTCAGATGCAGTACCTAAGCTTATTTTTAATGCCAGAACACATTTTAGGAATTTTAATATAATTATTCAGAGAACTTTTTCACAGTCTGGAAGCCAAATGCTTTTTAAATCCAAACCTCACAAGCAATTTGTCCCAACTAGGATATCATCTTCTAGCTCTCGAACAAATGTTTCTTCCAGGATCTCCTCGTGCAATTTCGTGCACGACTTTACTCGAACTCCACCTGTGGTGGATCCTGTAGATACAGGTACTATGTCCACGAAATGTTAGCATATGAAGGCCTTCGCCTGTCCTCAACAGGACTCTCTGATTCATCCCCCTCGTGCTGGTTCAGGAATGCTTCCTTGGGATGATCCTCTCCTGGCCTCAAACCCACAGACTTCAGACAAGCTTTTGATGCCTAATATAGCTGACAGGCCGTTACTTCCGCTTTCTTTGTCTAACTCAACTTCTGATTATTTGATAAATTTTATGGACTCTAATTTACAACCAGAGAGGACTAGTGTGCATTCTGCCAGAAATGATTTGGGGAATTCGCATACCAATGTGTCCGGGGTGCATGAGACCCAGCAGTGTGAGCGTCTCCCTTCTTTGGAGATTGCGGCGTGCCAGCCTCTGCCAACTGCAAGTTCTCCACTCACACATGATTTAGTTGTCTGTCCTAAGGGATCTTATCATCGATCTCCCCCTAGACAATCCTTCTATCCAAGTCTCCCAGTGCAGAAGGAACTGTTAGATGCTCCTAATATGTTTATTACGAAGCCTGACCCAGCTGGAAGTCACTTTGATCCAGCAAGAATTAATTCTGGCCAGCCTGTCAAGTGCCCCGCTATGCCTTCACTGAATTCTAATGTTTCTCAACAGTGACTAAGGCAACTTTCAGCTGATAGCCACTCTTTTAATAGCCCTGATGTTGCCATACACTTACTCAAGCAGGTAAAGCTGGTGTCCTGGAACACTGCGGGCTGGAAACGGAAGTGCCTCGACAAGGAATTTCTAACTTATTTGACATCCTTTGACATTATACTTTTGCAAGAAACGTGGTCTACTGAACCAATTTTTTTTTAGTATTATCAAACTTTCCATCTACCAGCTTATAGACTCAATAAGATGGGCCATGCTCAAGCGCGCTTAGCAGTACTTATTAACCCGCTTCTCCCAGCGACTCTGGTGGAGGCATCAAAAAACCTCCATTTGTCCGGCAAAAATTAGATGGAATGATTCCACTCTCTCTGAAATTCAATTATTGTTGAATAATTCGAGTGGCAAGATCTTGTTGGAACATGTTCGGACTTTAACAGAACCTGAACTTATTGTGTCTGCCTTTGAATCCTTAATGAACTATCTTCATGTTAATATTGCCAATTCTTTGGCCGTGACTGAGGCTAAAGGCAGACCCAGTAATGACAACCCAGGATGGTATGATCAGGACTGCAAGGCCCATGCCAGGGTGTGTTTTGGGAATTTTAGAGCCAGTAATTCTAAGGATGATTTAAAAACTTATTTCACAGCTCTTGCTTTCCTAAAGGATCTGACTCAGTCCAAGCAGCATGAGTTTATTAAAAAGTCCTGGGGAAGATTGATTCAAGCTACAATTAGCAATAACCATAAGGTATTCTGGGACATTATCTCCAGAGCCTCCAATAAAGGTATAGGTAAGCCCAATTTAATTTCTAATCACATCTGGCGCCAACATTTTTTGGATCTTTTTTATGATCCGGCGGATGTCTGCAACAGGGGCCTGGAGATTCCCTTCTCTAATTTTGAGGTTTGGCCTGACGTATCTGAAGGGGAAATCCTTGATTTAATTGTAGCCTTAAAGTCGGGCAAGGCTCCGGGGCCTGATGCCATTCCTACCATCTGGCTTAAAGAAGATCCTTCGTTCTGGACCTCTATTCTCACCCCGCTTTTTTCATCCATTAATGCCTCCGGTTGTTTTCCTAAAGTTTGGCTTAAAGCCACTGTGATCCCTATTTTTTAAAAAGGCGACCCTAGTAAGCCGGATAACTATAGACCTATTAGTCTTATCTCTGTAGTTGGTAAGTTGTACACTAAATTTCTTCTCCAGCGCCTTACCCAATGGATTACCCATTCTAATTTCTTGGGTATAGAACAAATAGGCTTTAGAAAGGGGCAATCTACATTGGATCATGCCCTTATTCTTCAACAACTAGCACAAAAGTATTCCATCCAAATGAAATCAAAACTTTTTGTCGCATTTTTGGACCTTAAAGGGGCTTTTGATAATGTCAATAGAAATCTCCTATGGATAAAACTAGCCAGTATGGGGCTTGATTCTAAATTACTTGCTCTTATTCGGTGCCTATATTCCAACACATCTGCCCAGGTTAGATACACCCCGGGAGGCAACTATACTGATGAATTCCCCACCAACAAGGGGGTGAAGCAAGGCTGTGTCCTGGCTCCCACATTGTTTAATCTTTTTTTCAATGACCTGGCTCCTTCCTCGGCTACTGTTGATGGTCATCCCCCTAGGTTGGGGGATTTGCAGGTACCAATTTTACTTTATGCTGATGATGCGGTCATTTTATCCCGCTCTAGCCTGGGGCTCAAGTGTCTGACTCGTAAGTGTATTGAGTATTTTTGCGCTAACAAGTTACAAATTAACTATACTAAATCTAAAATCATAGTTTTTGGAAGATCTTGGAGCACAAGTGTTTGGAGATTTAATGGTCAAATTATAGAACAGGTTAAAACATTTAAATATTTGGGCATTCTTTTTGCGTACAACTTAGCATGGACGTCCCATTGTTATATGGCTCGTTCTCTTGCCAAAGCCTCTTCGCAAGCCATTGTCAGCTTCTTTCACAGTAAAGGAGGCAAGTATATTCCGGCGGCGATGAAGGCCTTTAATGCGAAATGCTCCCCCCAATTATTATATGGGGTTCCGCTTTGGATTAGGTCATTTAACAATTCATTAGAGCAGATTCAATCAGTTTTCTTAAGAAGCACACTGGGTTTGCCCCGGTGTGTGTCTTATGAGGTGCTCTGCATTGAATCTGACTTTATTCTGACTTTTTTCTGACTACTGTTTTTATGGTTTCTGTTAATGTGTTTTTAATATGTTTTTAAATTATGTTTTAATATGTTTTTAATATGTTGTAAGCCGCCCTTGGTCCCTTTAGGGAGAAGGGCGGGATAGAAATAAAGTTCATTATCATCATCATCATCATCATCATCATCATACGTTCTGGGCTTCTCTTGAGAAAGCCAGTTTACCATTCGGTGAGCCACAGCCACCAGGGCAAATAATTGGAGGTTCCTTGTGATTACAGAGGCCTACTAAACCTCTTCTCACCTCCAGCATTGCTGGCAAGTTGGCAGTGGGTAAAAATTAGGGGAAGATTGTTGGCAGTTCAGGGTATGGAGCAGGCTTGGCAGAGGGTGGGAGGGGGCAGTAGGAGGATGATCTTGGCAGCAGCTGCGCATGCTGAGATCCTAACCCCCTTCTGGCCTGCATCTGCATCCAGGAATCTACTCAGTCTTACACCAGCAAAAGAGTTGGCATATGTCCAAGAAAATCCATTAGAAACCAGGCAGCCTATGGAGAGGTAAGTAAACACTTTTTAAAATTACATCTCCTGGGTTGTCTGCTGCTCCCCCCCAATCCAGCATGTGCTCTGTAAACAGTTCTGCATGTGCTGGGCTGGTGGGAGATAGGATTGGGCCCCCATGTTTCACCAGTTTTAACACTAGTGTAACCTGAAATCCATGAGCCTGACCTGAAATCTGAGGATCTTCATCTCAGTTCCAATGCTCTCAAATGAGCTTCGGATCAGCTATGTGGGTTGGAATGGACTGAAGTTATTTCTAAAGAAAAAGCCAAGTTGAAGTCCACTGTACATTTACAACCACCAGAAGGAGGCTACCGTCACTTGTTGAACTACCAGCACCATTTGATTGCTGAGAATGGCCATTGCCCTGCTGGGAGATACTGTCCAGCCTGCAATAAACAACCATAGGAAAAATGGTCCATTGTAGTGAAAGGTCTACTGCCTAGTTCATTGTCATGGTGAACCACTGCACAGGAATGGATGGACATGAGAAACAAAACATGTGGCCCATTCGGCTATGCCAGGTTTTTGGTACTACAGGCTTGAGATTGTTATTAGCCAGGATGTGGCGGGAGGTCCTGGTATCTGGGCCTGGTGTGAAGCAATCAGCAAGGCAGCACTGCTGATGCAGTCAGCTACACCTGCTGCAGGTGGGAGTCACGTGACTTTGGAAAGATGAGTGCAGAGTCATGAAGGCTATGGTGGAGTGGTGCAATGCACCATTGGACAGCCAATCAGAGTGGGTCACAAGACTGTCTTGTGACTATGAGGTCTCCCTACTCTGATTGGCTGGCCCTGGTATATATGGGGCAAGCACAGACACCAAGGTGTGGGTTGTTGTGGTGGAGTTTCTGCGTGCCGTGCTGCTGGTTTGTGTACTGATTTTGGACTGCCTTCTCATGACTGTGACCTGCTGTATCCCTGACTTCTGGACCATTTGACTGACTACTCTTCTGCCTGCTCCTTTACCAATACATGCTTCTGCAACAAACAAGCCTGTGTCTGCTTCTTTGGCTCTGTTTGGGATCGCCTGCTTCTTTTATCTTCCTACGCTCCCATGCCACTTTGCTATCGGGAAAGCAAGGGCTATCCTCCCCTGCTGACCTGACAGGCTACACTCCCTGTCCAATGTTCTGTACATGAATTCAAGCTCTGTGAGTTCTCTAGATCCTAGAATGCGGAAGGAAGACTTGAGTCAACTGCAAAGACAGACTCTCTCTTCCTAATTTATACCTGGGTCATCCAATCAAACTGGACCTGAATTCTTGGTGACTTATGATCTGCCCTTTGTCTCCATAGCATGTAGGCATCTCACATGGCAGGCAGGCAGGCATCTAGTTCTGGAATTCTTCCAAGCATCTCCTCAAGATAGATGTCCTTCATGCCTTTGCATGCCAATCAGATAACAGCTATCTCTCTTAATTTTCTATTTGCTCACAATTAGCTTCCAGATATTAGTGCCAGGCTGCTCTAAGTCCCAACTCATTTCACTTGGAAGATATTAATCTCAGCCACATTCCAAACCTACTTCAAAAGGGGAGTACCGGGTGCTGTAGGCTTATACTATAGTCTTTCGAGACTGAAGGTTGCCAACCATTTATCCTTCCCCATTACACAACCTTCCATCCTTCCCAACCTACTCCCCAAAAAAGGAAGTACAGGTGGAGCCTATTTATATGCATGAGTTCTGTTCCGTGACCAGATGCAATTACAAAAAAATGTGTTGTGCTAAATTCCATAGAGTTACGAAAATATGCTGCAGCCTGACACTTGGGGCTGGAAAGAAACTAAGGCAGCTGTTATCAATCCCCTCCCCTCCTCCGCCTCCCCCTCCTCTGCTCCGTACTCAGCCCTCCCGTTGTCAGCTGTCCCCTGCTTATTTCACAGGTGGGATGCTGAGCTTTTAAGAGTCCAATCCCATGCATTTCTACTAAGAAGTAAGCCCCATTGTAGTCAATGGGGCTTACTCCCAGGAAAGTGTGGATCGGATTGTAGCCTGAGAGCCCAGTCCTATGCCTGCCTACTCAGAAGTAAGTCCCATTCTAGTCAATGGGGCTTATTCCCAGGAAAGTGTGAAGATTGTAGCCTAAATCTCATGCTTTGCTTGCTGGGACTACTTGCTTGCTGGGCTGTTTTGTTTCCATAGGCTGGAGAAACTGCACCATCTCAGTCTGAATTGAAGGGGAACTGGGAAACACTCCCTGGGTTTTTTAAAGCAATCCCCTCTGTTGCTACTGCACCTGCACCTGCCCCTGTGTGTGTGTGTGTGTGTGTGTGTGAGAGAGAGAGAGAGAGAGAGAGAGAGAGAGTGCTCCACCTTGCTTCTTGTGCTCTGGCTACAGAGGTTTTCTGCCCCCCCCCTTCAGCCTTGGCTGGCTCAGGGCTCCAGGAGTGTTACTGTTCCTTCGAAAGGGGAACCTCTTCCATGGCTCCAGGGCTATTTCCATGCCTGTGCCAGGCAGAGCCTTTGCACAGTGTTTTGGGCTGCCTGGAAAGGAGCAGAGGGCAAAGGAGTAGAGCAGCACAGGGCAAAGAAGGCAAAGGTGTGTGCGACTTTCAGTTCCCCTCACCCCATTCCTGTTGAGACAAATCCATGGATAAATAGGTTGCACCTGTACTTCAAAAAACTTCAAAAGCCTCCTAATTCTGGGGGGTGGGGGCACCGCTTTTTCCCATACCCATAATCACCCATATTCTCTGGGAAAGAATATAACCAAAGGAAAAATTTTTAGCTCTGTGACAGCCTTTTACAGCTCAAGGTGCTGACCAGGTTCTGTTTTTTGCAGTTAGATTCAGAGATGCCCAAGTGACCTCAGAAATCTGGAGCTAAGATCCAGCTTCCTCCGAAGAGAAAATCCACCCTGAGTTTTCATCTGAAGATGAGGATAATACTGGTTCCATGTATGACTTCATTACAAAGCTAGGGTTGTTGAGCGTGCCCAGATAGCTAAGAAAACTGGTGCTGATGTCATGGATGAAGATTCTGGCACTGCCAGGCAGAACAGCTGGGCTCTGTGTAAGCCTGCAACAACCAAACTTCTCCAAACTTGCATTTCCAGGCTGGCCACCACTGAAAAGAGGTTTGTGCCAGTGCAGGATCTCACCCAGGATGTGCAGATATCTGCCAGGGAGCCTGTGGTTCAACGAGTTAATATTTTGGAGTCATCAACTTGTCATGCCCAGAAGTGAGGTTGAATGTGAGCCCTTTCCCTCCAAGGGCATAAGAGTTGAGTGGCTGCCACTGGCTGGTTTGAATACTGATCAGGGCATCTCTCCGCATTTGAGAAAGCTTGTGGCCTAGGACCCCAACCTCAGCTGGCAGGAGCCACAGGGAGAGATGTGATTTTGCTGCCTGCAATGCCTGGGATTGATCTGATAGAGGCCATTTGATGGTGCACTCCCTTGGATTATCTGGTCAATGGGGCAGCTGCATCCAGTCAGAAGGTTCAACCCCCTTGAGTCATTTGATGCAATGTTCCTGGCAGCCATGCCAGTTTGCCAACATCTGCAGCAGGGTGGTCAGTGACACCTGAGTATACTTTTCTTCAAAGTCAGAGACCAGGGGCAAGTGGCCAGGGGGGTGTTCAATTGAGACAGCTGCTGGAAAAGGGGCCCAGCTGAATTGAACTTACTATATTGTGTAAAATTCTGGCTATGTACAGGCATCCCCTGCTCATTTGACAGGTTAGAAACCGGAGCCATGGTGAAAAGTGGAAATGGTTGAAAAGCGGAACCCGGTTATTTTTTTTGAGGTTTACAAATGTTGCTTCCAATGCTTTTTTAGCTAGCAAATTGCAAATGCCCTTTTATCTTGCAATTTTCTGCTGTCACACAAAGATTTCTGCAAATGGACTGTCATTAATACTTTCAGGAACTGGAATAGGACTGGAGCTAAGTGAACTGGTATTTGCGCTCTCTCTCTCTCTCTCTCTCTCTCTCTCTCACTTACATACACAAACCAAAACAGCTTTCACCATTTCATATGCAAATCAACATGGGGGAGGGCAATTTTAGCCTTTAGACCAGCAGAGAGAGGTCGAAAGAGTGGAGCATGCGTTGAATGAATGACTTCCGGGTATAATTGAAATGTGTTGAAAGAGTGGAACATTGAAAAATGAACTGTCAGAAAGTGGGGCACACCTATATCCCTATAAAGAGACTGTTGAGTACTTGTTCTTATTGTTGTCTGAGAGATTCAGGATCCCTTGTCTTTTTCCTAAGGTTCATGCTCCATCCTCCAACTTGTGCTCTCTGCAGGGTATGGAAGAGGTGGTGAGGTGCAAGATTAACAAGGAAGTGGTGGTTGGGAGAGTTGCAAATCTTTTCCACAGCTTGCCTCTTCTGCAAGCAAGCCACATTTGAGAGATTGTGCTGCATTTGAGAGATTTGTAGCCCGAACCTAACAGTGATTAGCTCCACCTAAGCAAGAATCCCAGTAGTGCTAGGCTCTTTCTGGCAGTCACAAAACGTGACACACTCGCACACAGGCTAGCCATCACTGATCACTGGAGTGACAAACTCAATGCATTAGTGGACCGAGGACCTGTCAGCCGAGGTAGGACTGTGCAAGGAATGGGAAATGGGGAGTGGGCAGAATGGGTTGGGGGTGGGGTGAGAAGAACAGGGTGGGAAAGACAGTGGATTAGAAATTGGAGGGTGGCAGGCTCAGTGGCAGCAGCATCTGTCGAATCCAAGCATCCTTTCTGGGCTTGATCTGCCTTTACAGGTCCATTCATTCTTGTGCCAGCATGGAAAAGTCCAAGTAGGCCAACCAGCCTGGGAGGTGCTTATCCCATGGAAAGGGAGCAAATGTTCTTTTGCCCCCAAGAGGGCTTCGGATGCTGAAACTCTCCTTCAGGAGGCAGTGGACGCTGTTGGTGCCTCAGCATCACTATGCGAGGAGTTGGGATGGATTAGGCCTGTTCAATGCTGCAGTGGGCTTTAGATACAGAAACTGGGCTGTCATCTACCACTCACTGTCTGGTTGATTTTTTTTTTATTGATGGGCCCTGCTAAACCAGGCCATCACCAGAGGCTACTGGATGGCGTCATGTCTTTGTGCAACAGGCTGGGCATTCCACTGGTCAAAAAAAGATTGAAGGTCTGGCAATTTTCCTCACTTTTCTCAGTAATGAGCTTGGGCAACTTTTCTCCATGCAAGTTTGATTGCAAAAGTGAGTTTAAGTTTCCTTGCACACCTTCCCTCCTTCAATTTGCCATTTTGCTCAGTTCCAGATGTTTCTTCCATTGGCTCCCACCTGCAGCCAATTGGGGGAAAGCAGGAGGAAAGCTGGAATAAGGGCTGCTGCAGAGAGACTGTGCTGATAAAATGCACAGGATGACGACGATGATGATGATGATGATGATTAGATTTTCGCACAGTCAGGTAGATGTTATTGACTTGTTTGTTTTATCCAGACATCAAGTCCTTCCCAAGGACCTGGGGTGCCTGCTTTTTGTCCTATTTTGCTGTTATAAATGTCGTCACAAGATGTACGCTGTTCCCGGTAAAGCTGCTTTTACAGTTGGTGGATGGTAATTTCTGTGGCGCCGATGCTGTTCAAGTGCTCTTCAAGGTGTTTTGGAATAGCACTGAGGGCGCCAGTCACCACTGGGATCACTTTGGTCTTCTTCTGCCACAGCCTTTCAATTTCTACTTGTAAATCTTTGTATTTTGTTATTTTTTCCAGCTCTAGTTCTTCCACTCATTATATTTTATTAGAATATTTTTAATACCAGCTGGTTAGGGTTCCCTGCAGCATTTTCTGTCCTCCTGTTTTGTGGTAAGGGATTTGATTATGTGCATAATTTCTCATCTCATGGAAAAAACCCCCCATGGATAATGAGGGCCCAATGTAGACCTGTATTTATATGGTCTTACAGAGTGAGATGTTGGGGCCTATATGGTCCTTCTAAATGCGCTCCCCCAGCCAATGTTTCCCCACTCCTGCCTTTAACATATTTGAAGGTCATGACATATTTTATAAACAATTCCCAACATGGAGCTATTGGGGAGGAAAAATGATACAGAAGCATTTTGTTCATTTAAATCAGTGGTGGCCAATCCTTTTATGGCATGTGCCCCCTTTAGGCTTTCATATCTTGGGTGTACCACTCAACCCATCCTAACACTATTTGGCCTATATCAGATTTAAATATAGGTCCAACCTTGTTATACACAGATTTGACTCAACACGAATGGCCACTGCAAATGAGAAGGAATGTGCTTATCCTTGTAGAAGGGGACAAATGCATCCCTTTGAAATCGCAGTTTTAAAAAACTGCTTTTCTTACTGTTGTAGAGAGACAGTCATGCAAGCAATCATTTCTTTCTTCAGCTGAGCCAGGCAAAGGCAGGGGGCTCTTTGCATTTCTAATTGCTGACTGCCTCTCTACAACAGTAAGAAAAGCTGTTTTTAAATCACAATTGTAAAGGGATGCACTTCTTAATTTTTTTAAACTGCTTTTATTTAACACATTTTATGCTATCAGCAAGGAGTCCCAGAATCAAACCCCTGTGGTGTTACAGAAAAGTGAATATCAACGACCAGGTAACATCTGAACAAGGGAAGTTCCTGCTTGTAGCCATGTTATTAGGCCCAAGTACAAGGCCCCAGCTGTAACCAACTTCTAATTAGTGTGTACCAGGTCTGGGAGAACTGTGGAGGAGGCTGTTTCACAGGGCCCTCAGATACCGTACCAAACCATCAAGTGGGCTCCAAGGCCAACTTGATTAACAACAGGGTACAGCTGTGAACTTCTCAGGTTGGGAGGGGGGATTCCACCATGAGTAAGAAGGCTTGTGGCACGTCCACCCCTAGAATGTTCGTCTGGAACCGAGTTCTGATTGGTGGATGGGTCAGGAGACCTATAAAGGTGAGGGAAAAGAGCTTTTCTTTGTTCTAGCTTTGCCTCTGGCTAAGGGGGCCTGAGATTTGACCATTCTGGCAAGAGTGACCCAACTTGACTGCAGCAAGATGGGTTAGACTGGACTTTGGGAATCTAAGACTTTGGTGAGTGATAGTTCGAGTTAGGAGTTATTTCCTTATTGTTTTATTCATGCTGAGTGTTGTATTGTATTGGTGTTCTCTATCCTAAATTTCTAAAACCTTGACTGATGCAGTGCTGTCTGTATAACTATTCTTTAAACCTATATTCAATAAATCCTATCTATTACAACTGACTGGATTATTGGGACTGGTGATGCTGAGGGGCCTGGTTGTGGGAGTCAATCCAGTGTGTCTGGGGTGGACCCTGGAGACCCAGTATTGGGAGCCTGCTCCAAGGTTCAAGCCGAACCCAAGGGGGCTCAGGCTGGAGCAGGGCTCAGGGGAGGGTTCCCCAAATTTGTCCTGGCTACCAGAATTGGAAGCTCTATGGTTAAAGAGCCATTGGTAACTGGAGTTGGAAAGACCTGAGGGGTGTCATATATGGGTTTATGGCCACTTGATTACCCTAAGGGCACTACCTTGTTCCATTACGAGCAATGGAGGGGCAAGAAATCTGGATGCAGGTCTTTCAGTCTATTTTTCCATTTTTTTTAATCCACTTTTTTTTTGGAGGGGGGTCTACTAAGGGTTCTGGAACAGAACCCCAGTGGATAATGAGGGTCAACCTGTAACACAATTACTGTATCTTCAGTTATATAAGGTTTATTATCATTATATCATCCTTAGAGTATATGTATATAACAACGAACAACACATTTTTGTAACTCAAATTGAAAATGTAATAAAATTTCAATGTGGCTTTTGAATTTACTTGTTTCTTACAATTTCTTTCTGTTTGGGTTTACTTTTGCGCATCTTCTGTAACTGGTTTTATTGCTTACAAAAATTTGATCTTATTAGCTAGACTCCTGGGACTGGTACACTGACAAATCTTTGCAGTTTATTTATGCTAAGAAGTAATACTGCTCATTCTGCTCACTCGGAGTGATTCTGAGTTAGCTGATTTGTAAGGAGATCACAGCTGTTGATGAAGTGGTTCTGTTTGTAGGAAACTGTGTGTATACAGGCGCTGATCATTGAGAAGCAGCTTCCCAGTCTCCTGAGCAAGTTGCTGCACGCCACGAGGCTGCCTCCTCTACTGGCTTCTGGCTGGGATTTGCAAAGTCGTTTTGGCTTCTTTCTAGCATGTCCCAGCATCTTCTGCAACAGAAGCCTGGGGTCCACCGCACTGCACCCCAAGTGCTTGGCAACCAGCTCTTCAGTCAGCATCAGCTTTTGGGATCAAAAGGGCCCGCAGTGATGCAATGTGCCCCATTCCCAGCCCTGTGCTGGCACTGACTGAAAAGCTCATTGATGAAGCACTAGCACGGAAGGTCTCCTTCCTGTTGCACCTTGGCAACAAGCACTTCAGTTTGCATCAGCACCTGGACTTGGAAGGGACTGCTTAACCTTGTGGTGCAGACTGAAAAGCTTGTTCCTGAGGAGCCACTGAGATTGCTCCTGAGCGTCTCAGCAATGAGCTCTTCAGTCTGTGCCATAGCCGGGTCTCAAAAGAGGCTGCTTAGCATCACAGCCTCCTGGTTCTCCCACTGGCATCTAGGGATAGCCACCCTACTGCTGCCATCTTGGGGGTTTACCACTGACCCCGCATGCCACTAAGTGGCACACGTGCTGCGGGTTGGCCATCCTGTGACTTAAATCATATCATTCTAAGGACATCCCAATGATGTCCTAAGACCACCTAATTCCTTGCAATTCTGCATTGTTTTGTATTGATTAATGATGTTAAAAGAGGTATTCTGGAAGCTGAAGCAGATCCAGGATCTCCCCACACAATCTTGATACTTTGAATCTCCATTCATCTTCTTCTTTTGGCATTCAAGACCATTCAAGTACAAAAGGCTCAGATGACCCCTTGGTCATATTGCCATCCTGGTGGAATAGGCTACCAAATGAAAACCAGTTAACATGCCCTCTGACAAATTAGTTCTCGTAAGTGCAGCCTAAAGATAATTAAGCAAGGTTTTCATTTCACCTTGCTAAATAATTATTTAATCCTACCAATTTCAAAAGAAACTAAGCATTTAATTGTGATCTCAAACCTTGTTTAATCCAAGAAAGTAACTTGTTTAATCCAGGTGGTCTTCAATCTTTTTTTGTGCCATAATCTCAGAAAATAAATTTTAAAAGTATGAGACTGGGGACCCACTGCAGATCCCACCTCTGTCACAGGACTCAATCCATCCATGCCTTGCCTCCATCACTGCTCATCGCTCACCCCACCTGTCCCGTTTCACCCTAGCTCTTGTGTCTTCACAACAATCTTGTAAGGCAGCCACCTGAGCAGCCTTAGGGCTGGCTTAGGAGCTACAGGGCAAGATAGTGAGAAGAAGCTGTGCAGAATTGTATCAAGAACTCAGTTTTGATAAAGTAGGACCATTATTGGATTGGAGCCAAGCCCTGTCTTGCACAGGCTTCGAAAGGTTGCCACAACCATCCAAATGACCGCATTGGGTTAACAACTCCCAGGTTGAAGAACACTATCTTAGACTACAATCTTATGTGTTTCCTTGGTAGTAGGCCCCACTGAGATTAAGACATGCATAGAGTTGTGCTGTAACTCTTACGAAAATATACTTTATTATATTCATTATTAGTAAACTCTTTGTAAAGGAGACCACATAAAATACAAGCTGTTAAGGAAGTATTCCAAAAGAAAGCTAAACATCACCTATTTAAATTAAAAGACTAATCACGGAAAAGCCTTCTTTCTTACCTTGCCTCTCTTCGCCAGTAGAGTTTGGATCTCTGATGCTGTGAAAAGTCTTCAGTAGAATAACGTGTTACTATTAAAGTGCATTTAGTTTTGCAGCATATAAATATGCACCAATGATGTTAGACCCTTTCAATTACTAAATAATAATTAAAGCATATTATGCAATTATGCAGCTATTTTTGTATCCTCCCTGATTGAAGGGGAAAGGGCAGGACATACATATTAATAAAAGATCACTATGATTATTATAATCAATATTGAGCACAATGCTGCTCCTTCCGAAACTGAGATCATTACACAGTGCTTGTGTTTGTTGACACAATGTTGAGGCAAACGAGTGCTGAGCTTTGATGTTGTTGGTACTGTTCAATGAGTTCAGATAAAATGCAACTGTTACGCTGCACATTCCTGATCTTGTCTGATCTTGGAAGCTAAGCAGGGTCAGGCCTGGTTAGTACTTGGATGGGAGACTGCTTGGAAATACTGGGTGCTGTAGGCTTATACCATAGTCTTTTGAGACTGAAGGTTGCCAACCAACCATTAGCACTCTGGCAGTTTCTTTGGTGAAAATTTCCTTCCAACCACTGCTTGTTGTCTGTCTTCCCTTTTATTTTATTTTATTTTTTAAACTTCTGTTATCTGTCTTGAGTCTTTGGAGGTAAGACAGAAAGTAGGGGTTTTAAAATAAATTCAGCTTCGTAGTTGAAGCTGTTTCAGTGCTAACTTTGATCCAAATCTGAAACGGTGTGTGCTGGCTCACTGTTGCAAATGTGCTGTAAAGCACTTTTGTGAGCCCTTAGCACCAGCCCAGCGCCAGTGTTCCATTGCTTAGCAGTCGCCCAAACTGCTAGGCGGTGGTGAGGTAAGTGGGGCTGTGAAAGCAAATTGGAAGGAATACCAATAATCTACTTCATCCATAACCCTCTGGAGCTGAGGCGCCACCACCTGCTCAATAAACCTTGTCCCAAAATGGAAGGCTAGTGACTGGCCAGTAACTATCTGGCTTTTTCAGATTGCTTGACTTTATTCAGAAGGGGTTAAACCACTGTCCACTTCAAGGCCAGTGGTTGCACCGCCTTCATCAAACAGGCATTAACCACTCTCCCAGTCTACTCAGCCAGCCCCTCCTGTGCAGATCTAATGAGCCAAGCTGGACAGGGTTCAAGCAGGCAGATGGATGGCCTCACACTCCAAAGGAGTCTGTCCACGCCCTCAGGCTGTACAAGCTGAAAAGAATCCCACAAAACAGGCCAAGCAGACCTCATCAGAAATTGTTCCTGTGGCATCCAAGTTTTGATGAATGCAAGTGATTTTATCTGCAAAGTGTTTTGCAAACATTTCACAGCAGGTGATTGGGTTTTCTTTCTAGTCTATTGGAGGGGCCTAATGGAGTAGGCCTTACATAACATGGTATAGTTTCACTGGATGGTTCTCTGCAGATGCAATAGTAGCAGAGAAGAAAGTTTGCTTTGCTGCTGTCACCACCACAGAATACACTGTACAATCAGCTCTATTCCATGTTCAGTTGGACTCAGCACCTTTTCCACAACTGTTGCTCAAGATGTCTACCCAGTTTGCTTCAACAAAACCAAGGAGCTGCTCTGAGTCTGCGACATGGCAGAGGTCACACAGGAGCAATCTCATCCACTACCCTAGCCATTTCCCCATTCCAGATGTCAACCAGGGCTTCAGACAAGTGACCAAACTTGGCAGCTGGAAAATCCCTTAGAGCAGTGGTTCTCAGACTAGTGCATTGTGACCCACCAGTTCCTGTAATGCTTCCCCTGTTCCTTTAAGGAGTAGGGGAAGGGGGGAGGCAACAATGCAATTTCCAGGATCGTGTTGCTAAGAGGGGGCAAGGGGGGTGCTTTTACTTACTGTGAGTTAGGGCAAGCAGCAGAAGGTGTGGGGAGCCCTACAAAGAGCTCTGCAGGGTTCCCCGAGGCTTGGAATCTTCAGAAATAGCAAGCCATTTCTGGTTTGCAAACACAGCCAGGAGGTGGCTTGCCCTTGTTATTCCTGAAACTTCCAAGCCTTGGGGAGCCCTGCAGTGGTCTGTGTGGGGCTCCCTGCACCTCCTGCTGCTTGCCCGAACACACAGTAAGTAAAAGCACCCCCTTGCCACCCCTTAGCGACACGATCTGGGGATTATGTCGCTGCCTTCCCCCTCTCCTGCAAAGACATACTCTGGAAGTAAAGCTCCCAAAAAGTTTGAGAAGCGCTGCCCTAGAGCCTTCAGAAAACCTTCAGGAGCCATTTGCCTCTGGGGACGGACCATACCTTGTACTCTCCTGCCTCTGTGGAGCTAAGAAACTGCAATAAGCCTAAACCTTACCAGGAAGTGATCTGTCCATGACAACAGAGTGATCTTGATCTCCTCCACATCCAGATCTCCTTGCTACCCCCTTGTTCAGCTGTGAACACCAGGTGTAGAACATGTCCCACTTTGTGTGTTGGGGCCAAGATCTTCTGGGACAGGTCTATGGTTGTCATGGCAGCCATGAAGTCCTGAGCCACACCAACCTCAGGGGCCTTGGGATGAATAGCACTAATGGGTGGGGGACAGATGGATGGACTCCAATGTTATTGCTGAGGTCAACCCTGTCAACTCAGGCAGGGAGACTGTTGGGCAGCTAGGTGGGCGGTACACCAAAAGAATTCCAATCCTGTCCAGCCCTTTCAACATGACATGCAGTCATTTGAACCTAGCAAACCGCTGAACAGGGCACCTGGCAAGGGAGATGGATTCACGATAGACCATTGCAACTCCCCCTCCCCATCCCTGTGATAGTGGCTGCTGCAACATTTGGAAAACTGGTGAAACCTACTGGGAAAACTGGGAGAAACCTATTCCTTCCACCACATTCAACCAGGTCTCTATAGTATACGCCAAGTTGGTTTCCTCATCCAGAATTCAGTACCAGATGATGTGGGTTTTATTACTCACCGAACAGGCATTCAAAAGCAGCAGCTTCAGATTCAGGAAATCACTAACAAAGACACTAGTCATTGGGGTGTGGGGGTGGGGGAGGGATCAGAAAGAGGGACAATATGTCCTCCATACCAGGGGATACACCCACCCATATCTATATACACCCACTATACCAATATGGCATAGCTGCCATGAAGAAGGCGGCGATCCCAAGATTAAACTCACTGCCCAAATGCCCAGCATAACCTTCATAGATGCCAAACATGCATAGGCTTGGCACAGCCAGGTACCAAGTCAGGCTAATTTAAAAACCACCCTTTGAAATTAAATAAACATGCGGATACATATTAGGGACGATCCTTGGCATAACCATCGACAGACAAACCATTATTGCAGTGGTTCTCAAACTCTCTGGGAGAGTTTGAGAGCCACTAAGTACTTGCGTGGGCGGGAGGAGGCAGCACATTTACTTTCACTGCTGCAGGGAGCCCTGCTGCAGGTCACACCGGGCTCCCCGTAGCCTGGGGAGGCTGCAGGAAGCTTGGGTAAGTGCACCCAAGCCCCTGCAGCCCCCCAGGCGGCGCAATCCTGGGGATCGTGCCACTGCCTCCTCCCTGCCTCCAGGCTGCCCCTGCCCCTTAAGGGGGCAGAGGCCAAGGCTCACAGGCTGGGGCGTCACGACACCCCAGTTTGAAAAGCCCTGCATTATTGTATTGGTTAAAATTAGCAATAAGCAGAAAATACATTGGCCACTAGGAGTCAGATGTTAAAATTTTCTGCTGGAATACATCTGCTGGGAATTAATGAGTCAAATTCCAAGCTGCAGCACCTTTAAAGCTAACAACATGGCTATGGTCGTTATTTATCCAGAGAGTTCACTTTAATCCTCATTCCTGCCTGAGTAGGTGAGCAGCAACCTTTCACTTCATTGTAACAGTGAGTTCCCATATGCAATTATTTCATAAATTTAATAAGACTGAAAGTTAGTACCTCCTCATGTAAGATTCTATGTGAGTACCTACTCACAAATGAGGCCAAATTATATGACCATTTCATATCTATATATTATCCGATGGGACATTCCATGCCAAGGACGCTGAAGCTCCGTCATCCAAATTCCTTTTTTTTTTATCTCCTGTGTCGTTTTTGGACCTTGTTTTCTACAAACGGACTGTTTGAGGGTTCATAAATCTTGTGGTGTTTACTTTGCCTGCTACTAGACTCCTTCGGAGTTCATTATCAAGAGCTTAGCAGACTCAGCTGGATGACTAACTCCTCCATATTTTCTGACCTGTGAGTAACCTTTTCCATTGAAATTTTACCTTTTGCCTCCTAATTTAATGGGGGGAAAAAAAGAACCTTTTCTCCAGGGGATGCAGAATCTGACTCAACTCCCCACCTTAAACAAACTAGATTGGAGACATTTTTCTCCTTGCCTCAGCTCCCAGAAGCTGCATTACCGAGTTCTTTATTTCCCCCCCAAGCAGTTTCTCCGATGCTGCCCTTTGCTTCAAACAACTCTGATAGAAATGAGCTGCATCCTCCTGCATCCCCATATGGAGCTGATAAATGGCATGACCTGGAGAATTTATTGTTGCAGCATTCTCAACTATTATTGCAGCAATCTCAACATTCTCTCCTAACCTCTCGCATGGTAAGCACGATTTTTTCTCAAAATGAGACTATAGTGGGACTCTTAAAGGAACTGCATTATACCATTATTTCATTGCAGTTAAGTGCTCCTTGCTGCCACACGGAACAAAAAAAGCTGTATGCAAACTCCTTATGTAAGCACTCACTTTCACTGACTCATGAGAGTAAACCTGCTCAATTGATTTACGAACCAAACTGCAGGGAGGAGGAGGAGGGCGGGCGATGGGGGGCCCTGGGGGCGGGCAGGGAGCAGCAGGCAGGGCTGGGATCCTGCAGTTATGCTGGATCCCAACCCCCATTCCCGGGGAGAATGGAACGGCTTCAAGCTGCTCTGCTCTCCTCTGACTTGTGCCACCTCAGGAGGTGGCGCAAGTCCAAGGAGACCCATACACGCCAGCAGCTCTTGCCCAGGGGTAAGGGGAAGAGTTTCCCCTTGCCTCTGGCTAAGCCGCTTCTGGCCACAATCCTGCACTGGATACAGCCCAAGCCTCCTGGTTTGCCTGTTCCTGTGCAAGTTAGGATTGCACCCTTAGTCTAACCTGAGAGATAACAACAGCCCCAAAGTCACCCAGTTTTCTCCTGTTTCATTATAAATGGTTCAAATTTTGAACTGGTCACCCATCCTTGGGCAGATAGGAACGTCACTGTTTAACTTCCTGAGGCCCATGGGCAGTCACCTAACATGGCCACCTGCCCAAAGGACCAAAGCAATTCACTCACCTGGGAGCCTTGCTTCATGCATTCAATTACGCATACTTAAATTTCAGGATCTTATTATTTAACTCTGTTTAAATCAGAACCCAAAAGGCTAAGAATTCAGGACTCTGGAACATAGCATACATATGTCCAGGTTTCAACAGATTCCTCATCACTTTCCAGTACTGAAAACCCTGACATTGGGACAAAGCCATCTAAGGGAAAGCACTCACCAAGAATGGAAGATTCCCCACTGAGCAACACAGGTATTACTGATACTGAGGTATTGACTTAGAGTACAGCACAAAGAAAAAGAAGGGGTGGGGGAGAAGTAGGTAGCCTGTTCTAATTGCCTGTTAATTGCACATATATTTAAAGCAAAGAGTGGGTGATTCACCTTTGACACCACACTTAGGAATGTTTGTGCTGCAGAAAAGGGGGCGGAGTACAACTACCCAAATTATCCATGGTGGGGCCAAAAAAGCATTGAAGCCACGAGGTTCTATAAAATTAAACCCCAGTAAAAGTTCCTGACACTGGCACAGAGAGACAGAGATACCAGCAAACCCACTATCCATCCCCCAGAAAGCGGTAAAACTATGAGCAAAATAACTGAAACAAAAGGACTGAATTGTCCCTCAAGCCCTTGAGGAAGAAACAGCACCCAGGGAAAGCAGAAGATTACACAAATAAAACCCCCAGGCAGCTAAAAAAGAAAAGGAGGGCACCAAAATGTTAAATAGTGGGTTCATACAAATAAAGGCAGGCATAGAGATAACATTTCATCTTCAGGACAGAACCTGGCAATGAAAAGACAAGGCAAACACCCCTGGCTTTATACCCCTTAGCTCCACCCAGATGCACAACCATTGGTGCTGTTGAAACACTAAACTAGAGGGCCAATCAGATGGTAAGATTTCGATCCACCACCCGATTAGCCAGCCATAAGATTAGGCCAATTGGTTATGCAGGATTACTTATGAGTAGGCAAATATGCTTTGGCTCTTATTCAAGGCCAGGCGAAGGGGAATGCAAGGCCATGAGAATGATCCTGATCTGATCAACATGGCGCTCAACAAATGATATAGAAGGTGATCTCTCCCAACCCCCCACCATAGTAAAAAGGATAAAAACAGAGACTTGAGTGGCTGGGCAAAGTGAAACTTTTTTTTTTCTAGTGTCATAAAGCTAGGTGGGTCTCAACAGAGGGTTGTTTTAAAAAATTAGTTCCAGTGTTAAAAAGTTTGGAAACTATTGCATTAGGCCCAAGCTGAATTCAGAATAACACCCATCCTTATTTTGCACCATTTCCTAATTTTCTTTCCTTGGAGGAAATGTAAGCAACAAAGCATACCTAAATACTGGAAAGATATGGAGCCAGCCTGTCCATGAAGTCAGCTGATGGGGTTGCATAAGCTGCAGATAGAGATCCAAATGTGTGGTGAATTCAGGGGGCCTTTTCCTCCTGCCACCACTGCATCTCTCCTCCAACCCACCACTGATGTAAGGTCACAATTAACTTCATTCCACTCACTCAAGCAAGAAGCAGATCAATTTCTGCCTTACTGTGCTTTTCTAATGCTGTTGAAGAAAGAACAAAGGAGTCCCTGTAAAAAACAAACAAACCAGAAGTCCTACACTTCTGGATTTGATGACAGTGTGTGAAGAGCATGGTAAGGATTTTTTTTTTAAGGGGGGGTTTTAGAGCAGAAGCGGTGGACCCAAGGCAGATTTCCAAGTTGAAATCAGGTGGCAGTACTTGTCATGCCAACAGTGGTGGACCTCCCCAGTGGGTGCGGGTGGATGGAAGGAAGGAAGTTATTTGGGCTGTTGCCTCATGGCACACTCCAGACAGGCAATTGGGAATGATGAGACAGTCAAATATTGGCAGAAATGCAAGTTTATTTTTTAAGGGGATACAAACAGAAGAATGGGCAAAAAGGAATGAACATGTAATCAATCTGACCATCAATAAAACAGGCATGTCAAACATAAGGCCCATGGGCCGAAGGTAGCCCCTGTGTCGTACCACTACCCTGCGCTGGTAGCACCAGTTGGTAGACAAGGATTGGTCCGTCTAGTACTGCTGAGGCCAAACAAGCAAGACACTGAAGGGTAGAAGGCTTTGAAGTTTCTTTATTTCAGCAAAGTGCGCTTGTGTGGCTTCTGGGAGACACAGCTCAAATCCAGAAGCACCCCTTTGGTGGGGTGTGACATTTTTATACATTTCAGCCACAGCTCAAAGCGTTCACAAAAAGAGGAAGACTTGGATACTTTTCCACTCTGTCCTCCTCATTCCCTTACCCCCTCCCTGCTTCTCTGTCCTCCACATTCCCTCACCCCCTCCCTACTTCCTGGGGACAAGGGACTTGGGTCCTTCTCATGTCATAACCAGTCTGAGAATGCTATTTACAGGGTCCTTCAAAGTTCACAATCAGCAACTGTCAGACCTGTGGTCAGTTAGCTAGGCAATTTATCAATTTTCAGCAAAAGCAGTTAGTTACAAGCTTTTCCCCTAAAGTTCATGCTCTCCCTGCCTTTCCCCCTCCCTTCTTTATTGTACTGAGATTATGCCTCCTGATAGCTTCTACAGCAGTGGTTCTCAAACATTTAGCACCGGGACCCACCTTTTAGAATGAGAATCTGTCAGGAACCACCGGAAGTGATGTCATGACCGGAAGTGACATCATCAAGCAGGAATATTTTTAACAATCCTAGGCTGAAATCCTACCCACACTTAGCAGGAGTAAGTCCCATTTACTATCATTGTTAAAAGAATATACATCGTAGCTTGTTAAAAGTACAGATCTGTACGGGAACATTTCCACAAATGCAGTCATGTGTCATGGTAGCATCAAGTCTAATATACTAAAAATAAAATATTGAAATGAATGGGGACCCACCTGATATTGGGTCGTGACCCACCTAGTGGGTCTTGATCCACAATTTGAGACACACTGATCTACAGATTTGGCTGTATCTGCTTAAAAAGGGGGGCTTTAAGGCAGGTTGCAGGTGTCACCTGGAACCCATTTATCTGCCCCCCCCCCCGGTTATAATTGGGGTCTCCCAGCTTTACAACTGGACTTTCTCATATCTTGAAAATGTGAACAGAATTGGCACATTTTCTCTTCTGCCATTTGCAGGTAATGAGTTTTGTATGCAAGAGTAAAGCATTTATTTCTGCCATCATCTGCTTAATGTCACTTTCTGCTTAATGGCATCACTTCTGGCCCTCAGCAGGCACCATGAATGCTAACTGCAGTGATCTGTATGAAATGGGTTTGACATCTCTGGCCTAGAACACGGTGTAAGGCTAATCTGAGTTCTCTGGAGTGTGTGGAAACTACAGTACTATGTTGCCTATGGGTGGTGCTGGGTTGTGTGCAAACATGCACTTTATCATTTTTTCTTTAAAGGTGGGTGATATTCAGTTTGAACATTTCATTTAAACCATTTCTGCCCAACATTGCACATACACAAGGATCAAATGTGTACAGAGGCTGGGCAAAAATGGGCTAATCAATTACATTTGCACAGTTTACTTTCCTTATATCAGTGGTTCTGATGCTCCAACACTTTTAAGTCTAAGAGATAGTATTGGGCTGTCAAGCATTCATCTAGTCTTATCATTAAAATTAGATGAATGCCTGACAGCCCAATACTATTTTTGTGATTTCTCAGGTGAAGCTTGTAATCAGCCAGCTGTAACTCAAGCTGTTGTCATGGTTTGTGGAACACTACCAAAGGTGTGGCAGCAGGTAAACCTTCACCCCCACTGAGGGCCTTCAGACTGGCTAGCAATTATGGGTACAATCCTAACCTACTTTCCGGTGCCAACATAAGGGTAATGCAGTTAAATAATAATAATAATAATAATAATAATAATAATAATACAGGTATTTATATACCGCCTTTCTCGGTCTTTATTCAAGATTTTATTCAAGGCGGTTTACATAGGCAGGCTTATTAAATCCCCATAGGGATTTTAACAATTTGAAAGAATGTTCTATCTTACAAGAACCACAACATTCAGGTGTTACTTTCTTGATCTGGTTTCACATTCTGGCCTCCATCCTCCCATGCTCAGTGCAGATGGAATAACTTGGCTCAGCTTGTCAGCTGCTTCAAGGTTGCACGGTGCCTCGAACTGGCGACCTTCGGATGTTATCTTCAGGCAAATGGAGGCTCTACCCTCTAGACCAGACCTCCTGCCCAGTTCCGAAGTAACAAACATTCCATTACTTTGAGGAGGCCTCCATGAGTGCCACCCAACTGCAGGATGCAGTACATATCCCACTGGCACTGCTATGGGGCCTAAGGTAAACTGAGGATGGAGGCAAATTGGGTCAGACTTAGGTGATTGGGCCCAGTTCTGTTCCGGGCCCAATTCAAGGTGCTAGTTTTGACTTTTAAAGCCCTTTACGGCTCGGGTCCGGGGTATTTGAGGGACCGCCTCCTTCCCTACAATCCTGCCCATGCTCTTAGATCATCTGGGGGGGGCCCTTTTGACTGTGCCGCCACTAAGTGATGTGAGAGGGGGGGCGGCCAGGAAGAGGGCCTTCTCGGTGGTGGCCCCCGAACTGTGGAATACCCTCCCCTTAGAACTGCTCCCTCATTGCTAACGTTTCAGCGTGCACTGAAGACCTTTTTATTTCAAAAAGCTTTTAATTGTTGACAGGCTGGCTGGCGTTCTTGCTTCTTGCTTTTTATATGAAAATCCACGGGGTTTGTTTGTTTTTAGATTTTTTAATTATTGTAAATTGTTTTTAATTTTTTTTATGTTGCACTTTTAAATTGTAAGCCGCCTTGTGTGCCTGTTGGGCAAAAAGGTGGGGTATAAATTATTATTATTATTATTATTATTATTATTATTATTATTATTAATAATAATAATAATAATAATAATAATAATAATAATAATAATAATAATAATAATAATAATAAGGCTGGGAAAGGTGTGGGTTGGGGCGGATCTTGGCAGCAGTGGCATCTGTGAGATCTCTAGTGATATATCTATCTCTAATATATCACTGCCAAAGCTGCAGTAGCCGGTAAGCCCCTCATCACCATTGGGGAACCTCAGACTGGCTGGCGATGAAGGTAGGTTGGGGGTGGAGGCAGATCAGGGCAGATTTTGGTGAAGATCAGGGGCAGGTGTGGGATGGGGTGGATCTTAGTAGCAGTAGCATCTGTGAGATTTGGAGCCACTACCCTGGGCAGTCAGCCACACACTACTCTGAAGCAGCAGTTCAGATCTATGCCAGTGAAATACTGTAGATACTTGCCTATAGTACATAAAATTTTTGCCAAGTAATCAAGCTCAAATTTTCACTTCACCTTATCTCCGGGTCAATCAGAGGGCAGAGCCTTTCAACTCTGAAAAGTTTCCTTTCTTTTTCTCAAGCAGCAGGCAGATCATTGGTTTCTACAGCAACTGGGAAATTCCAGCCAAAGTTAACCTTTTATTCTCCTTCCTTCTTTCCCTTTTGCAAATGCTTGCAAAGCAGGTCTGTTTTTTTCAACACCAGGATGGGATCCTTCTTTCCATTTGAAACCAAGTCCCAGGCTACAATTAAATAGTGCACCGTTATTTAAGAATAACACCCATGGAAAGCAGTGGGTCTACTTCTGAGTAAAAAGGGTTGCAAATATATGCAGCTGCATCTCTCTGCTGTGAATTGGATTGCACACTCTCAGTTATGTGTTATGGATTGTATGTTGTATGTAGAGCATCTGGCTTAACACACCAGACACCTTAAAGGTGGATTTGATTCATGGATCTCCTGCAGTGGTTGCCAACCTTTTTCACTTGCATATCCCTTGGCAGCCCATTTTCATAAATTGTACCCTCCGTATTAGCAAAATGTTTGTAATAATACAAGCCCTCATCTCCTCTCTATGAAAACCTAACTTCATGTATTCATCACATATTTTCTCTTTTCATCTGTTTGGAGAACAGAAGACTCTGCCTTTGCACTGTTTTGCACCAGTAGTGCAAGTGCTGAGAAATTCTGGGTATTGATCACTTTCCATATTATGTTTCAGCTTTTTTTACTGTACTGGTTTTCAATCACTAGTTCATACATGAATTGATAACCAAAAACTAGCTATTGGTGGGGCTTTCACAGTCAACTACCTACCTACCTTCCTGCCTTGCTGGTCCTTGCAAGGCATTCTGGAGCATGACCTGCCTTTTTCTGCCATTATTCCATTCTTTTTCAAGTACCCCTTATGGTCCTGTTGAGTGTCTCTGGGAGTACATGAATACCAGGCTGGGAACCACTGTTTTACTGGTATGTTGTTTACAGTGCACTTACTCTAATAGTGTTTATAAAAAGGTGATGGACCAGAATTGAAAAAGAATAAAAATGTATCTTATGATCTTTTACTATGTTTTTAATAAATTAGAGACTACAGTTCTTAGGTAACAATTAGTGGTATGTTATTTTTCAGGATCTGGCCTCGGGTAAAATCAGACAAAACTATAGTCAGACACCCCCCTAAGTTTAACCCCCGACTCATCCGAGGGTCATAGAAAATTCCATGGTTATTGGCTCAAGACCTGCCCTGGACTTATCTGTGTGATCGACTTATAGGCGAGTGTCTGCGGTAGTTGATGTGGGTCTGAGTAGGTTCATAGGAGATCAGAGAGCAGTAGAGGAGCAGAACAGTTTAAAGTACAGAACTGTGATGGATTCTGACCATTTTGTTTATGTTATGTTTAATTGTCTCAACAGCCAAGAATTCTAGTGACCCATTAAGAAATTAATCTCAAACTTTTGCACATTTGCATGGTAAATCTCTTTCATCATATTCACACATGTTAAATTAAATGGGCTTTTAGAAAACTTGATTCCTAACACAAAATAAAAAGGAAAATACACATTTGAAATCCATGGGAAACACCTGAAGCCTCTTTAAGATCACATCCTTAGTATCTTTTGAAGAACAACAAAGGCAAGATACAAGGTAGACCCAAAGCCCTGGGTATGGGCAATGCCTGAAATATGAGTCTCTCTGAAAGAAGAGCTCCTTTAGCTGTAACTACCTTATATCCCCACCAATAGTGCCAGTGCAACCAGTAGATTAGTTGCTGAGCTACAGCTAGTAAAAATGTAAATACTTTAAGAAAGGATTCAGAAAAACAAGCTCTAAAGATACAACATCTATCAGATTTTTTTTTATACAATATATGCCATATATCTCAATATGACATGAGATCTTATTTATACTGCTGCATCAGAAAAAGCATATCAGGATATATTAGCTCTGGAGCATCAAGACCCCAGATACATTCTAAATGTTCCCAATAGGGAACATACTTTTGAAAAACTAAATGAGGGATGCGAGGGAGCAACAGTTCAATATCCTTTTTGGGTGTTAGAATGTCATTTCCACCATACCACACAGCTGTTGGCACATTCATGTCTTCTATTTTATAAAATGGAGGTGTGGTCTGTTGACAAAAACAAATCAGAAATATGAAAACATATTTCACTGATCAATTTCATATCGTTCTTACTCTACAGGGCTCCCAAAGCCTCCAAATGTCTGAAAATAGTAAAAAATTATTAGTATTATTATTATTATCACCCACTTCTGGTTCTGAAATGAAAATCGAAAGTGGACTTTTAAAAAAAAAACTATTTTCAGACATTTTGAGGCTTGGGGAGTCCTGTGGAGGGGTCCTCAGGCTCTTTGGACCACTCGGGATGCTGGTGCTGGCTGTAGCTAAGTGTACAATCGCCCCCATCCATCTATAAATAGCAGCAATGTCTCTAAATTACAAATCTGTTAGCATCTTCTTTTCTGTATATTTAAGGAGTCTTCTTCCAAAGTCAGTGAACAAGGAACAAAGATCTGAGCGATCACAAGAAAAAAGGGAAAGGAGAAAAATATTTTCCACAGAAATAATCAAATTATTTTAAATTGCACAAAAAGGAGAGGAAGAGAAAAAACCGGGGGGGGGGGGAGACAGAGAGAGATCGCTTTAAAAGTAGATCTCCTGTTGGACTATTGTGCACTAAAACACATACCTATCTCTTTTTTGAACCCAGCTATACACCTGCCATCACTGGCCATCATCATTTTTTTTTTCTTTTCATTTTGCAGTCCTAAAATATATCCTGATCCTTAAGCCTGCTCCTTGCTTTGATTATTTAGTTTATTTAATATTTAAATAGCAAGTTTATTTAATATTTAAATAGCAAGTAGGAAGTTATGCCTTTCATTTGATGGGAAACTTTTTGATACTTAATCAATAACCCAAATAATCCTGAGTTTCTAGAGATGGGAGAAACTCAGAGAGAGAGAGAGAGAGAGAGAGAGGAGACGCGTGGCGAGGCCGTGCAGGGTCCTTTGGGGCTTGTTGCACCTAACCCTCTGGGCTGGCTTCACCTGTCTCCTCCAGTCCCTTCCTGTTGTGGGAGGCTCAGCCAGGAAGAGGAGCAGGAAGAGGGCAGGTAGAGCTGCCACCAACTGGGAGTGCAGTGCAGCAGTAGCATTGCAGATCGGAACCCATGGGCGGCTGCAGCAGGGGTCCCCACCATGCCACCACCCTATTGAGGGACAAGGGGCAGCCTTTTGTCACCTGGGGGCGGGGGCCTCCACGGCCCCTGCATTTGTACACCAGTTCCTGGAACGTAACCCCATTTTCTCCATAGACTCAATGATTAATTATACGCTGATTAGATATCCACTAGGTTTTCCAGGAACCTAGCCCTAGCAGATAATAAGGACTGTAATTCTATTTTAGTTATGAGAAATCTGCAAGCAGAGTTTTCTGTCATATAACAGTTTCAAGGAGAAGACAGTACTCTTACTAACTGGGCAAAGGGCAAATTTTAAGCATTAGTTCTTTTATATTTAGTGAGGGTGGGGGGCAACTGTCCTTATTTATCTCCGTGTAGCATCTTTTGCAGAGGTTCCTTGCTGGTGTCTTCCTTTTGCCTCTTAAAATTTTAAGATTATGAACTTTCTGGTGGGGCTCCCATGGCAAGCAATGGGATACCTTTCTTCCACAATTGCTAGAACCAGGGCTTTTTTTCTAATGGAACGTGGGGGGGCGGAGTTCTGGCACCTTTCTGCAGGGGCCCCTCCCCTTTGGAGGCATTCCGGGGGGGAGCAAAACAGAGGCATTTGCTGGGTGGGTTCTGAGGGGTGCAGGGTGGGCGGGTGCCTGGCCCCTGCCTGACCGCACAACGATCCCCTCCTGCCCCCATCCCCAAGCTCTTGCCTGAGTCCAGCCCGCCTCCCCTCTCCCTGCGGTCTGTTTCCCCGCGCAGCTTCCAAGCTGGTGGAGGGCACGGGGGACACGCGCTGACGCCAAGGAGGAGGACAGACAGCCAGACAGCCAGCCAGCCAGCCAGGGTGACAGGCTGTGGCACCCACAGAATGCCCAGGTACTGGCTTGGCGGAAGAGGAGGGGAAGGAAGCTGGCTGGTGCAGCCCCCATGCCAATCTGCAGCAGGAACCTAGGCGTGTCTACTCAGAAGTAAGTCTCATTGTGCTCAATGGGGCTTGCTCCTGGGAAAGGGTGCATAGCCTTGCAGCCTGAGAGCCCAAGCCTATGCATGTCTACTCAGAAGTAAGTTCCATTGTGTTCAATGGGGCTTACTCCCAGGAAAGTGTCATAGCCTTGCAGCCTGAGGCAGAGGAAGGGCTCTGAGGCTGCAGTCCTCTCCACACTTTCCTGGGAGGAAGCCCCACTGCCTCTAGTGGGACTGACTTCTGAGGAGTTAGGCAGAGGAGGGGCTCTGAGGCTGCAGTCCTCTCCACACCTTCCTGGGAATGAGCCCCACTGCCTCTAGTGGGACTGAGTAGACAGCCATAGGCTTTGGCTCTGAGGCTGCAGTTCTTTTCACACTTTCCTGGGAGGAAGGAAGCCCCACTGCCTCTAATGGGACTGACTTCTGAGGAGACAGCCATAGGCTTTGGCTCTGAGGCTGCAGTCCTCTCCACACTTTCCTGGGAGGAAGCCCTATTGACTCTAATGGGACTGAATTCTGAGGAGACAGGCACAGGATTGGGGTCTTAGGCTGCAATCCTAGGCACTTTCCTGGGAGTAAGCTCCATTGACTAGAACAAGACTTACTTCAAAGTAGACATACCTAGGATTGGGCTCTTAATCCTGGCAGAGATATATATCTGCACCCGTTTTCACATGCTAAGGGCAGGTGAAAAGGGATTCTACGTGTGTACAATGTGCTGTCCAGCCTTGCCAGAGATCCTCCTCATCCTTTCCCCACAAGCATGCCCTCCGCCAGCCTGCAGCTCCTCTCCAGCAATGCACAGCAGCTGCTCAGAGCAGCAGAGAACATACAATTGCATGCCAAGCACCTTCCCAAAGACACAGAGTATTCTGATACCTGAATTAAACCATATTTAATTGCTTGTTTGCAAACGTAGCTGCTTCTATGTGCACCTAAGGATCCCTCTCATGTAAGAATTCCTTTTTTGTTCTTACTCCCACAGTTGCTTAGAGTAATTTTACTACATGGAACTCATGTAAGCCATTTTTCGGAATCCATTCACTGCTTCCTCTCCTTGAAGTAGTGCCACACTACATACTACACGCTACAAGTGCACCTGTACAGTATTTTTCCCCATGTGTAGACAAAGTAGCTAGGGGGAAGGGGATGTGGAGATTGACAGCCCAATCCTATGCATGTCTACTCAGAAGTAAGTTCATCTTTAGGGGGGAAGCACATAAAAAATATTTTATTTCTCCAATAAAAAATGATTTAAAAATAAATAAATAAATAAAATATCAGTATAGATGTTACTGCCAAGTAACACAAGCACCCACTTTATATGCCAGTATATCTGGATGCCAGCCTGTCTGTTTCAACCAGGACTTGTACACTCAAACGGGATACCAAGATATAGCCTTTCTTAGCCACAGACTAAGTTCATGGACAAACCCTTTATTTTCCCTCTTTGCACTCTTCCCCCTTTTCCTTTCTCCCTGTCTCTAGCAGTTAGCAGTAAAGGTGAAAGAGCAGGGGCTCCTCAAAATCCTTTCCCTTGAAGTGACCCTTTTTTCCTGACTTCTTCATATGCTCCACTCTGCATTACAAGTAACCACTACCATAGGACAGGATTTCTTTGTATGCGTTAGTTCTGTATGTATTGTTTAATAAGAAAACTGTGCTCTTTTGAGTGACGTAATCTCTCTCAGTCTCTTCTTAAGGAATGGGGATTTTCTGCCATGTGCTGGTTTGTTTTAAAGTCTAAGATCCCCTGTTTGAAAAGAAAAGGTGGATGGAAGCTATCTTTGGAATGGCACATAAGTGTGCCGTGGGGATTGTCAGTGGGACAGCAAAGGCCCTCATCCACTGCCCAACTTGACCAGACTTCCTCACTGTCCATATTTGACTGAGTCCTCTTAAAAACCTGACCAAATACTTCCAAAATATTGCCTCTTTTTCCTTACCATGTTATAAAATTCCTTGTTCTTGGATCCATAGTCAAAATACTTGAATTGATTTGATCTGAATATCTAGAATTAGGAACAGGAAATACCCAGATTAAAATCAGCTGAATTGTCAAAATAGTAACTTTGAAGTTATGCTGGTCATATCCAAATTAAGTGCAGGTCCTGTCTTGTTTTCTGCTGGGGCTCCTTTCCAGAACCTCCTAGTGGCTAAAAAAAATCAGTGGATAAAAAAACAGTGGAAAAATAGATTTAAATACCAACTTCCAGGTTTCTTGCCCCTCCATTGTTCCTAATACGGTCAGGACTTGACATTCACAGGGGTTTGATTCTGGAACTTCCTGTTGATACCATAAAATGTGTTAAATAAAAGCAGTTTTTAAAAAATTAAAAAGTGCATCCCTTTACAATTGTGGTTTAAAAACAGCTTTTCTTACTGTTGCAGAGAGGCAATCAGCAATTAGAAATGCAAAGGACCCCTTGCCTTTGCCTGGCTCAGCTGAAGAATGGAATGGTTGCTTGCATGACTGTCTCTCTGCAACAGTAAAACAGCAGTTTTTAAAAACTGTGATTTTAAAGAGATGCATTTTTCCCCTTCTCCAGGGATCAGCATATTCCTTCTCATTTGCACTGGCCATTCATGTTGAGTCAAATCCGTGTATAAAAAATCTGTTTATAACAAGGCTGCACCTGTATCTAGAAAACTGAATATCAGAATCCCTTGTATAAAATGTGTGAGAGCTTTGCAAAAATATTGAAATCTCTAAAAAGTCATTTCAAAAATGGTTAACATATGTTGCAGTCCTATAAATACGTATCTGAAAGTAAGTCCCATTGAACACAGTGAATTCATAAGCATACATGCGTAGCTCACACACACACACACACACACACACACACACACACACACACACACAAGTACATATAAATGCAGTGGCTACAGTTTGAACTGAATGGAGTGTTTAGAACACATTAATCCTGTTTTCCGTTTTAGCACCTGGTTTGGGGAGATCCTCAAACAAAGCCTGTGGTCCCCCTCCCCCCTTGCATGGTGCTCCCTGACACACATGTGCTTCCACACACGTGCACATTGCTGCCATTGGAGTGGTTTGGATGCTTTTTTCCCAGTGTCTCTTGGGTGCTGAGAGAGGAACAGATGAACCATCCTCCTTGCATGTTCTCGGTCAACTGGCAAGGTAAATCAGAAGCTATTTGTGATGCTTTTCTTTCAGCACTGCCTGGGGACTGAGAAGAGTGGAGTGGCCAAAGAACAAAGTCCTTTGTTGGTAGTCTCTGGCTCCTCCTCTCGCAGAACCCAGAGTGCCCTGGACCCAAGGACCTTACTCTCCTAGATAGCGCTGAAGGTAAAAAAAAAAAAAGGGTACAGTTCATCTCATCATTCAAATCTATGTAAGCTGTGGACATTTTCAGTTGAAACAGAGACAGGACGTTACAGATGGTTTTGTTGTTATTAGTACAGTTTGAGAAATTTTATATTTGAGTTGTCAAACTCTGAACACAATCCTTCACGTTTCACAAGCACTGAGGGAGTCCTCTTGACTATTCCTGATCTCTTCCATTGCCCCCTCTGGCTGGTCCTAAGCTCACCACACTGTTGCCATGCCAAGTCCCCTGCAGTGTGCCTGGCTGTCCCTGATCACGAGCCCCTCCTGAGTTGATGCAGCCTGCGGAGTAAAGAGCTGGTGTGCTCCTGTCATGTCTCCTCCCAGCTTGCATCAAAGTAATGCTTCTTCTAGATGAAGAGCTCTATAATGGTTCAGGAGATGCAGGAAGGATTCACATATACAGGAAGAGTAGTTGGTGGCCATTCAAAATTCAGAAATTTGTAGAATGAAGATTTTCTACTATAAAATGTGTTATCCATCTGTTTGGAATAACAGAGCTCTCACAAAAACATTTAAAAATTAGTAAAGATGACAACTGAGATATTTGAGTTTTGAAACTAATTGGAACAGTTTAAAACAATCTTGTCAGCCAAATGAGTTATTGACACATACAGCAGAAACTGAACATTCAGTCAGATACAGTGGGCTCTCCTTATCTGTTGTCTCGACATTTGTGGATTTGACCATTTGCAAATGGCTGCAAAGCCGCAAGCCTCTTCTGGGTTATGCCAAGACCCATAGCCCCCTTCCCTTGGTCCTGTGTGTTTGGAAAATGCTTCTAAAATGCATCTAGTGCTTCCAGAAGCCACTTCCGGTCATGCCAGAGCCCATGACCCTCTTTGATGACTCTGGGTCATGCTGAGGCCGTGACTCGCTTTGTTGGCACTCCTGAGTGAGTCCTGATGCCTTTTGCCCAGCTCCTCACACTTGGGGGCAGAGGCAGGAAATTCTAAGCAGCCCATTGGCCTCCATGTCATGTGGAGGTGGGGCATGCCAGGGTTTGGGCAGACAAATTACCCAACCAACCTCAGTCCGGCACATGGTTTGAGCAGGAAAGTTATGTTCTTCCCTGCTCCATCATGGGACCCTCTGGGCTTCTTCACGGGTGGTGTAAGTTTGTCCTCGCCTGCTGCGGTGGGGGTCATTGCAAGCCAGTGTCAGAAAAAGCAGAGCGCTGCACATGGAACAGCACAATCTTCTGAGAGGCTTGCAATCTGTGGAATATCCTTTACAGCAAGCCAGGAAAGTAGCATTCTGGGGATGGTTCAGGCAGCACAGTTACCTCATGGGTCATCTTGGTCCCCCCTCTCCTTCATCTTGCCTTTGGGCACCATTTTGAGTGCAGGGTGGAGCCACCATTTTGAGGGGCTGCATTGCATGCCATTTTGGAATCTTAGGTAGTACTCATCCTTTGTTGTGGGGTTATTTGTTGGGGGCCTCTACTCCCCCTTCTTGTTTTAAGGACAGTTATTTTCTCTCAGCCTTGGTGAGTTCGCTGAGTCCATTACAGAAAAGGAGATATAAAATAAATTAGTAGAAGGGGGAACCTTAGAAGCACCATGCCTAAGAGACCTGACAAGTCTGGAGGGAAAGCTCAGAGCAAGTCAGGAGGGAAAGCATCTAACCAACACCCCCCCCCCCGGTTTATCATTTTTCTCCTCAGATGAGGGTGAGGATTGGAGGAGTGCTGCTGGACTGGCTGGTTGAGGGGATGGCAGTGAAGATTTGGGGTCTCCCGAGGTTGTGCAGAGGTCAGGCCACAAAGGGAAAGGCAATTAAGATGGTTAAGTCATCTAAGGCTGCTCCTTCTTTTACTTTCAGGCTGGTGGCTCTGGAAGAGGTTAGCCCCCCTCCTGTGGCATCCCTTCTATTCTGGATTCGAAAGTGCCTGGCTTGACTCCACTGGATTTGGCTCAGGTGTGGGGGGAATCTGGGGTCTTCGAATCTCAAGGTTTTCCTCTCTTTGTGGGTTGATTTGTTGACCTGGGATGACCTGGGATGGGGGGGCCTACCCCAATACAGAGTGCCTTTCCCAATCAGGGGGTAGGTGTCCTCGCCCCAATACTGAATGCTTCTCCCACTGAAGAAGTTGGATAGAACCTTCCACAATCTTTTTTGGGTCTGGGCTTGGGGCAACAGCTTGGTGAGCAGGCCTTCACAGCTTGGTCTATTGGGGGCCTCCTTTGGGTCAAGCCACCTTTATGGGTTGTTACCCAGTTTGGGGTACAGCCCCTATGTGAGGCCTTTTTCTGTGCTGGATAGCTCTGGTGAGAGACCATGCAGGTTCTATGGGGACATAGCTCTTCTTTTAGGAGGCCATTTAGCCCTTTTAGTCAAAGAGAAAATCTGGAAAGAGGAATATGTGGACATGTTCAGCTTTCTACAAATGGAGCCAGAGCCTATTCCTAATGTGGGCAAGCCTGTTAAGGACCAGGTGACTCTGTAAGAGGAGGGTAGATAAAACAGGTCAAATTGGTTGTGTGGGTATCGTATTTACATGATGGTTGTCATATAATTGCAACCCACAAAAGCAGTGGCCCTGGTAAAATTATTGGACCTTATTCATAGGGCATCCCAGGATTATGCGGCCCCTGTGAGGGTGGCCTAGAATGACCATTTTTGTCTTAGGGAACCACATGACTCCACATTAGATTGGAGAATTCCCCAATGGGAATTATGGAATCAAATTGTGGCTCTTTCCATGGCAGTTATTGTCAACTGGGTTGACAGCAGGCATATTATTCCTCATAATTCCATGGCCCATGGGCATTGGGGAGCAGGTGCAACTTTGTGGGTTCAAGCCCACTGCATCTGTTAGGAGTTAAATTTTGGAGGTAAATGCAGCAGGCAAGCCTGTGGCTATTTGCACTTCTGTGCCTTTTGTCCAGACGCCACGCTATTTCAGCCTACCCCTGAATGGCAGGAGTGAGGATGGGTACCAAGGGTCAATTTAGAGCTGGAAAAAGGGGGAGGAGCCCTCCCCCCTCCTCTCAAGATAAGGGCACGCACCCCAATTAAGCTCCCTTCTTTATAGGAGCTTCTAAAATGCTACCCCAATGTAGAGGCAGCAAAATACATTGCAGAAGGATTTCAGTTTGGCTTGAGGATTTTCTCTGTGGCTCCTCTGGCCCATCCTGGGCAAACAATCTTCGCTCAGTTGTGGGGAAGTAGTGCAGCGTAAATTGGCTAAAGAGATTGGGGCTGGAAGGTTTGCAGGACCTTTCTCTGCGCTCCCTCTTCCCAACCTTCGCATCTGCCTGCTGGGGTCATTCCAAAGAAGACATCTGGTGAATATCGTTTGATTCACTACTTGTCTTACCCCAGGAATTCCTCAGTAAATGATGGCATCCCAGCACATTTGTGTTTGGTTAGTCCTCCTTAGATGAAGCCATAGCCATCTTGTTATACCTCCTTAGATGAGGCCGTAGCCATCTTGCATGGGTATAGAGCTCTGTTGGCCAATACTGAATCTGCTTACAGGCTTCTGCCTGTGCATCCTGAAGACTTTTGTTTCCTGGGTTTTCCATTTGAGGGCTCCTATTATTTTGACAAGGCCTTTTCATTGGGATGCTCCATTTTATGTTTCACTTTTGAAACATTCAGCACCTTTCTGGATTTGGCAGTCCAATTGGACAGATTGGGCAGGTCGGGTTTATCCACCATTGCTCATTACTTAGATGATTTTCTTTTTATGGGCAGGGTTGGGTCCCAGGAATGTTATTTTCTCCTTTGAGTTTTCACTGCTGTGTTTGTAGAGCAGGAGTTTCACTAGCACACACAAAGACGGAGGCTCCTGCTCCCCACCTTACCTTTCTGGGCATAGGACCTGACATGGAAACAGCCTGCTAAAGTATACTGAACCACCTAAATTGACTCTTCATGAATTTCAGGTGCTTATTGGGCACCTTAATTTCGCCTGCAGGGTCATAGCCCCTGGATGCACCTTCTTACGTCATCTTTGTGGTGCATTGAGTGGCCAGTCCCTCCCGCACTGCAGGGTTGGATCTTGGTTTCCGTGCACGATGATTTGTGCATGTGGCTCAAATTCCTGAGTAATTTTAAATTTAAAAGAATATTCTTTTGGAGGATATTCTAATTGGTTCATTTCTCCTGCTGCCCTCTACAGGATGTGTATTGCCTTTAATTCTCTATGTGCCTCCTTATTTGAGGTCAGGCTGTTTAGGGTTTGTCATGTTCTTTGGCACCTTTCAGCTGGGGCAGCTCTTTTATGCTTCCCAGGCTGATGCCTCAAGTAGGTCTTTTCCATTTGGAGATGTGAACTTGTTTTCTGATGTAGCAGTTTTTATGCTCCACAAATCCAAGACTGATCAGTGTGTGAGGGGGCAGAAGATTCACTTTGGCTGGGTTGTGGGGCTGGCATTATGCCCGTCCTGTCTTTGGTCTATATTTTAAATAGACCTCGGGTGTTAGGCCCCTTATTCTGCCACAAGGGTGGCCTTTCATTGACACTATTTCAATTTTGGGCGCTATTTAACCGCACTTTGATGTCCCTGCGTCTTTCCCCTAGGGATTTTGGTCTTCATTCTTTTCAGATTGGTGCAGCCTCACTGACAGCAGCACTGGGTTTGTCTCCAGCAGCTACTCAGCAGATTGGGCAATGGAGGTTGGCAGCGTATAAGTATTACATACAGAAGTTTTAGGCCCAGAGGCCTGCTGTGGGTGCAGGTGCCTAATGTGATGATTGCCGTGCTCTGATTGTTGTGGTGTTTGTGTGCTGGGTGCCGTTTTTGGCCTGCAGGTTGCTGGCCTTTGTTCTTGGACTTCTGCCTTGTTGGGGACCCTTTGTCCCTGGTTTGCAGTGTTGTTTGTCTTGCCTGTGGGTGAGTTAGGGTGCGGCTTGTTGCCTCCCCAGTTAAGTTTGTAATTGAATACGGCAGTTACTATTCCTTCTTGTTTCAGGTCACTGTTGGTCATTTCCTGTCCCTCATTTGTGGAAATTTATGGGCACCACTCCGCCCCCTCAGGTAATCCTCACCCATCTGGGTGAAAATGACCTATGCCAGAGGGCTTTGATGTCCTTGAGGCTTCATGTCTCTAGGGACTCAGCCCTAATTTGCAGTTGGTTACCATGGATTGTTATCATATAATCTATGCATACCCACAGGGTCTGGTGTAAAGCTGTTAACCCCCATTTGGTTTATGTTTCATGGCACAAACCTGCGCATTCCTGAGGTGGGTGGTGTTCTGCAGTGGGGGGGGGGGGAATCTGAATCCCCTACCCTGGCATTGTTCCATTCCTGGTCTTGTTTTGTTCAGACAGCATTCATCTGTTGCAGGCAGGAGCTGACATTTTTCTGTCTGACCTGCAGCAGGGTCTCTGAAGCCAGTTGGGTGTTCAGTAGGGCATAGGAGTCAAGTGCTACCCCCCTTGTGTGGCAAGTGACATGTTGGCAGGGCAGTCAGGAACGGACTTGGCATACGTCCTGAGGTAAGCAAGGTCAAGGGGTAAGCCAGGACTGCCCTTACAACGCTTGTACGGGTTAAGAGGCTGGCCAGCTGCTACCTTGGCTCGTTCTTGACAAGGGCCAACTCATGGCTTTGCATGTACAGGTTTGTGCACACCAGCTGCCTCGACCTTTTGGGGCTGGCAGTGATAGGATAAACCCAGTTCAAGACTGGTTGATGTCTTGAGCCAGGTAATGATGCCCATTTAGGGTCTGTAGGAGGCAGATGGCTCCTACATCATCTCATGTGCTCTTTGGGGGGTACATGGGTAAATGATTCCTTGATGCATTCTGGAATGTGCCAAGGTCAAGGGAGGGTGTTGCAGACCTCAGTATGACCAGTATGTGGCTTCTAGGAGTGCCAGAAACTACCTTGTGGTGCTGCAGCAAGCATAGTTTGCAGAGTTCTGCACACGGGGCAGTGAGCCAAACGTAAGGAATACTATTTTTCTGGTTTTTTAAATGGAGGTGACAATCCAAGGATTTTGGCATCTGTGGGGATAGGGGGTGTCCTGGAACTGTACTGACTTTTGGATTTTAACTGTTGAGAATATATTCAGAAAATCCTACCTGGGTCCCATGTATTAATGCCTTCACAGAACTAAAATCAGGAAAGATTCCAGCATACACATCTGCATGACTCTGAGAGAAAAAATAAATAAAAGGGAGATGTCAAGAATGTCCACTCTAAAAAAGATACTGTAGATACTCATCTATAAGGCGAGAAATTTCTGCCAATAAATCAAGCCTAGATCATCATCTTGCCTTATCTGCGAGGTCACTCAGGGGTCAAGGCTTTTCAAGCAAGTCACCACACCAGAGAAGCAATACAGAGATAATTAGAGGGCTCAATGGTAACCTCCCTGGCAAGCTCCAGCCAAAGTTAACATTTTATTCTCCTCCTGAGAAAAAAAGCAAGGCTTCTACTGAAATCAAGCAAGCCTCATTCCCTTGAACAGACCCTGATACAGGCTCATTCCATTTTGCAAATGTTGGTAGAGGTCTTTTTTTAAAACACCAGATGTAATCCTTGATTCCATTTGAAACAAAGTCCCAGGCCTGGGACTCTGGGGTGGATGAGGAGAAGGCAGGAGGGAGCATTACGGGGGGAGGGCGGGTGGGGAGAGCGGCTGGTGAGGAGGCAGGGTGGAGGCAGGAGGGAGGCGTTACAGGGGGAGGGCGGGTGGCCCCAGGGCAGGCGGGGGGAAGCGAGGGCTGGGACCCAGCAGTTATGCCGGATCCCAACCCCCATTCCAGGGAATTATGAGTGGCTTCAAGCCGCTCTGCTCTCCTTGGACTTGTGCCACCTCAGGAAGTGGCGCAAGTCCAAAGAGACCCATAGGTACAAGGTTGGCTTATCCGGAGGTAAGAGGAAAAGTTTCCCCTTACTTCTGGATGAGCCACTTTGGGCACCTATCCTGCACTGGATACAGCCCAAGCCTCTTGACTTGCCTGTTCCAGCATAGGATAGGATTGCGCCCTGATTCATACATGACCAAAAACTACCTATTGGTGCGGCTTTCACAGCCAACTAGCTACCTCCCTTCCTGCCTTGCTGGCCCTGCAAGGCGTTCTGGAGCACTACTTGCCTTTTTCTGCCATTACTCATTTCTTTTTCAAGTGCTCCTTAAAGTCCTGTCAAATGCCCCTGGGGGTACATCCACCCCAGGCTGGGAACCACTGTTCTACTGGTAAGTTGTTCACAGTGCACTTACTCTGATATTGTTTATAAAAAGGTTGTGCAGAACAGAATTTAAAAAGTTAAAGAATAAAAGTGTATCTTATAATCTTTTACTATATTTTTAATAAATTAGAGACTGAACTGTTCTTAGGTAACAATTACAGGTAGGTTATTTTTCAGGATCTGACCTCAGGCAAAATAAGGCAAAATGATAGTCGGATACCTCCATAAGTTTAACCCCCGACTTATCCAAGGATCCTTGAACACTCCATGATTTTTGGTTCAAAACCAGCCCTCAACTTTTCTGTGAGATTGACTTATAGGCAAGTATCTACAGTCTTTCCTCACTTATTTTGCTCCTTGGATTAATGCTTCTGCCTAAGTGTTTGAGACTTGATTCTTAGCTCTCTTCCTGTCTTTATCACTGCACTTGACTCAAAAGGTTCACCTGGTCTTGGCTCCCTTGCCCTATGACTCTTCCAAAGCATCACACTCAAACTCAGCAGGTATAGAATGGCAACCTTGGTCACTGGCTGAGCCTCATTACAGATCTACAATTCCACTGTATCTTTCCTCATCTATCTCATGTGCAATCAAATTGATGACACCTTAGGCTTGTGACTTTCCTCCTTTCTGTGCATAAGAGAGTGTGCTTGTGTATGTGCAAATTCATTCTATTGCTGACCTGTCTTAGGGGAAGCCTGAGATCAGCATCAGGCCTCCATTAAACAAATCTCTATCTACCAAGGATTCCAGATCAAGGAAGAATCCAGCCACGAGTGAGAGGTTAGCAATAAGTGCAATCAGATGAGCTAGCATTGAATGAGTGGGAAAACTTAGCTAGGTAGTGTTTTAGTTCTGAGTCTCTCTTCCTTGTTTTGTAACTTCCCCACTTTCATGTTGTGTTGCACTTTCCATCCCTGATCCTGTCCCCAAGATCCCTGCACACAAGTTAATTTTCCCCTGTGTGCAATTTTTATTCATTTTTAAGAAGCACCACTGGTAACAGCAATGTTTCTGGTTGTTAAGCAATATGCATAAATAAGTCCACCTACCACATTTAAGTTGTTCTCATTCAATCCTGTTATGGTAAAGATGACTTGGAGACAACATCGGTCTAAGCCTGGATAGCTGCACAGGTTGACATTCATGTCTTTAATGTGATTAGTGAGTAAACGGAATTCTTTATTTCCCCATATAGCCTGGGAATTAAACATGCAGAATCTTTAGAAACCAGTCTAACTGATATAGGGTAATACAGAATGAAGGGTAATATGCCATTAGGGCAAATGCTTAATAGGGCAAATGCTTACAAAGCTTAAAAGCCACCCCATTATCTTTCAGGGAAAAAGCTTGGAAATTGAAAACAGGCTGCTCTGCTGAATTGGCAGCTCTGCTTAGAATTGGCAGAACGTCAAGGTTGCTCCTGGCAGCATAACAAGAGATAAAAACTTTAGAGGAACAACACATATTTTAAAATAGGCTTATTCCCTTTGAAAGTAAGGGGGAGGTGGGAGCAGATAGGAGGATACTCCTGCCTTTGAGGCTCTCTGTTTGAATGGCAAACTAAAACAGATAACAATGAGCAGATGGGCATTATTTGGCAGAAGAATACCCATCTTAGCATTTACAGTTTAAATTATTATTCTTTCATGCTTTTTAGGGCAAAGAACAGTGTTATTGTCTTAGCTAGAAGCCTTATATTAAAACACTGGAAGAATTATTTCAGAACATAGAAGTCTCACAGAAGTGTCAAAAATATCACCATGTTTGCATGTCTGTCAGTTATTCTTCAAAGCTTTAAATAGTTATTATCCTTAAAGAGTAACCAACATATAGAGAGAGAGATGGTAGCATTAGAAGTAAGTTTTAACTGTCTGATTTTATTAAAATGTTTAATTAAATCATAGAAACACATGGAATGGTGAAAGCCATTTCCAGTTAAAAAAAATCATTGTCAGTCTCACAGAGAAACAGCTTAGAAGGCTGTTTTGCTAGGTTCACAGACTTTGGAATTTGGAAAAGTTGCATCTCAAAGATAAAACTCTTTTTTGGCAGCAGTATGCCGCTAAGCCAAAGATGTTACAAGCGGGGAAAACACACATATTTGCAACATTGTAGGAAGGAAAGCTTTAGTTGGCAGGCTGAAATAGGGTTTTTTAGCTAGCGAGATACAAAACCTGCAGAGACAGTTTAGAAAAGAATACATTTAATAGAGATAAGCAAAAACATTCTTGAGAAAGCCTCTGTTTGAGCTGCAGCTGACATAGAAAACATGTAATTTGTTTAAAGGTAAATGAGAAATGGATTTCTTAAGAGAAATCCTATATACAGTGAAAGTTTGGCTTGTTTTTTATGAAAGGTATTTCACTATAGATCCCTTAAATGTACTCAAAGTAACAGGTCACAAATAGAATTAAGGCATAGAGTAAAAGCAAGTTCAAAGGACCTTGCTTAACAAAGGTTGGCAGAAAGCCCCACAGTGTTTTGCTGAGAACAGGAGAAGATAAGGCGGATGGCTCAACCAAGGCCATCCTAAATCAGGAAAGAAGATGTATGCCAAGAAATAGGTCTAAAGACTTGCTAAAAAGGCCAGTTCTGAATAAAATAAGGTTACAGTGCACTCTACTGGTTCTTGAAAACTCTGTACTCCATATGTTTAAATGTATAATTTTGCCTTATTTGGAACCTGTAACTTGAAGCTCACCAATCAAATGTCTCTAAGGCTATCTACAGCCTATTAAGAGTTAGCCCCATCTATGATGTCAAATGTCATCATAGCTGTCAAAGGTCAGCCAATGGGAAGTTCAAAATCTTCAAACAAAGGACGCAAAATGTTATAAAGGGTCTGGTTAAGATTGACACAGGCTCTCAATGCTTTGGACAGGAGTCCCTTGAGATGCCTATTGCTGGCAATGAAATAAAAGCTTGCAGACGATCACCCTTGATGACTGAGTCTTGCTTTGAACCTTGCAACACCTTGCAACATAACCATAAATCACAAGGAATTGTTAAGGTTCTGTTCAAGGATTTTTCTGCCTTAGATTAAAGCCTGCTTATCTGGAATGGCAAAGCCAAGGTTTCCTGCCACAGCTGTGTGTTCAGGGATGTCATCAGGTGCATTAACTGTGCATACAGGACATAGTACTGGTGAAATGATGTGAAAAAAGATTGGATGTCAGCAACAATTGTCCACTACTACTGTCAGAAAAGAAATAATGGAATGATTATTTTGTACAATGACAACATTTACATGAGAAATACTGACTGTTTTTAGAACTTTAGGAAGTGATAGCAGCCGTCCAAAAAAGCCTCTAGTATCCACCAAGGTGTAGGCAGGAGCAAAGCTGATGAAGAGTTTGACCTTTTGAGCCAGCTGCGGCATGACTGAAAATGCAACGAGGCCTGTAAAAGAGAACAAAATTCAGAAACCACAACTGGACAACCTGTAGGACAGCCATTTTCAACCACTGTGCCGTGGCACACCGGTGTGCCATGAATGGTCTGCAGGTATGTCGCAGGAGTTTGGGGGAGGGTCATTTATTAGTAGGGTCATTGGGGGATGGGAGCCCCCACCAACAGCATGGTGTGCCTTGTCAATTGTCCAAAAACTAATGGTGTGCCTTAACTCTCTTAATACCTTGTCAGTGTGCCATAAGACAAAAAAGGTTGAAAATCACTGCTGCAGGACTTCACATAGGAGCGGTGCACTTTCATTGGTTTGCATGTATTAACACCTTTTAACTGTAATGCAGGGGTCTCCAAACCCGGTCCGGGGCTAGATGCAGCCCGCTGAGAGCCTTTATACGGCCCACGGCCAGCCTCTGATCCCCTGAAAGCCTCTGGCCCAGTTGACCAAACACAACCAGAGTTGTGCTTGTGGGGTGGGGGAATGGGGGTCCATTCAAGTGTATGTTTTATTTCTTGGGCTGTATTTCTTAGTGGTTGGAGAAACCCTGGACAATTGAGCCCATTAAGAGCCCAATCCTGGGCTCAGCGCTGCGGCTTTGTGCCACTGCAACGGTTGCAAACGTTTGTGAGCCTCACTGCCGGGCTACCACCCGTGCTAGCCCAGCGCTATTCTGTGCGCAACCAGGCAGCCCATGGTGGCTCCTTAGGGAAAGGGAACTTTGTCCCCTTCCTCTGGGTAAGGGGCCATGCAAAGGGGTTACTTGATTCTGTGTCAGCTCTGGAGCTGGCGCAGAATCTGAGATGCCCATATTGGGCGGCATGGCCCAACATGGGGCTCAGGATCTGATGAAGCAAAGCACCACAAAGATAAATAAAAGCGCACAGGGCTTTCCTGTGAACAGGAAGTTCATGTGTCTTCCCTAAAATAACTGCTTATCTTTTCTTCTCAATACAGACCATCATCAATGTGTGAAGGTCAAAATTCCTCAAAGTGTGTCAAAAGAACATGTGGGGGAAGACTTGTTCTGCCTCATCCTGTTGTGTTCTGCTTGAAGCCCTGGCTCTTGGTTCCAGTGTTAAATGCTCATCATGGGGAGAGATTCTCCCAGTGATTTCACCCTGGGCTTCCCTGTTCTGCTCCAGAGCCAGGGAAGGAGGTGGATCACACTTGACTAAGGTGCTGTGGGTGTAACTGAGCCCTGCACTTTCCTTTCTTGTTTCATATTCTATGCAGTAGTCTTCCCATTACGGCAGTGTTATTCAAACTGTGAGGCGCAGCTCTTTAGGGAGGCGCCAGGAACTCAAAGGGGAGGTGCGACACTCCTGGGCAGAATATGAGCCTGTCTTCTGCAGGTCTTCTGCACTTTTTTTTAAAGCAGAAGAAATGGGAGTTGCTCAGCTGCTCCCTTCGAGAGTGACCGTGAGAGTGGCTGCTGCCACCCCGCCCTCTTCTCCCTCCACTCCGAGGCTGCCGCTTTCTGTGTTAGCTGCATGTTGTTTCCAAAGTTCTTCGACTCCAACCCCCATCTGGCAAGTACGAAGCATGCTCAGCTTGCAGTCCTTAACCCTCGCTGATCCTTGTCTGGTTGGTTCCTAGTTCCCAGCCTGGGATCGCTTCTCATCAAAGTGAAATCTCTCTTTTCAACCCCCTCCCTCTTCCACTCCCCCCTTTCGATCTCCAAACCTTCCCGCTTTCCTCCCCCTCCCAAAATAAAACGCTTCCTATTTTACCAGTCAGCAGGAGTCTTAAAGTTGTTTCTATGCAGTTGGCAAAGGGGGGGGGGGGTGGAGAGAGACAAGCACACACTTTACTTGTCCAGGAGCAGAAAAAGGGTACTGTTTTTAAAGTGATTTATTTATCTTGTTGTTTGGCTGAAGAGGAAAGGCTGTATTTTTAAAGTGATGAATCTTGCTATTTGAAGGGAATACTTATCAGCCATTGATGAAGTGATTGCCAGCCCAATCCTATCCACACTTTCCTGGGAGTAAGCCCCATTGACTCTAATGGGTAGACATGCATAGGCTTGAGCTGTGCATCTCCTAGTATAGGAGACAAATCAGCTTCCTAACCAAACCCTTATTAGCTCTGATCTATTTTCATGGTCTATTTTTGTTTTCCCCACCAGCTGCTGGAAAAATTTAATTTCATTAAATTAATAAAGGGTTCGATCCTATCCAAGGAGAATGGGAGAAATGACTAGTTGGATTGGGGTCCACAGGGGTGTGTGTGTGTGTAATGTTGGTCAGACTGGTTGTTCACAAAGTTCATTTGATAAAACAATTCTATTGGTATGCTTACAAAGTTTAAAAAAATGAGTCCTCCTGGACCAGACAAAATTTACCTACTCCAGCATCCTGTCTCCAACAGTGATCAGCAGCAGATCATTTATAGAGCATGTATATTGCTGTATATTAATAATATATTTTTAAGATCTGCATTTAACTAATTATATGATTAATCTAATTAATATTAATATAGTTAATATATAATATTTAATATTATATTTAATATAGTTAATATTTCTGGCCACTTCCTGTTTAATGATGTCACTTCCAGCCGGAGTCATGGCCAACAGCCACGGGGGTCAAGAGAGGCTGGAAAAGTTTGAATACCACTGCATTATGGGCTTTGCTCTCACCACCCTGAATGGCACCAAAGGAGAGGGGGAGTGGCTGTTTACACAGTGCGTTGAGGCACCTGCAAAACATAGTGAGGTGCCCTGGAACTCTACTGGTTATATGAACCTGATATTTTCCTAAGATGTGTTGTGCCCTATGGCCAGGAAACTGAGAATTCAAAAAGAACTTAAGAAGAAAGTCCTTTTCATTCTAGTCCTCTCAACTTACCTGCTGCAGAACCCTGGGAGTGGGCCATGTAGTATAATGCATCCTGCTTTGTTTTCTGCAGGATAAAGTTTATTGTTGCTGGAACGTCATATATCCCCATTTCATGAAAACTGCAGTACAAACATTAAAAAAAGGAGTTAAGATGTTTCCCAAAAACACACACATAGGGCAATGCAAACAAATAGGGCAGTATAAGGCAGTGATTGTCAAACTATCTGATGTGGGGGGCCAGCCATTTTTTCTTAATGTGCAAGAGACTGGCAACATTTTTGCTTCCTGAAGTTCCAGGGACCAGTAATATATCTGTGCCCTATTATTACTAATGTGTCTTTCTTTCCTGGAAATTTGCAGCAAACTGATAGCTGATGGCTTGGGGACCACCACTTTGAGTAGCACTGGTATAAGAATACTTGGAACAGGGCTTGATAATGTTTCCACTTACAAGGCAAGGTGGTAAGTTTATTGTCCTGCGGAAAGAGAACAGAAACAAGCACTCTATCTTTAGTGCAGTGTTTCCCACTGGTTGGGACCCACCAGTGCAGTGTTTCCCAAACTGTGGGTTGGAACCCAGTAGGTGAATCGCAAGCCAATTTCAGGTGGGTCCCCATTCATTCCAATATTTTATTTTTAATAGATTATACTTGATGCTACCATGGTATGTGACTGTATTTAGGGAGATGTTATAGACCTGTATTTTTAACAATGATAGTTAATGGGACTTACTCCTGGGTAAATGTGGGTAGGATTGCAGCCTAGGATTGTTAAAAATTTTCCTGCTTGATGATGTCATTCCAGTCATGACATAAATTCTAGTGGGTCCTGACAGATTCTCATTCTAAGAAGTGGGTCCCAGTGCTAAATGTGTAAGAACCACTGCAAGTGGATTGCAAGCTAAGTTGGTGAATCAGAAAAAGTTTTCAAAACATTAAAAAAAGCTGCAAGCATTGTTGCCCAATTTACAGAAGAAAATTGTTAGATGCAATGCAAACCTGTGGCATGAGGTCATCTTCATATCCCCAAATTAAAATGTCACATTATCTGATTTTCTCTAGTAACTGGCATGCCACATAGATCATGTGTGAAACCAGTTTCAGCCTTTTGTCTGGCCTGGAAGTCCCTAACTACACAGCCTGCTCTCCAGTTCAGCCTTCTGAGTACCTGGAATGACTGCAGAGTTTTGGGGCAACAGTCCTAGAACTCCATTTCTAGGGAGGAGTTGAGCAAATGTCTAAATGCACATACTAAATATAAATTCAAATTGGGAGTACAGGACGTTGTTTAATAATAAATACAAATATTTCTTTGTAGGTCTCTTCTTTTTGGACTAGTGCATTGTGATAGATTATCATTTTCAAAAGTGGGTCTCGGTGGTAAAAAGTTTGGAAAGCACTGCTTTAGGGCCTAATTTTTCAGTGCTGGTGCAGCCATGCCAATGGGGTGTGCGTGTATCCTGTGGTGGGGAGGCAGTCACAGAGGCCTCCTCAAGGTATGGGAACATTTTTTCCCTTACCATGGGGCTACATTGCAGCTGCACCAGTGCTGAAAAATTGGATAGGATAGGGGCCCTTAGAGCATTTATGGGTAGCCAAATTCTAAGCTATGCTGACATATCCAGGCCTCATGGCTGCATCCTATCCTGCTTATGAGGTTGCTGGAGATCACAGCTACCAATCCCACCCCCTCCTGTGCCAATCCACTCCCTTTCCTCCCTCCACCAGCCTCAAAATGCCCCTTTAACCCCATTTAAACCCGCCCCCCCCCCCGTGCCACCCGGCACACATTTACCTGTGCTGGCCAGCGCAGGGAGGATCAAGCCTGGTCAAACCTTACAGCATGTTTGCGACACTCGGAGTCAGTGCAGGGAGGCTTGTGCCAGCTCAATACAATCTTAGGATTGTGGTGTGAAGCATTTATACCTTTAAAAAAATGGGTCTTCTGCCATCTACTTGATTTAGGGCACAATCCTAAGCAGGTCTACTCAGAAGCAAGTCCTATTGTGTTCAATGGAACTTACTCCCAGGAAAGTGAGGTTAGAATTGCAGAATTAGAATTGTTTTTCTCCACAAATACCATATATTGCCCATGGGCTAAGGAAAGGTGTTTTCACTTTATCTGTATCAAATGCCTTGTCTTTTTCAATGCAAACACAACATTTTAAGTTCACCCCCCTTCTTCCACTACAGGGTTATATGAACTGCAGAACTAACTTGAGATAAAACAGAAAAAGATATCAACCATGAGAAACAGAGATGGACTGATTACAAAGAAGTTTGATATTAAAATACCTTTCTATCAATATTATGAGGAATTAAGGTTGTCATGATCAAAAAAGGATTTTTATCTAGAAAAAGTATAATATATATATTATGTGAAAAAACTGATTTATAGTGCAACCCTAGGCATATTTATCTGGGTCTGAGCACTACCGAACAACAGCACTACTAAACAGACTGAGCTGGAGCAGAATGGAGCAGCTTTGGAAAGGCAAAAGGCTTTTTAAAAAAAACTTTTTGGGTCCTTTTTCTTTTTCCTCTTTACTTGCTGGGTTAGTTGAGGCTCTTCCTACTCTGACTGCACGCCACTGGCTGAATGGAAGAACTGCAGTCAATGAGCACTTGCTCCCTTAAGACTCTTTCCCAGTCTTCATGGACTGAAACTATGGTAACTTCGAAAGTTAAATATCCAAAGCAAGAAACTACCTCCATGAATTTAAAGTCATATTGTCTGATTTGATTTTTCAACCAGGATTTTGAATTGTTAATTCTGGCTACAATGCAGGAATGGGTTTCTCTCGTAAGTACTGATAATAACAACAATGACTCAGAATTCACAACAGGAAGGCAATCAATTATTGTGTTAACACATTCACCATTTTGTTTGTTTTTTGTAAACACCAAATGAGTCTCTATGTTTACCATAACCTCAGTGTAAGGATTTGAGTCAGCAGTTACTGAACTAATGAAATAAAATAGAAGGCAAAGATGCCCTTTCACCAAGAATTGTTTCCCATCTTCCTAAACTGTGAATTGCTTTCTGAACTTACCTGAAATTCCAGAATTCTTCCTGATCAACGGACAGATACTTGTGTCTTCTAGACCATGTGGTCCCCCTGCAATTAAGAATCCAGACATCATAGCCAGCATCTGCTAGGAAGAATGCCAGACTGTTGTTGGGGAGATTTGCAATCCAGGACCTACCCTCAGCCGCGAAACCATGTACCAGTAATACAGCTGGCCTGTGCCCTGGAAAAGAAACACAGAGAAAACTGTGGAATCTGAGGTTAGTCGCTCTGCCTTTGCAAGAAGATGGCACCAGGGAGGGGTAGTCTGGACCTGGACATATTGGGCAGCACAATTCTAATTAAATCCCCCCTGCCAATACAATGTGCTGCATCCTGCGCTGCATTGGGGTGGGGAGGAGGTGGAGATTTGGTGGAATGGAGTGTGAGGAGAGAAAGGTGGGGAGAGGAGCGGGGGAGGGAGGGGGTTGGACTGGTGGAGTCTTGCAAAATAGCAGGTGCAGACTTGAGAAGCCCTTGCAGGGCTCATGGTGTCGCTGGATGCAGCAGTAGCCATTTTGGTGCCACTGTACCCAGTGGAGCCCCTGGGGAACTAGGAGGCCCAGCAGATGAACAGACAATACAAACATCATCTAACTTTGGTCTACTTCATAACATTGACAACTCCATGAAAAACAAACATAATTGCTAGTACAAACACTGCTAAGATTCAGAGATGCTCATGTGATCCTGGTAGTCATTCACAAGCTGCACTGGTGTGAAATCCTACAGAGGGAAGCAACTGTCCTGCAGTTACTCTGATGATTCTGATTGGGTTTTTCATTTGCATGAATATGAATTATATGCCTAGCTGCCCCATTAACAGAACCACAGGGGGAGAAGGAGAACTGGCAGTGGTTCATAAGATTGCATTTTTTTTTTCACAATTCTCTTGTATGAAGATACTTCAACCAGTCACTCCCCTCCCCATCCTCTCATTCAGACAAAACTGAACAAAACTGAAACAAACACACGCGCGCGCGCACACACACACACACAGACAAAATGCCTGCAGACTGAAGAGAAGTGACTCTTGCAGTTGGTTCTTGCCTCACTGGGAAATAACTGTATGCTGAACATATGAATAGTACCCTGAAATAGTTGTACAAAGCAGTTGCATTTCATTACAAAATACCTGTCTTTCCAGGACTGTGCACTCCAAAAGGAATTCTGTTTGCCTGTAGATAATAACCATCAGCTGTCAGGATTTGATACTCTTCACTGGGGTATCCCCAATAGTCAATAATTTCACTCTGCAAGGAAAAAAATGATGGTAACTCTAAAAGTACCTTGGAGTACTGCTAAGTAACTTGACTAGCCCAAAGTTCTCATTAAGAAATAAGTGACATGAAATAATATGTGATCTATCAGAACTGTCTAGCACTATTAAGTTTCCTCATGCGTTCTCCCTGCTAAGCTGCAGTTGGTATCTGAATGGAGCATAAATGCTCTACAACAGCGTTTCTCAACCTTTGTCCCCTTCCATACCACTTCGCATGGTCAACCTATTGGAAGGACCACAGAAAGTAACTCATGATGACATCATCACCAGTTACTTCTGAGTTGGGAGGCCAGATATGGTGTGACAAACACTAGTAAGAGGCTCAGGCTGGTGGGAGGGCTTTTCTGAGCACTGGAAATGCATGCTTTGTAGGTCTACGTGCCAAGCCAAGCCTTCTACCACTGTTTGTTGCATTGGATCACTGGTCTTATTGCTGGACAGCAGATGTTACAAGTACCACCAGAGGTACCTGTACCACTGGTTGAGAAACACTACTCTACAAAAATAGGATTTTTGGGGGGCACAGTTAACATAAATAAAATGTCTTGCAGTCTAAACAGGGCCTGACGCTGACAGTTCTCTTGATCAGTGGTTCCCAAGCTGGTGGGTTGCTTTTCCCTTTAAGGGAGGGGGGGGGAGGCACCAATCCCCAGGATGGTGCTGCTCCCTGGGATAGGAAGGTTGTTTGTTTGTTCATTTTTGTATTTACTTTCAGCCAGCTCTGGATTCCTGGAAGATCTTGGAGGGGAGGTCTGGGGAGCCCTCTGCAGGGTTCCCCAAGCCTCTGTAATTGGGGAAAAAAGAAAAAAAAATGGGCACTTCTGGATTAATCACAAAACCAAAAGTGCCTTTTTTCTTTTCCCCCCAATTACAGGGCCATGGTGAGCCCTGTGGAGTACTCCCCAGACCCTCCCAGACCTCCAAGGACTCCAGTGCTGGCTGCAGGTAAGTAAAAAAGAACCTCCACCCCTAGCAGCAGCATGATCCTGGCAATCATGTTGCTGCAATCCCCCACCCCAATAAATACTTACATGGTTCCCTCTTCCTAAGGGGCACTTTGGGAACCACTGTTCTTGATTATTAACTATTATTATTAACAGTATTTATATACCGCTTTTCAACTAAAAGTTCACAAAGCGGTTTACAGAGAAAAGTCAAATAACTAAATGGCTCCCTGTCCCAAGGGCTCACAATCTAAAAAAATGCAAATGAATACCAGCAGACAGTGCTGGGGTGAGGTGGGCCAGTTACTCTCCCCCTGCTAAAAAAAGGAGCACCCACTTGAAAAAGTGCCTCTTAACCAATTAGCAGGGGTAAAATCAACATAAGTCCTGGGCTTAACATGAGAAAGCCATGCCACCAGGACAAATAATTGGTGGCTGCTGGTGGGTTAAAGTGACCTGCTGGACCTCTTCTGTCCCCCATCACTGCTGGAAAACTGGAGGTGGGCAAAAATCAATGGAAGATCATTGGCAGAACAAGGTATGGAGCCGGCTGGAGAGTGGTCGAGTGTGGGATGAGGACAATCTTGGCAGTATCTGCACAAACTGAGATCCTAACCTTCTTCCCAGTTTGGACCTGCCTCCAGGAATCAGCGTTTAACCAGCAAAAGAGTTAGCATATGTCCAAGGAGGCCCATTAGAGACCAGGTAGTCTATGAAGAGGTAAGTAAACATATTTCTTTTACTAACATCTCCTGAGTTGTCTGGTCCCCGTCCGTCCCCCCCATTAGCCATGAGCCTAGTTTGAAATCTCAAGATCTTTACCTCAATTCCAATGCTCCCCTAAGCTTCAGATCAAGTATCTGGGTTGGGTTGGAATGAACTGAAGTTATTTCCAAAGAAAAAGCCAAGTCGAAGGCTCACTTTACATTTACAGCCACCTGAAGGAGGCTATGTTCACTTGTTGAACTACAATCACCATCTGATTGCTGAGAATGGCCATTGCCCTGTTAGGAGATGCTGGTCTTGTCCAGATCACAATAAACAACCAAAGGAAAAATGGCCAATTGTAGTGAAAGGTGTACTGCCTAGTTCATCATTATGGTGAACCACTGCACAGGAATAGATGGTCATGAGAAACAAAATGTATGACCTAGCCAGCTAAGTTCCCCTACCAATTGGGTAAAAGGCACTTTTTCAAGTGGGTGCTCCTTTTTTAGCAGGGGGAGAGTAACAGGCCCACCTCACCCCAGCAGTGTCTGTTCTAGTGGCTGTCTGCTGGTATTCATTTGCATCTTTTAGATTGTGAGCCCTTTTGGGACAGGGAGCCATTTAGTTATTTGATTTTTCTCTGTAAACCGCTTTGTGAACTTTAGTTGAAAAGCAGTATATAAATACTGTTGATTGATTGATTGATAAGTGCCCTTCTATGGTTCTACACACATGTTCAAGCTCTGTAAGTAGATTCTAGAATGTAGAAGGAAGGAAGACTTGAGTCAAACACTTTCTGAATAACATGCCAGGAATAACCTGGGTTAAGCAGGGTTGAAGATACTCCTGAGAAACATTTGTAAAATTGAATGAAAATCATGAGATTCCACCATGATAGCACAATTTACTATTTCAAAATGCATCTGAAGAAGTAACTTACAATATTCATAAATCCTTGAGGATTCAGGTGTCTTTTTCTTATCGACTCCTCTGTATTTGCAGACTGTTGGATCAAGCATGCTACCACCATAAACAGCCACATTGTAAACCTGTAAAAGATCATGTCAGTAATTTCAAAAGGATATAGTGTTTTGCCTATGAAAATATCTGTTTTGAGAATCAAAGAAAGGTCTGAATTTGAGGGAGACAGGATTCAGGACTGAACAATGCAGCATGTTCTATCTTGATGCAGTGAGTGATCCTTGAGTGAGATCCACCATGAGTGAGTAGCTTGAGTGCATGTCTGTCTCTAGAAAGTTCAACTTGTTCTGATTTCTGATTAGCTGCTGAGCTCAAGCCAGTATAAGAGTCACCTGTTTGGCACATCCTTTGTCTTAGTTTCTCTCTGGTCTGTGAGGCCTGAGCTTTGATCACTCTGTTCCAAGATGGAAGGACCCTGACCACAGCAGGGCTGACTGATGGAGTGAGAGTTACTGATGCTTAGGACCCCACCCTCAACTGGCTGCAGCCACAGCAAAAGCTGTGTGGATGCAGATCTTGCTGCCTGCACAGCCCTACCTGGGATTGATCAGATTGATCTGATAGTGGCCATTTGATTGTACAATCCCTTGGATCATCTGACCAATGGGGCAACTGCATCCAGACAGCTCAACCCTTTTGAGTTTGTTGACTCAAGCCATGACTCAGCCATGCCAGTACATCCATTCCTGCAGTAGGGTGTATGCTCAGTGACACCCAAGCATACTTTGAAAGTCAGAGACCAGGGCCAAGTGGCCAGGGGGGAGCTCCATTGAGACAGCTGCAATTAAACTCACTGTATTGTTTAGAATTCTGCCTATGTATCCCTATAAAGAGACTGCCAAGTATTTGTGATTAGAGTTGCTTTAGAAATTCAGGATCCCTAATCTTTTTCCTAAGGTTCATGCTACATCCTCCAACTTGTGCTCTCTACAAGGTATGGAAGAGGTGGTGAGGCACAAGATCAACCAGGAGGTGCTGTCTGGGAGAGACACAGATCTTTTTGATAGCTTGCCCACCTGCAAGCAAGCTACATTTGAGAAATTCATGGCCCAATCCTAATGGCACCTAGCATCACCTAAACAAGCATTCTGGCAGTCACAAAGCATGACACGCTGGAGCAAGCAGGCTGGCTGTTGCTGGAAATGGTAAGCCACCAACTCCATGCATCAGTGGACTGAGGACGTCTACTACCCCAGGTAGGATTGTGCAGGAAAGGGGGAGTGGGTGGATGTGGGAGGAATGGACTGAGGAGGAGGGAAGATCAGGAACTAGAAAGGGGGAAGGTTTTGTGGCAGTGGCATCTGTCAAATTCAAACTCCCTTTGATCTGCTTTCACAAGTCCATGCATACTTGAACTCGTAATACAGCTGGCACAGGTTTTAATAGACCCACCAGCCTGGCAGGTGTTTATCCCAGGGTAAGAGAACAAAATTTCCCTCGGTACCAAAAAAGGCCGTCAGATGCTGAAACTCCCCTGCAAGATGCAGCGGGTGCTGTCGGCGCCTCTGCCTCATCACCCTGATATGTGATGGCACATGTTCAATACTGCCTGTCAGCACACAGGATTAGTCTTTTGAAACTACAGGAGTTGGCAGGACACGTGAATTTGGCCTGCAGTTTCCTTGTGCCTGGGCATGCTTTCCTGTACTACATGTGATGCTATGACTGGTGTTTCAAAGCCCTATCATACCATCATATTTGAGTTTTCCAAATTAGGAAGGAGGACTTGGCTGTCCTTCTTACAAAATTTTAATGGGTTGTGTTTTGAAAGGCCAAAAGTCTCCTTGAAGCCTGTCCACTCTGAGGCAGCTGGGGGCATTGGTTCTGGAATCTACTTTAGAGGGCACTGATGTTCAGCATGCTGGCCCATTGATTGATTGTCTCAGGGTTTGATGACTGACCTCACCTTTTTGGAGTTCTTTCCTTTTGTGGCTGTGCACATCTGGGAGCATGCTTTCAGCAGCTCTTCGACCTGCTTCTGGTTTGATCAACAAGCTATGGTCAAACAGGAAATACTTCATATTCGCAGGGTCATGTGTCTTGTGTCTATGTAATCACATTTTATTGATTGGTACATTCCTAACATAGCAAATGTCATTGACAATGGTCCTTCCCATTTTCAGGAAGGACCTGAAAGTTGGTGCCTAGAGGACAATGGGATCCTGATCTTGTGCTGCCTAGTTACAGTCTAATCAGATTATCCACCCTTGTGCTTGAGTTAGGGATCCACCTCCCTTCCACTATTGCGTGGTCCCTTACTTTTAAATTTTGGCTTCGATTACACTTAAACATCCACTGAGTCCCTTTTGGAAGACCTACTAAAGGATTCATATCTTTCTAAGTGGTTCCATCTTATTGATCTCAAGCTTTCATCACTGGGTTTGTCCCCCGAACACCTCGCCGACATCAATCTCCATAGGGCCCATTCAATTATTAAAGCCAAACTTTGGGAACTCAAATCTATTCAACTTTTTTCTAATCTTAACCCTACCTGTTCCCCTCAGTTCTTTGATCTTCTCCCTTCACGTGGTCGTTTTCTTAATTATTTTAGTATGTTGACTGATCCCATAAAGAGGAGAGCGTTTATGTTAGCGAGATTTAACATTTTTCCTTCAGCCGTCGACTAAGAACATAAGAACAGCCCCACTGGATCAGGCCATAGGCCCATCTAGTCCAGCTTCCTGTATCTCACAGCGGCCCACCAAATGCCCCAGGGAACATACCAGATAACAAGAAACCTGCATCCTGGTGCCTTCCCTTGCATCTGCTCTTCTGACATAGCCCATTTCTAAAATCAGGAGGTTGCAGATGCACACCATGGCTTGTAACCCATAATGGATTTTTCCTCCAGAAACTTGTCCAATCCCCTTTTAAAGGCGTCCAGGCCAGATGCCGTCACCACATCCTGCGGCAAGGAGTTCCACAGACCAACCACACACTGAGTAAAGAAATATTTTCTTTTGTCTGTTCTAACTCTCCCAACACTCAATTTGAGTGGATGTCCCCTGGTTCTGGTGTTATGTGAGAGTGTAAAGAGCATCTCCCTATCCACTCTGTCCATCCCCTGCATAATTTTGTATGTCTCAATCATGTCCCCCCTCAGGCGTCTCTTTTCTAGGCTGAAGAGGCCCAAACACCATAACCTTTCCTCATAAGGAAGGTGCCCCAGCCCCGTAATCATCTTAGTCGCTCTCTTTTGCACTTTTTCCATTTCCACTATCTTTTTTGAGATGCGGCGACCAGAACTGGACACAAAACTCCAGGTGTGGCCTTACCATAGATTTGTACAACTGCATTATAATATTAGCCATTTTGTTCTCAATACCTTTCCTAATGATCCCAAGCATAGAATTGGCCTTCTTCACTGCCGCTGCACATTGGGTCGACACTTTCATTGACCTGTCCACCACCACCCCAAGATCTCTCTCCTGATCTGTCTCAGACAGCTCAGAACCCATCAGCCTATCTAAAGTTTTGATTTTTTTGCCCCAATGTGCATGACCTTACACTTACTGACATTGAAGCGCATCTGCCATTTTGTTGCCCATTTTGCCAGTCTGGAGAGATCCTTCTGGAGCTCCTCACAATCACTTCTGGTCTTCACCACTCGGAAAAATTTGGTGTCGTCTGCAAACTTTGCAACCTCACTGCTCACCCCTGTCTCCAGGTCATTTATGAAGAGGTTGAAAAGCACCGGTCCCAGGACAGATCCTTGGGGCACACCGCTTTTCACCTCTCTCCATTGTGAAAATTGCCCATTGACTCTCTGCTTCCTGGCCTCCAAACAGTTCTCAATCCATGAGAGGACCTGTCCTCTAATTCCCTGACTGTGGAGTTTTTTCAGTAGCCTTTGGTGCGGGACCATGTCGAACGCCTTCTGAAAGTCCAGATATATAATGTCTACGGGTTCTCCCACATCCACATGCCTGTTGACCTTTTCAAAGAATTCTATAAGGTTTGTGAGGTAAGTCTTACCCTTACAGAAGCCATGCTGATTCTCCCTCAGCAAGAGGGAGAATCACTTCTCACTCTGGCAGATTCTCCAAGATCCCATATGATTACAGACTATGCCCTTTTTGCTCTCTAGAACCAGACACAGTGGTTCATATACTGTTTCGCTGTCCAGCTCACTATTCCCTTCGAGATACCCTCCTGATCCCTATCTTATCTTCTTTTTCTGGTCCTTCTGCTGATCCTCTATTTGTCCTATTAAGTTCTGTGGCTATCACTAATGTTGTAGCAGATTATCTTTCCGCTGTTTCTAAGTTAAAATTCCTCTCCTGATTTATATAGTTTTTTCATTCTCTGCCTGTTTTCTTATTTTCCTGTTGTGTTTTTTTCTTGGTATACAGTCATTCGCTGGCTTTGTTTTAATGTTTTGTGTCGCTGACTGTTTATTTTAATGCCAATAAAGGTTTTCAGACTTGTCCCTGCAGTTCTGAATTGTTGGTTAATTATGTTAAAAGAGATATTCTAGATCTAGAAGATGAAGCAAGCTCAGGTTTTCTCACACATCCCTGATAACTTGAATAGTGTCCCCATTCACCTTCTTCTTTTGGCATTCAAGATCATTTAAGCAAAAAAAGTAGGGATGACCCCTTGAATAAATATTGCTGTACTGGTGGAAAAAGCCACCAAATGAAAACCTGTTAACATGCTGTCTGGCAAATTTGTTCTCATAAGTGCAGTCTAAAGACAATTAAACAAAGTTTTCATTTCACTTTGCTAAATACTGACTTAATCCTACCAACTTCAAAAGAAAGTGAGCACTTAATTGTGAAACTTTGTTTAATCCATGAAAGTAACCATGTCTTAGACTGCAATCTTAGATGTTTCCCTGGGGGCAGGTCTCATTGAAATCAATGGAACTCACTTCTAAGGGAATAGGATTGTGCTGTGTCTCTTACTGAAATATACTTTATTATATACTAGTAAGCTCCTTGTAAATGGGACTACATAAAATACAAGCTGTTAAAAAAGTATTCCAAAAGAAAACAAAATATCACCTATTTAAATTAAGAGATGAATCACAGAAAAGTCTTCTTTCTTACCTTGCCTCTCTTCTCCAGTAGAGTTTGGATCTCTGATGCTGCGAAAAGTCTTCAGTAGAATAATCTTTAACGCATAAAGTGCATTTAGTTTACAGCATATAAATATGCAAAAATGAGATTAGACTTTTTAAATTATCAAATCATAATCAAAGAACATTAGACCTCTTAGTTATGAACCAGTAATACTACAGCTATCTTGACACCTTCCTGATGGGAGAGGAATATGGGAGGCAGGATATATATCTAAAAGATAACTAGTTATTACGATTAGCATGTTGCTGCTTCTTCTGAAACTGAGGTCATTACATGGGCCAGAGGTCAGGGTAACCAGTTGCAATGGAGGGCAGAGTGCCTGTACCTTTAACCACTGAATAGAAGAGGGAATTTTGGCAGGTGCAGTTCAACATGGAAGGGTTTTAAAAGCTGCACCTGCCAAAATTCCCTCTTCTATATAGTGGTTAAAGGTACAGGCACTCTCTCCTCCATTGTATCTAGTCACCCTGCCTGAAGTGTTTGTTGATACAATGATGAGGCAAAGTGGGGCCAAGTTAGTGTCAGGCTCTGATGTTGTTGGATGAATTCAGATAAAATTAGCTGTCCAGGACTTTTGTAATCTTCCTTGAGTCTTTGGAGATAAGGCAAGAAATAGATGTTTTAAAATAAAATTTAAAACTACTGTAGGTTCTTGTTACGAGAATGGCATAGTGCAGGGGTGCCCAACCTTTCAACTTTAGGGCTCCTGGACCTTAAACAATTGTGTAGAAGAGGGAATTTCAGCAGGTGCAGCTTGTCTTGTGAGATGATAAATTACACTTGCTGTAATTCCCTGCTCCACACTATTGTTAAAGGTCCAGGAGATCTGGAGTTGTAAGGTTGGTCACTCCAAGCATAGTTGAAGCTGTTTCAGTGCTGTCTTTGCCTTTTCCTGTCATATGCTCAGATTTAGACTTTCTTTCATCTGATTAATGGGCATACTGGCTTTGTTTTGTTTTTGACTCTAATTAGCTTGCTCTTTCATGTTGATTTGTCTTTGGCTTGTTTTTAAGCAACTAAAAAGGACAAGCCTGCTCCCCCTTCTCCTACTGCTGTTTAATTTTCCCTCTCGAGATTTGGATAAACTCCTTGCTTTGTTAACAGCTTTCAGATCACAATCCCTACAATTTTGGCAGCAGTCTGAGCAACTGTTGAAAGTTTTTGCAAACGGGAAGCCTTTTGAAGGATTAATTCAATAGTTATGAAACTGTTAACATTCTGACATCTAATGTTTCAGAGATGGATGATAAGATAGCAGGTTTACAGGACTGAGTAAACCAGGGGTGTCAAACTCATTTCATACAGAGGGCCGAATAGCATTCATAATGCCTGCTGAGGGCCGAAAGCGATGTCATTAGGCAGGAAGTGATGTCATTAAACAGTTCATGACCAAAAATAAGCACTTTTTCTCGCTTAAACTCATTAGCTGCAAATGACAGAAGAGAAAATATACATATCTTGATCATATTCAAGATATGGGAGAGCTCAATTCTAAGCTCTCTCAAAGTGGGCTGCCCTTTCAGCAATAACACCTCAGCATGGCTTAGCATCTGAGAGCCTGAGGACCGGATAAAAAGCTTCTGTGGGCCGCATCTGGCCCCCGGGCATTATGTTTGACACCCCTGGAGTAAACAATCAGGAGGATACTATGATGGTCTCTCAAAATGTTTTATCCACTACAGTCTCTCAGATGGAACATGCAGCTCATTCTTGTGACCTGTGGATTCCTACCAGAAGTTGAGATAATGCATATAAAGCAGGGAAAGTTGCTTGATTTCATGGTAGAATTTAACATGACAACTTACAAATCCCATCTGATTTTCAGTTATCAAGCATATTCTGTTTCTCATAAATCTTCTCAATGCACATTCAACTTGGAGCTTCTTCATTTAGATTTTGACCACACGTTTTTAAAGCGCAAGTATTAGAAATCATCTTTTACAGCTGGCAAGACAGAAGCAGGAGTTGTATGGAGGGCCTGATAAGTCTCGCATCATTATTTTTTCAAATTACTGCAAAGAAATTGCAATGCAACCTTTCCAGTTTACGAAAGCAGGTCAACTCTCAAAAAGCTTGAATTTATGTAAGTGTTCCTGCCATTGTTTGCATCCATGTGCAAGGAGTAATTAAAAAGTCCCATAGCCCAGCAACAATGGAAGAAATGTCTTTGACTTTTTAAACGGTGTTAATTATGGTGACTGGTTAATTATGTATCAGTAATGAGAATGACGTAGGGGAGATGTAGGGGAGAGCACCAGGATGAGGTCTCTTGTTATCTGGTGTGCTCCCTGGGGCATTTGGTGGGCCGCTGTGAGATACAGGAAGCTGGACTAGATGGGCCTATGGCCTGATCCAGTGGGGCTGTTCTTATGTTCTTATGTTATGTTCTTATGACATTAGAACATGAATGGAAGTCTTTGAATAAGCATTTTCTGTATACTATCTTGCAACAGTTTATAGAAGAGATAATGAGCATTTTGTTTCTGTTTGAGGCTAACCTTTTTTTTTTTTTTTTTACTGTTCTGGGCTTACAGCCAATTCACTTGGAATCTAAACGTGGAACTTTAAATGTAGATTAAGGAGGGCAGGAGGTCTGGTCTAGAGGGCAGGAGGTCTGGTCTAGAGGGTAGGGCCTCCGTTTGCCTGAAGATAACATCCGCAGGTCGCCAGTTTGAGGCCACCGGCACAGTGAATGGTGAGACCTTGAAGCAGCTGATGAGCCGAGTTATTCCACCTGCTCTTTGGTGTGAGCAAAGAAGCATCTTGGCTGCCCTCCATGTGAGAGATGAAGGAGCTGCTTGTCAGCTTGCATGGGAGGAACTGGAGGCCAGAATGTGATACCAGATCAGAAAGATCCATCTGAAATGTTGTGGTTCTTGAAAGATAGAACCTTTCTTCAATTGTAAAAATCCCTACAGGGATTTAGAACAGCCTGCCTTTGTAAACCACCTTGAATAAAGTCTGAGGAGAAATCTGACGACCAAGAAAAGTGGTATATAAATACCTGTATTATTGTTATTTTTATTGTTAGATTAACTATTTTTCTTTTCAATTGCCACAGTGAGCAGTTTTTCTTTCTCTTTTATGACTTCTACAAGACGACTTCTGAGGAAGTATGTGACCACTTTACCTGGAACATGAGAAGGCTTTCTCTCTTTTTTTTTAAATGTTGAATTCCCCCCCACTTTTTCCTAATGTATTAACTGGGGGCCCAATCCTATCCAGTTTTCCAGTGCCGCTGCAACTGTGCTAATGGGGCATGCATTGCATCTTGTCGTGGGCAACAGTCACAGAGTCCTCCTTAAAGTATGGGAACATTTGTTCCCTTACCATGGGGCTGCATTGTAGTTGCGCCAGGGCTGGGAAATTGGATAGGATTGGCCCCTAGATTAGGTTATACATATTTTCACAGTGGGGTGAGCAGATTTTTTTTTCTTTTTTCTCAGTTTCTTTTCTTTATTGGTATAGTAGTCTACACTATTTAGATATATTTAAAATTTCTTTTGGCTTGTAATACAGATAGGAGTAAAGTTCTCCATATGATTTCCAACAGTTTATTTTTAATATGGGAATGGGAAAGACAACACATTAGTCTATTTTTTGTGTAAAATGTTTGATTTTATGGAATGTAATGGGTCTTTAAGATCCTAGCAAATATTACAGTGGTTTTTTAGCACTGGGACTCACTTTTTAGCATGAGAATCTGTCAGGACTCACCAGAAGTGATGTCATGACTGGAAGTGACATCATCAAGCAGGACAATTTTTAACAATCCTAGGCTGCAATCCTACCCACACTTACCCAGGAGTAAGTTCCATTTACTGTCATTGTTAAAAGCATCTTCATTGTAGCCTGTTAGTACAGATCTGTGACATTTCCCCAAATGCCGTCACATCCCATGGTAGCATCAAGTCTAATATATTAAAAATAAAATATTGAAATGAATGGGACCCACCTGAAATTGGCTCGCAACCCACCTAGTGGGTCCTGACCCACAGTTTGAGAAACATTGAAATATTAAAAAGTTCTTGATTAGTTGAAAGTTATAAAGCTGAGATAATCTTGTAAGCAATGCATTTAATGGCAGCCAATAAGAGTTCCTTGTGTATGAATTGGGTAAGAGATGCCTATCTTACAGATGTAACTAATTGAGTTCAAGGGACACACATTTCATCACTGTCTTGATTAAAACCCACTTCCAACTGCAGATGCGTTTGTGCAACACTGCTAATGAAACTTTTCAAAGAAGTTCTCAAATGAGGTAAATGGCTGCAGAAAAAATTTGAGGTTTTTCCATATACCTGAAACAGCAGCAAATGCACAACACTAGTGGGAACAGGTTTTTGTTTGTTTGTTTGCTTGTTTTTTGCAATCCTGTTCAGGGTTCTGACATATTCTTCCCTAAATCGTAGTCAGAAACTGACTTGACTTCACCCAGGAACATCTCTAAAATAAATAAAGCCAGGTTTTACTGAGTGCCCAGATTAACTATCACAGGTTCTTGCAGAGGAAAGCCCCAGTGTGGGGCTCCCGGATTAAGGAGTGTCCTGTTGGGGGACACACACACCTATTTCTTTTGCACTGATCTGGATGCATTAACAACAACAGTAGGTGATTTGCAGACTCTCAATAGCTCAGGGATTTAGCAATGGTCTTTACATCACACTCAAGGAGATAAATAACTTCTCACTGAGGCTACAGAAAAGGCAACCCCTGAAACTCTGAGACACAGGGTGCAATCCTGAGTGGGCCTTGGGCTGCTGCAAGTCCCTTGCGCCGGCCCAGAAGGATCACAAATGTGCCGTAAGGCATATTTGTGCCTCCTGAAAAGTTGGCTGGGCTGGTGTAGGGACTCACGCTGGCCCATGGAGGCTGAATTCAGCCTCTGCACCAACTCTGGCAGGGGGGTTGCATTGGCTGAGCTTAGCCAATGAAAGGGTCTGGGGTAGACAAGGAGGAGGTGAGTCAGAGGCATTCCGGGGCGGGGGGAGGGCAGGTGGAGGGTGGTCCCTGGGCGGGCGGGTGGGGAGCAGGAGGCGGGGCTGAGACCTGGCTGTTATGCTGGATCCCAATCCTGTTCCCCAAGCAGCGCAGAGTGGCTGCAAGCCGCTCTGCTCTCCTTGTACTTATGCCACCTCCAGAGGTGGTGCAAGTCTGAGGAGACCCATTGGGGCTGCAGTGGCTTACCCAGGGTTAAGGGGAAGAGTTTCCCCTTGCCTCTGGCTGAGCCACTTTGGGCCTCTGTCTTGTGCTGGCCTGCCTGTTGCAGCGCAGGATAGGATTGCACTGTGAGTTTATGTGAAGAAATTATGAAATGTGAAGAAATATAACTGAATATGGCTGAATGAATGGTATTTATCTGATCTGACAAGCTGCAAACCAAGTGCATTCCAAAGTCTCATCCCTTACTATAAATAGTGTGCCCAAGTTTCATTTTTAATTACATTGGGGGTGGAAGACCCTGAAAACAGTTCCAGTGCCTCCATTTTCCTAAAACAGTGATTGTTGCCCTCCTGATACATAAAAGTGGATGATCCTGACATGCTGCAAAAATGCTGAAAACTACTTTCATCTCTTCACTTCACACAGAAAAAAAATTAAGAAGAATTGGTGGGAACAGTTTTTTTTTGGGGGGGGGAACCCACCTCTTATCACCATTGCTAGAACACAATTCTGATTTTAAAAATTGGTTAACTGGTTAACTGGTAAAGGTGTTGTGTGCCTGTTCGTTGATTGGTGAAAATTTTAATGATATTGGATTCTATTGGAAAATTGGATTCTAATTTAGATCAAACTGTATCTCCATACAGAACATGTTCAGAATTAGGTTTAGTTGATCTCTGGCATACAGTATGCTGACAGGATAAGGGCTACAGATTTATTTCTTCAGTTCAACATAATACTTTTCAGTTAGATTACAGGCATGCCCCCATATCTGCGGAGGTTCCATTCCAGAATTGGCTGTGGATACCTGCATCCTGGGATACGGGAGACACCTCCACCCTCTGGATGCCAGGGAAGCTGCATTCCCCTCATCTCCAGAGAATCTTCTGAGCCCTGCAGAGGCTACATTTATCCATCCATGGCTTCTGCGGGCCTCAGAATGACTATTATGTATGAAAAACATCACTTCGGGTTTTTCAGCAAAACTGGAAGTGATGTTTTTTGCCTTTATGAGGCTTTATGAGGGCTGGGGAAGCACAGCTCCCCTCACTTCCAGAGGGCGTGGGGAGTGCAGGAGGGCCTACCTGTATCCACAGTTAATCCATTTTTGTCCGGCCCACAGGTGTACACATGGCTTAACTGAATCCATGGATATGGGATCCGTGTATACAGAGCCTCCATGTATTTTCTTATATTAGTTCTTTCTTACCGCAAACCAGCTATTGACTGTCGGTGAAGCTAGAAATATCAACAGCAATTGCCAAGAGTGGAAGCATGTCTTGAGAAATGTGTAGTCCTGTCCTGTAAGCATAATGCAGGCCAGGGATCAACTGTGTGATCCCTGTGGTGGTTTTTTTTTTTTTTTACTGGACTCCCTGTAGGCCTCTTACAGCCCAATCTTGAGTTGCCTGGGGCGTGCAGCTTCGGCGGCACCAAAAACAGCTGCCACTGGATCCTGCGCGGTTCGGGCTACCGTGGGCGGCACCTCGGGAGAAGGGGACTATTGTCCCCTTCTCTTGGGTAAGGGAAGTAGCCCCACAATGGGGCTATTCAAGTTACCACTGACCAAAAGGTTGGCAGTAAGGAAAAGGTGTTCTTGTAGGGTGCTGAGCCCCACACAAAAGCGCAGGATCTGGTGGAGCAGAGCTCCCTGCCTCCCTCCCTCCCCCCGGCACACCTCCCACCCACCCTCTCCCTGCCTCCCGTCTCCCCGTCATGACTCCTCCCTGCCTGCCTCCCGTCCCCCATTATGCCTCCTTCTCAACCCCTCTCTGCCCACTGTACCTTGGCTCGGCAGCCTGTGTGACCGCCAAGCAGCGAAGGATGGGCACCCACCCAACACTAGCCCAGCATCAGCCAGTACTGGGCTAGCATGGGAGCTGGCCCAGCAGTAAGCCTCGCAAACGTGCCTTATGGCACGTTTGCGACAACGTGCACCAGTGGGAAGCTGGCGTGTGAAGCTCAGGATTGGGCTCTTAACCTCCAACAACACAGGTCAAGGGGGAAATGATACACAGGATCTCAGTGTGCTCCACTGGATTCAGGTCTGCTGTGGATGACAGCACTACTTAACCAAAGGAGAGGCCAAAATGGGGAGGGGATTGAGCTGCAATGTGGAAGGTAAATATTTCATATATCTGAGAAGATAAGACGACAAGTGTTAATGAAATATCTTGCCATACATTTAAAAAAAAATATTTCTATTCCCCACCCAGTTACTCCTCACCAGTTCTGTCTTTGTTGTAACATTTTGTGGCATTAGGGGCATTTATATTGTCTGAGAGGCACTTGGGGTATGGCATACGTTGACACCTCTTCATCACGCATGTATACTCTCACATTACACCTCAAAAATGTACTTACATTTCCTGAGCTGTCTTGTCACACACACACCCCCATAGCCTGCAGCATCTGCTTTGTCAGTGGAGCCGCAAAGTCTGGGTTGGTGGCGGATAGCGTTGGGCCCTTAATCTGTTACCCCACTTACTCAGTGATATACAGGTTGAGACTAATTATTTGCATGGGTTCCCTTCGAAGCACTCACGTGGATAAAAAAAATGCACCATAGCAAATCAATTTCAAAAACAAAGTTTCTTTGCTCCAGTGATTGAAAAATAGCCTTGCTGACCTTTTGACTCTAAGATGAGAGTCATTAAGAAGACAATCCATCAGCACTTCACTCAGCAGGTCCCTTCACCAATGCAAAATGATCACCTTTCTTTCATGAAGGAGAGAGAAGGATTGATGGATTGTTAGCCTGCTGCTCTCTCTCTCTCTCTCTCTCTCTCTCTCTCTCTCTCTCAAAAGGAGGCTGTTGTTAAAGGACTGTTCAGTTTTTAAAACTGATTTTAAAGGGATGCATTTTTCCCCTTCTCCAGGGATCAGCACATTCTTTCTCATTTGCAGGGGCCATTCATGTTGAGTCAAATCCGTGTATAAAAAATCCGTGTATAAATAGGCTGGACCTGTATAGAAGTGCACAAATATACATATCCAACCGTGCATGTATGAAAGGATCTTGGGCTGTTGTCTCATGGCACACTCCAAATGAGCATTTAGGAGTGTCGTCTCAGAAATAGGCAGAAATGCAATATTTATTAAGGGGATACAACCAGAAGAAGAGGCAGCAAAGAACACTAATCTCGATGGCGTCATATACCACCTGTACATCACTTTGTACAAGTATCTTTTAAAATTCATATTCAACGTAAATTTCATTCTTTTAGACCATCATTTTTTCCATTGTTCCATTATATATATTGCCCCACATTTTTGGCCCATTGAATCATACATTCTTTAACCTGTTCATCTTCTGTCTCATATTTCAACAACATTTTTTACATTTTAGCAATGTCATGGCCTTCTTCTTTCTACAAACGTATCTCCAATAACGATTCACTTTGATCAAAATCTTCTGCTCTTTTGTCTCTTTAAATCTCTTCAGTAACTGTGAATATAACACCATTGACAATATAGCCATCCTCTAATACCTCTTGTCTTTATTTTACATTCTCCTTGTAGAAAGTTCAATAAATTTCTATAAAATAACCAATTCAAAGCCTTGTGCGGAGAAATCCATAGCAATATTTTTGTATAGAATCTGATTTTATATTTATTCCATATTTTCCAAAGTGCTTGTCTTTTGTGATTCTTGAATTCTGCATTTGCTTTAATTTTCCCATACCATAAATAACCCAATTTTCTTTCTTTATATAAATTGCTCTGATGCACCAACACTTGGACTCTGATGCGTCCAAGTGATTTTAATGGCAAGATTAGATGAATGCTTAACGGTCCATTCGTACTCTTTTGATGTCTCAGGTGAAGCTTATGATCTGCCAGCCAGAAACTCAAGCTGCTGTCATGGTTTGTGGAAAAATGATCCATTGGGAGGCCTCAGACTGGCTTGTGAATGAAGGTAGTTTGGGAGCAGAGGTGGATTGTGGCCGTTTTGTGAAAAGATCAGTCTGGGGAATGTGTAGGAGGGGGTGAATCTTGGTTGCAGTGGCATCTGCGAGATCTCTATGATATCTCTCTCTAGTATATCATTGCCAAAGATGCGACAGCAAGTAAGCTCCTCATCATCATTGGCAGGGCCTCAGACTGGCTCATGATGAAAGTAGGTTGGAGGAGGTGGATCAGGGCAGATTTGGGTGAGGATCAGGCAGGTGCTAGATGAGGTGGCTCTAAGTAGCAGTGGCACCTGTGAGTTCTGGAGCCCCCATCCTGGGCCTGACATATCCCTGCAGCAGTTCAGATATGCCAGTGAAATAGCTGACCAAATCTGAGTAGGCTCATAAGAAATCAGGGAGCAGAAGAAGAGCTGTTTCTTTTACTTATCTCTCCTGGTTAACCTGGTCCCCAACCAGTTTATGGGATGCAACATAGGCTATGTCAGTATCCATGCATCACTCAGACTGAAAATACACATTTGAAATCCATGGGAAACACCTGGAGCACCCTTAAGATCACATCCTTAGTATCATTTGAAGAATAACAAAAGCAAGCTACTAGGTAGACCCAAAGCCCACCCATGCAATGCCTAGATTATGTGTCTCTCAGAAGGGTGAGGTCCTTTTGCAGTGCTAAACTACCTCATAGTTAAGCATGGGTGGTGTAGTTAATCATAGTTAAGCTTAGTTAAGTGTACTTAAGGGTGCTGGCATGACAGCCCCAGGGAAATCTGGAGGAGGTGGATTATCTGGACCTCTAATAGTCTTGTTTCAGGCCAGGCCACAGGACGGAGATGGCCTCGGTCGCTTTGGTTAATGACCTGCGCTGGGGACTAGGCAGGAGAAATGCCTCCCTGTCAGTCCTCTCAGCAACCTTCGACATGATTGATCATGGTGTCCTGCTGGACTGGCTGATAGGGTTGGGGCTTGGAGGCACTGTTTTGCAGTGGTTCCACTCCTTCCTGACATATTGGACCCAAATGGTGAGACTGGGGGACACCTGTTCGGCTCCCTGGCCACTGACTTGCAGGGTTCCTCAGGGATCATTCTTGCCCCCCATGTTGTTTAACATCTACATGAAGCCACTGGGAGAAGTTATTTGGAGTTGGGTGACACCAATAAATCAATTGGGCTCCTCCTCTGCTCTCCTTCAGCCAATAAAAATACCAGACTGCCCAGACTTGAGTCATTTTCAGTCTTCCACACACGTGACTCATGCGTCAACAAGTCACCCCAAATCACACATTTTCACAACTCGAGTTCAAGTCACTGACTCAAGTTCTCAACCCTGGAAGTCCTCCTGACTTGGAAGGCAGCTAAGCAGCTGTTCCAGGGACATGCAGCTGTCCCTGGATGCTTAGGTGGCATATGTGGTCAGGGGGGCTTTTGCCCAGCTTCGGCTGGTGCATATGGTTGGTAACCTTCAGTCTCGAAAGACTATGGTATAAGCCTACAGCACCTGGTATTCCCAGGCGGTCTCCCATCCAAGTACTAACCAGGCCTTACCCGGCTTAGCTTCCGAGATCAGACAAGATCGGGCATCTGCAGGGTAACAGTTGCTGGTACTAGCTGTACCTGTATCAGTCAGAACTGGTGACAGTGGTCCATGCCCTAGTGACATCTTGGTTAGAGTACCCTAATACACTCTATGTGGTGTTATCCCTAAAAACACTTTGGAAGTTGCAGTTAGTGCAGAACGAGGAATCTCATTTAGTCACTGGGGCTCAGCGTGAGGAATCTGCTGGGCTTTTGCTTCAGTAGCTACACTGGCTGCCCATTCCTTTCTAAGCCCAATTCAAGATTTTGGTGATGACTGTTAAAGCCCTGTGTGGCATAGGACCGGGATACCTCAGGTTTGCCTTCCCCCATATTCCTGTATGCCCTCTGTGGTCACCACAGAGGGCCCTTCTTAGGATACCTCCTCTATCTGAAGCCAGGCAGATTGCGGTGAGGTATAGGGTCTTCTCAGTTGTGGCACCACACCTCTGGAACCAGCTACCAAAAGATCTGAGGGTAACCTCTTTGGTATATGTTTTCCGGCAGGGTTTGAAGATCCATTTGTTGTGCCTAGCCTTTGGGGAGGGAGGCACTCCTTAGAGATCCCCTTTTATGCTGCTGTACACTAATTGACATTTTAATCTACTCTTTTATTATTATTTTGAAAATTGTTTTAATGGTTTTTTATGGTTTCTATTTTAATATTTAATTCTGATGTTCTATTCCTATGTGTTTATGTTTGTGGTACAAACAATTGGATTTTTAGAAAAGCGGTATAGAAATCAAATAAATATCCCCACCAATAGTGCCAGTGCAACCAGCTAAAGGAAGATTAGTTTGTGAGCTAAAAGTAGTAACAATAGTAACAATGTAAATGGTATAAGAAAGAATTCAGAAAAACAAGCTCTAAAGATACAACATCTATCAGATTTTTTTTATACAATATATGCCACATATCTCAATATGACATGAGATCTTATTTATACTGCTGCATCAGAAAAAGCATATCAGGATATATTAGCTCTGGAGCATCAAGACCCCAGACACATTCTAAATGTTCCCAATAGGGAACATATTTTTGAAAAACTAAATGAGGGATGCGAGGGAGCAACAGTTCAGTATCCTTTTTCTGTGCAAGAATGTCTTTTCCTCCATACCACACAGCTGTTGGCACCTTCATGTTTTCTATTTTATAAAATGGAGGTGTGGTCTGTTGACAAAAACACATCAGAAATATGAAAACAGGTTTCAATGATCAATTCCATATCAGCTCTTACGTTGCAAACACAACAATACGCCTGGATTTGTAATATCTGGCTGTGAAAAGGTATTCATTAAATACCCAACATACATGTCCTTTCTATTCCAGAGGTCTATCAGGAAGTTTATAGCCTGAGACTGGGGTATCCCACTGATTCTCCTTGTTCTACCAAGTTTTTGTTATGCCCACTCTATCAATATTTTCCCTAGCTACCGAACATTCCAGTTCTCCCTTGCCTGGAGACTTCAGACATTTACATAAATGCACTTGTATATGGAATCCCCCAAGATGGGCTGCTTATCTGCTACTTTACCCCTGCAGGCTCTCATTCTGCTGGACAGGCTATCACATCCCCTTATGCTTCCACTTCCTATTTTATCACTACCTTGTTGTTCTCTAATCACCCTGTCCTCATTCTATAGGAATGAGGAGTCCTGAACCAGATGCCCCCCAGCTCCTATCGGCTTTCCCCCAGCGTCTGTTTAAAAGCTTGAATAGTATTCTTGAATAGTGTATTTTGACCCACTTTATGTGCCAGCCTATGTGGATGCCAGCCTGCAATGATGAACTATTTCAACCAGAACTCACACACTCAGACTGGACACCAGGATACTGCCTTTCTGAACCGCAGGCTAAGTTCCTGCAGAAACCAGTTACAGAGCCCCCAAATCCACAGATCCTACATACATCTGCAGATTCAATTATCTGAGGATTGGGTCCAGGCCCCCACAGTGTATGTACACCTGGGCCTCTTAATGCTTTATAAGGTATTTAAAATGCCACTTGCAGTTTCTCCATGGAACCGGAAGTTATGTTATTTTACCTAAAGGACTCAGTCTGAGCCCAGCAGAGGCCAGGGAGTGAATGTTCTCCACCTCTGCAGGGCTCAGAAGCCTCGTGTCCAGGGGATTGGCCCCCTGACTGTGGGAATGGACGTTTGCCCATGTCTGTGGTTTCAGCTATCCATGGGGGGTTCCAGAACAGAACCTCCACGTATAAGGGGGCATGCCTGTACTTTCCACTCTTTCCCCTTTTCCTCTCTCCCTTTCTCTAGCAGTTGGGGTGGAAGAGCAGAGGCTCCTAAAAATCTTCCCCTTAAAGTGGCCTTTTTTCCTTATTTCTTCAGATGCTCCATACTGCATTACTGGCAACTACCACCTTAAGACAGGATTTCTTTGTATGCAATAATTCTATATGTATTCTTTTATAAGAAAACTGTGTCCTTTTGAGTGAACACAAAAACACTGTGTCCTTTTGAGTGAACACTGTGTCCTTTTGAGTGAACACTTTTGTGTCCTCTTTTAGTTTCTTTGTTAATGAATGGGGATTTTTCTCCCATGCATTGGTTTGTTATTCATTCTAAGATCCCCTGTTTGAAAAGAATTGGGATGGATGGAAGCCATCATGGGAGCGGCACAGAAGTGTGCAGTAGAGATTATCAGTGGGGCAGCAAAGGTCAGTGCCCAACGTGGCCAGCATCCATCGCCACCCATATTTGACTGAGGGTCCAATCCTATCCAATTTTCCAGTTCCAGTGCAGCCATGCCAATGGGGCACACACTGCATCCTGTGGTGAGGAAGCAGTCACACAGGCCTCATCAAGGCATGGGAACGTTTGTTCCCTTACCTTGGGGCTGCATTGTGGCTGCATCGGTGCTGAAAAGTTGGATAGGATTGAGCCCTGAAACCTCTTAAAGACCACCTTAAATTACAGTACTCGCTTCCAAAATATTGCCTCTTTTTCCTTACCATGTTATAAAAATCTTTGTTCTTGGATCCATAGTCAAAATACTTAAATTGATTTGATCTGAATATCTAGAAAGAGGAACAGGAAATTCTGTTTAAAATCAGCTGAAATGTCAAAATAATAACTTTAAAGTATGGCTGGTCACATCCAACTTACATATCTGTAAAACTGAATAACCAGAATCCCTCGTATAAAATGAGTGCGAGCTCTGTGAAAAATTGGAGTCTGGAAGAAGAGCTCAATAATGGTACATGAGTTGCAGGAAGAATTTGCATATATAGGAACTAGCTGGTGGCCATTCAAAATTCAGGAATTTGTAAAATGAAGGTTTTGTACTAAAACATTTGTTATCCTTATGGTTGGAATAATGGAGCTCTTACAAAAGCATTCAAAAACTACTTAAGATGACACTTGATATTTGAGTGTTTGAGTTGAACAGATTCAAACAAATCTTGTCAGCCAAATACTGACACAAATACAGCAAATGGAACATTCAGTCAGTGGGCCCTCCTTATCTTGGCATTCACAGATTTGACCATCTGCAGATGGCTGCAGGGATGGAAGCCCTTCTGGGTTGTGCTGAGCCCATGACTCCCCTCCCTCGGCCCTGGCACACTGCCAAATGCATTGCAGAAGCACTTCTCAAACTGTGTGTTGTGAAGCACAGTTTTGGAAATGATTCTGTGATGCATTCTGGAATGTGGCCGGGCCAAGGAAGGGGACTGCAGACCTCGGCAAAACCTACAAGTGGCTTCTGGGACTGCCAGAAACTGCCACATGATGCTGTAGCAGGCGTGTTTTGCAGAGATCTGCACATGGGGTCATTAGCCACAGGTAAGGAACACTATTTTTCCCTTTTTTTCATTGATGTGACCATCCACAGATTTTGCATCTGCAGGAGGTCATTGAACTGTATTGACTTTTGTACTGTAACTATTGAGAATACGTTCAGAAATCCTACCTGGGCCCAATGTGTTTGTGTCTTCACAGAAGAAAAATCAGGAAATATTCCAGCATATACATCTGCTCGACTCTGAGGGGAAAAATGCAAAAGGAGATGTAAAGAATATCCACCCTGCATAAGTTATTTCCTCACTTATTTTGCTCTTTGGATTAAGGCTGCTGCCTAACAGCAAACTAAGTGTTAGCTGGCAAACTAGGTGTTAACAGCAAACTGATGTAACTAGGGCTTAGACTAGTGCAAGTCCCTTGTACCAGCCTAGGAGGGTTGCAAACATGCTGTAAAGCACTTTTGTGCCACCTCTAGAGCAAACCACACCAGCGCAGAGAGGTGCTCTGGCACATAGAGGCTGCGTCCAGTATCCATGGTGGCTTGCAGGGCAAGCTTTGTGTCAGCTGAACTCAGCCAACACAAGGCACTGGGGTGGCAGGGAGGAGGCGGAAGGGAGGTATTCTGGGGTGGGGGGAGGATGGGCGGAAGGCAGTTCAGGGGGTGGGTGGGTAGTAGTGGCGTACCTGGGTCCTGATGCCCGTGGCAACCCCCAGTTTTCTGCCCCCCACACCCCTTGCTCCCCCACCCCTTTTCCGCCCCCCCCACCCATGACCTGGAAGGAATTGCAGTGACGTCATCGTCACTGCAATTACTTCCGTGCAGCTACATCCTCCGTTCCCCCTTTGGAAAAAAGGGGGAATGAAGGAGGCAGCTGAGGCCCCAACGGAGCCTTCGCGCCACTTGTAAGTTCTTCGTTGGAGTGATTTGGAGCTGCTGGAAGCCCACCTGTCTGGGATGCTGCTTCCAGCAGCCCCAGACCGCTCCAAAGGAGACCTCCGCGCAGCTTACAAGCAGAGTGGAAACCTCCATCAGGGCCTGGGAAGCCCACAGGCTGTCCTCTCACCTGCAGAGACCTCTCCAAGGAAGCGAGAGGGCAGAGGTGCTCTAGGCCACCCTCTCGCTTCCTGAGGCCTCTCTGAGGAAGCGAGAGGACGGGGCACCTGGGCCAGAGCATCAGCGCTGATTCTCTAGGTCGCCCTCTCGCCTCCGGAGGCCTCTCTGGAGGCAGTGAGAGGGCGGGCACCAGGGCCAGAGCATCAGCGTGACAGGTGGGGGGGTGGCCCAGTTCGGCGCTGAGTCACTGCCGGAGATGCAGCTTCTTGCTGCCTCTTCAGGAGCGCTCTTGGGTGCCCCTCCTCTGTCGAGAGGAGGCTTTTCTTAAAGGGACAGAAACCGGCAGAGCTGCCAGCTTCTTTCCCTTTAAAGAAAAAAGCGGGTGGGCAGGCGGGCAGGCAGCGGCAGGGGAGGCTTGTGGCAGCCACCCTGGGGGGTCGGCGCTCAGGGCAGTTGCCCCATTTGCCCCCCTCTAGGTACGCCAGTGGCGGGTAGGGAGCAGGAGTCAGGGCTGGGACCTCACTCTTATGCTGGATCCCAACCCCTGTTTCTGAGCTGTGCAGAGTGGCTTCAAGTCGCACTGCTCTCCTTAGTCTTGCCACCTGCAGGATCCCTGCACATAAGTTATTTTTCCCCTTTGTGCAATTCTTACTCATCTTTAAAAAGCACCACTGGTAACAACAATGTTTCTGGTTGTTAAGCAACATGCATCAATAAGAACATAGAGCCCACCTACCACATTTAAGTTGTTCTCATTAACTCCTGTTATTGTGAAGATGACTTGGAGACAAATTCGGTCTATCCCTGGATAGCTGCACAGTTTGGTGTCAATGTATTTAATGCGGTTACTGAGTAAACAGAATTCTTTCTTCCCGAATATAACCTGGGAATTAAACATGCAGAATCTTTAGAAACCAATCTAACCAGTAGCCCTGAATCACAAGGAAATGTTAAGGTTCTTTCCAAGGACTTTTTCGCCTTAGATTAAAGCCTGCTTGTTAGGAAAGGTGAAGCCAAGGTGTCCCTGAGACACCTTTCTTGCTTGACTGAAAGTGTCTCATTTAAGGCCTCTCATAACATAAAGCTGGTATAAGTGATTGGCAGGGCCTGATCTACCTTACAAAGCCTCTGAACTGCCCTGTGTGTCAGTAGAGTCATTAGGTGGTGAAGAGGGTGCGGGTAGTACCGGGTAACGTGCATGGGGGTGTGACACCCACACTGGCCAATTATTTTTTAATAATACCATTTTGTTATATATCATTCAATGTGTGATTCATGAAGAAATCAATGAAACAAACGCTGTTGAAATATCTTGCTTCTATCAAAAGTTATAGCCAAAAAAATCAGCCGGTGTGGGACAACGGTGCATCACCACACCTACTGTCTGGGGCATTGCCCCACCCATTTTCTGGGAGGAGGTCCATAATGGGGGGTGACATGCTGGCCACCTGCACCAGGTGATGCAAACCCTAGTCATGCCACTGCTGTGTGTCCAAGGACATCAGCAGGTGCATAACTGTGCATGCAGGACTGTACTGGTGAAATGATGTGAAAAAAAGATTGGATGACAGCAGCAATTATTCACTACTAATGTCAGAAAAGAAATATTGGAATGATGAGTTTGTACAATGAAGTTTACATGAGAAATACTGACTCTTCTAACTGCTTCAGGAAGTGACAGCAGAAATCCGAAAAAGCCTCTAGTATCCACCAATGTGTAGGCAGGAGCAAAGCTGATGAAGAGTTTGACCTTTTGAGCCAGCTGCGGCATGACTGAAAAGGCAACGAGGCCTGTAAAAGAGAACAAAATTCAGAAACCTCAATTGGACAACCTGTAGGACTTCACATAGGAGGGGAGCACTTGCATTGGTTTGCATGTGTTAACACCTCTCACCTGTACTGTATCCAGGTTTTGGACACCTGAAAATAAATCCCCATAATGAGATTACTGTCCTGTTGATTGTGCAGTCTGATCCATCTTTCCGGGTCTCTTCTTCCTGTGTATTCAGTTTTTGTGTGTGTGTGTGTGTGTGTGTGTGTGTGTGTGTGTGTGTGTGTTTTAATGGGAAGACTGCTCATATGCCTCGACATAAGACTGAGCTCTGACCAACAGGGAACCACCTTTTTATTTATTTTTTCTGCATAGGACTCTCTGTAAATGTTGTTGTTCAACAGTGCTATATAAAACTTTTTACTAATAATAAGAATTGAATCTCTGCAGTTCCCAAGACCTACTGATTCTTTGGTCAGCATAGGATTTATGCACTTAACAGTGACTTCACAGACAAGGAGCAACGGCAATTTGTTTTTTACCACTGCACCTTCTTTCCCAACATGTGTCACCAGAGGTTTCTGCTTGTCCTGCAGCATAAAACCCCAGAGGGCCTGATCCCTGAGAATGAATAAACTGGTGAACAGGTACAAGGAGAGTTAAATGAAAACTGCCCAACTCAATTCTGAGGGGCCAAATGTTTCTGAGACTGGCAACCCAACACCATGGGCAGTTTGAGGCAGTGAAATGAGCTGTTGTCTTAAGAAAGAGTTAAATGTGGGAACAGTTTCCTCCCTTGGCAGTCAGGGAGGGGGCATTGAGGAGCCTTATTACAGTGCTAAACTGCAGGAATCAAAGGTGATTTTTTAGAGACATTTGTAAAACAAGCACCCTATTGACCTGCAAAGCAAAGAGAGAGGGAGAGAGAGCATCAGAAGGCAGCACTCACTGTGCTGGAGGTGGGGGGAGGAAGACTATTTTCAGCTCCACAAGGAGCTATAGCAGCCAGGAGGACTGGGCAAGATCCCATTTCTAATCCCCCTCCCACCTCTGAATCTTTGATGTGCAATTTGTAAGCCAATCAGCAAGGTGAGCTTTTAAAATAAACACAGGTTTAAACACAGGTTTAAAATGAACACATGCAGGTTCTGAAAGGGTAGCCTCAGATCTTGCCTGAGGCAAGCTTCCTGTGGACGTGTGGTGGGCCTGGTGAGGGAAGGAGGAGAGGCATGTGGCAGTGTTTGTGTTCTCGCTGATGAGCAAAAGAAGTGATGACAAGGCAGAGGGTTCTCGGACTACCCTGAAGAAGAGGTCAGACAGGCAAGAGTTTTTCACCTGCAAGGTCTCCTGCAGGCCAGTGGGTTGCTGTGGCTGGGGGGTCTCTGGGGGCCAGAGGGTCACTGGTGGCCCATGGGCCATACTTTGGAATCCCGTGGTTTAATATCTTAGTTTAAAAAAAATCTCTGACCAAATCATTACCAGTGAACTGTCTCTTATGTCCATGATACACTGATACCACATAATGGATAACATATGAATCAGCAGTCTGACTGCAATCCTAGGCAGGTCTACTCAAATGTAAATTGAATTGTTTTCAATTGGACTCACTCCTAGAAAATAATATTTTTGTACAGAATTGCAGCCTAAGATTATCAGGTGGCCATGAATCAAAAAGCAAGAAGAGTTAGAAGATTTCCCACATCTTGAAGGGGATAAAAGTCTAGGCCAGGTCACATTGCACATGATAGCTAAAGTTAAATAGAAACTAAGATAAATAAAAGCTCACAGGGCTTTCCTGTGAACAGGGACTTCATGTGTCTTCCCTAAAATGACTGCTTATCTTTCTTTTCTTCTTAATGCAGACCTATTAAGAAAGATCAATGTGTGAAGGTCAGAATTTATCAAAGTGTATAGAAAGAACATGTGGGGGAAAGCATGTTCTGCCCATCCTGTTATGCTCCCCTTGAAGCCCTGGCTCTTGCTTCCAGTGTTAAATGCTCATCATGGGGAGAAGTTCTCCCAGTGATGATGATGATGATGATGATGATGATTATTAACAGTATTTATATACCGCTTTTCAACTAAAAGTTCACAAAGCGGTTTACAGAGAAAAATCAAATAACTAATTGGCTCCCTGTCCCAAAAGGGCTCACAATCTAAAAAGATGCAAAAAGAATACCAGCAGACAGCCACTAGAACAGACAGTGCTGGGGTGAGATGGGCCAGTGATTTCACAGTGGGCTTTCCTCCCCTGCTCCAGAGCAAAGGGAGGAGATGGATCACACTTGATCAAGGTTTCCTGGGTGTAACCGAGCCCTGCATCTTCCTTTCTTGGTTCACTTGTGACTTGGTCTATGCAGTAGTCTATGCAGGCTTTGCTCTTACCACCTGAGGGGGAGGGGCTGTTTACAAAATGTGTTGAGGCACCTGCAAAACATTGCGCTGTGCCTCCCCTGAATAGTACTGGTTCTATGAACCTGATTTTTTTTTTAAAGATCTATTCTGCCCTATGGCCAGGACACTGAGAATTCAGAAAGGAATTAAGAGGGAAGCATATTTCATTCTATTACTCTCAACTTACCTGCTGCAGCACCCTGGGAGTGGGCCACGAGGTATAACGTATTCTGCTTAATTTTCTGCAGGATAAAGTTTATTGTTGCTGGAACATCATATATCCCCAATTCATGAAAACTACAATACAAACATTAAAAAATAGAGTTAAGATGTTTCCCAACAACACACAAATACCATAGTATAGGGCAGCACTTCTCAAACTATCTGATGTGGGGGACCAGCAATTTTTTTTCTTTATGTGCAAGAGACTGACACCTTTTTCACCTTATATCTGTGACTTATTATTACTATTGTGTCTTTCTTTCTTGGACATTTGCAACAAACTGGTAGTTAATGGCTTGTGGACCACCACTTTGAGTAGCACTGGTATAAGAATACTTGGAACAGGGCTTGATAATGTTTTCACTTACAGGGCAAGGTGGCAGATTTATTGTCCTGTGGAAGGAGAACTGAAACAAGCACTCTATCTTTACTGCAGTGCTTCCCAAAATGTGAGCTGGGACCCGCCAGTGGGTCACAAGTCTATTTTTGGTGGGTTGCAAAAAATTTTTAGAAAAGAAAAAAACTTTGCATGCATCCTTGCCCAGTTTGCAGAAGAAAATTGTTAGCTGGAATCCTAACCTGTGGTACAAGGTCAACTTAATACCCCCAAATTAAAATGTCATTTCCAAGAGTGGATTTCAGTGCTAAAAAGTTTGGGACACACTGCTTTAGTGCATTTACGGGTAGCTCAATGCTAAACTATACTAGCACAGCCAAACCTCATGTCTGCATCCTATGCAGTTTAGGATGTGACTGGAGGTCACAGCTGCCGATCCCCCCCCTTCTGGGCCCAATCCACCCCCTATCTGCTCTCCACCTGCCTCAAAATGTCCCTTCCCTGCCTCCATTCACCTCCCGTGCCATCCAGGGCACATTTACTTGGCTCAGGGTCAGGATGCAGCCTGACCAAGCCTTACAGAATGTTTGCGACACTCGAAGCCAGTGCAGGGAGGCCTGTGCTTGCTCAGCCCAAACTGACCTGCATGCCTTTAAAAGGGAATTGGACAAGTTTCAGGAGGAAAAATCCATTACAGGTTACAAGCCATGATGTGTATGTGCCAACTCCTGATTTTAGAAATGGGCTATGTCAGAATGCCAGATGCAAGGGAGGGCACCAGGATGCATGTCTGTTGTTATCTGGTGTGCTCCCTGGGGCATTTGGTGGGCCACTGTGAGATACAGGAAGCTGGACTAGATGGGCCTATGGCCTGATCCAGTGGGGCTGTTCTTATGTTCTTATGAAAATTAAAAATCCAAAGCAAGAAATTTAAAGAATTTAAAGTCATATGAATTTAAACTCATATGAATTTAAAGTCATATTGTTTGATTTGATTTTTCAACCAGGATTTTGAATTGTTAATTCTGGCTACAATGCAGGAATGGGTTTCTCTCTAAGTACTGATAATAACAACAATGACTCAGAATTCACAACAGGAAAGCAAGCAATGGTGTTAACGCACTCGCCATTTTGTTTGTTTTTGTAAACAGCAAAGATGATCTTCTTGAATCATTTATATTTATTTATAGGGAACTCTGAAAAGTTTTTGACTTAAAGTTCACTGTACAAAATGAGTCTCTATGTTTACCATAAGCTCAGTGCAAGAATTTGAGTCAGCATTTACTGTACTAATGGAATAAAACTGCAAAGGGGTAGAAGGCAAAGATGCCCTTTCACCAAGATTTGTTTCCCATCTTCCTAATATGTGAACTGTTTTCTAAGCTTACCTGAAATTCCAGAATTCTTCCTGATCAACAGACAGATACTTGTGTCTTCTAGACCAGGTGGTCCCCCTGCAATTAAGAATCCAGACATCATAGCCAGCATCTGCTAGGAAGAATGCCAGACTGTTGTTGGGAAGATTTGCAATCCAGGACCTACCCTCAGCCACGAAACCATGTACCAGTAATACAGCTGGCCTGTGCCCTGGAAAATAAACAAAGCAGAAACTGTGGGATCTGAGATTAGTCATTCTACCTTTGCAGGAAGGTGGCACCTGGGAGGGGTAGTCTGGACTTGGATGACTTGGACACAAAAAAGCGTTCTCTTAAGTGCTACCTGTTCCATGTGCAGGGCCAGCTAGGCAGGCGGAGATCAGGGGTCTCAATGCGTGGATGAGACAGTGGTGTGTGGGGGGGGGGTTAGATTCCTTAGACACTGGGGAATGTTTTGGGACAAGCGGGGCCTGTACAAGAGGGACGGGCTTCCATGAACCAGAATGGAACCAGACTGCTGGCGCATAACATTCAAAAGGTGGCAGAGCAGCTTTTAAACTGATCCCTGGGGGAAGGCTGACAGGAGCCGAGGGGCATCGGGTTCGGGACTCCTCATCCCTATGGGACGAGGATGGGGAGATTAGAGAACAACAAGACAAAGGCAGAGTAGGAGAAGAAATTGGGAATAGTAGCATGATGGGATGTGATAGACGGTTTGGCACAATGAGAGGATGTGGAGACAAAGGAGCGAATAAGCAGTCCATCCTGGGGCATTCCATGTACAAATGCTTTTATGCAAATTCCTGAAGTCTCCAAGCAAAGATGGGAGAACTGAAATGTCTGGTGACAAGGGAAAATATTGACATAGTGGGCATAACGGAAACCTGGTGGAATGCGGAGAATCAGTGGAATACCGCAATCCCAGGCTATAAACTCTACAGGAGGGACAGGGAGGGGTGTGTTGGAGGTGGGGTGGCCATTTATGTTAAGGAAGGGATAGAATCCAGCAAAGTAGAGATTGAAGGTGGGTCCGACTCCATAGAATCTCTATGGGTTAAATTACCAGGCCTGAGGAGTGATGTAATACTGGGGGCGTACTATCGTCCTGCAGACCAAAAACTGGAAGGGGACCTTGAAATGAGGAAACAGATCAGGGAGGTGACAAGGAGGGACAGGGTTGTAATCATGGGGGACTTCAATTATCCTCATATTGACTGGGTCAATTTGTGTTCTGGTCAGGAGAACAGAAATTCCTTGAAAAGGAGACCAAATTCCTTGACATGCTAAATGACTGTGCCTTAGAGCAGCTAGTCATGGAGCCCACCAGAGGACAGGTGACTCTGGATTTAATATTGTGCAGTACTCAGGACCTGGTTAGTGATGTCAATGTTACTGAGCCATTGGGGAAACAGTGATCATGCTGCGATCCGTTTCGACATGCACATTGGGGGAAGAATGCCGGGCAAATCTCTCTCAAAAACCCTTGACTTCCGACGAGCGGACTTCCCTCAAATGAGGAGGCTGCTTAGAAGGAGGTTGAAAGGGAAGGTAAAAAGAGTCCAGTCTATACAGAAAGCATGGAGGTTGCTCAAATCAACAGTAATAGAGGCTCAGCGGAACTGTATCCCACAAAGGAAGAAGGGCTCGACTAAGTCCAGGAGGGTGCCCACATGGCTAACCAGCCAAGTTAGAGAGGCCATAAAGGTCAAGGAAGCTTCCTTCCATAAATGGAAGTCTTGCCCTAATGAGGAGAATAAAAAGGAACATAAACTGTGGCAAAGAAATGTAAGAAGGTGATACAGGAGGCCCAGACGGACTATAAGGAACACATGGCCAGCTGCATTAAGGGGAATAATAAAATTTTCTTCAAATATGTTAGAAGCAGGAAACCCGCCAGAGAAGTGGTTGGCCCTCTGGATGGTAAGGGAGGGAAAGGGGAAATAAAAGGAGACTTAGAGATGGCAGAAAAATTAAATGAGTTCTTTGCATCTGTCTTCACGGCAGAAGACCTCGGGCAGATATCGCTGCCTGAACGGCCCCTCCTAACCAAGGAGTTAAGTCAGATAGAGGTTAAAAGAGAAGATGTTTCAGACCTCATTGAGAAATTAAAGATCAATAAGTCACCGGCCCCTGATGGCATCCACCCTAGAGTTATTAAGGAATTGAAGAATGAAGTTGCTGATCTCTTGACTAAAATATGCAACTTGTCCCTCAAAACAGCCACATTGCCAGAAGATTGGAGGATAGCAAATGTCATGCCGATCGTTAAAAAGGGAAAGAGGGGGGACCCAGGAAACTATAGGCCGGTCAGCCTAACATCTATACTGGGTAAGATGGTGGAATACCTCATCAAAGATAGAATCTCAAAACACATAGATGAACAGGCCTTGCTGAGGGAGAATCAGCATGTCTTCTGTAAGGGTAAGTCTTGCTTCACAAACCTTTTAGAATTCTTTGAAAAGGTCAACAGGCATGTGGATGCGGGACAACCCATGGACATTATATATCTGGACTTTCAGAAGGCGTTTGACACGGTCCCTCACCAAAGGCTGCTGAAAAAACTCTACAATCAGGGAATTAGAGGGCAGGTCCTCTCCTGGATTGAGACCTGGTTGAAGACCTTGAAACAGAGAGTGGGTGTCAATGGGCAATTTTCACAATGGAGAGAAATGAAAAGCGGTGTGCCCCAAGGATCTGTCCTGGGACCGGTGCTCTTCAACCTCTTCATAAATGACCTGGAGACAGGGTTCAGCGGTGTGGTGGCTAAGTTTGCAGACGACACCAAACTTTTCGGAGTGGTGAAGACCAGAAGTGATTGTGAGGAGCTCCAGAAGGATCTCTCCAAACTGGCAGAATGGGCAGCAATATGGCAGATGCATTTCAATGTAAGTAAGTGTAAAGTCATGCACATTGGGGCAAAAAATCAAAACTTCACATATAGGCTAATGGGTTCTGAACTGTCTGTGACAGATCAGGAGAGAGATCTTGGGGTGGTGGTGGACAAGTCAATGAAAGTGTCGACCCAATGTGCGGCAGCAGTAAATTCTATGCTTGGGATCATTAGAAAACGTATTGAAAACAAAACACCTAATATTATAATGCCGTTGTACAAATCTATGGTAAGGCCACACCTGGAGTATTGTGTCCAGTTCTGGTCGTCGCATCTGAAAAAGGATATAGTGGAAATGGAAAAGGTGCAAAAGAGGGCAACTAAGATGATTGCTGGGCTGGGGCATCTTACTTATGAGGAAAGGCTATGGCGTTTGGGCCTCTTCAGCCTAGAAAAGAGACACCTGAGGGGGGACATAATTGAGACATACATGGGAAGGATAGAGAGATGCTCTTTATACTCTCACATAACACCAGAACCAGGGGACATCCACTAAAATTGAATGTTGGGAGAGTTAGAACAGACAAAAGAAAATTTCTTTACACAGCGTGTGGTTGGTCTGTGGAACTCCTTGCCACAGGATGTGGTGACAGCATCTGGCCTGGACGCCTTTAAAAAGGGATTGGACAAGTTTCTGGAGGAAAAATCCATTACGGAGTACAAGCCATGATGTGTATGTGCCACCTCCTGATTTTAGAAATGGGCTATGTCAGGATGCAGGTCTCTTGTTATCTGGTGTGCTCCCTGGGGCATTTGGTGGGGCCGCTGTGAGATACAGGAAGCTGGACTAGATGGGCCTATGGCCTGATCCAGTGGGGCTGTTCTTATGTTTTTAAAATCCAGAGTAAATCTCCCCTGCCAATACAATGTTCTGCATCCTGTGCTGGGGGCAGTAACAGGAACCTTGGAAAAACATTTGTTCCCATGCCCAGGGGTAAGCCTCTATTTGCCCAATGGGATCACCTTAGATCTGCATCAGCTACATTGCTGGCACAGGTCCAAGGCGAGTAAGGGAAAGGAGGGAAAACCAGTGGATGTTTTTCCCCTACTTGAAATAGTAACCAGGTGATCAAAGATTGGACTCAAATTCATGGTGGGGCAAAGTACTAAAGCACTCCATCCCACTTAGACTGCATTTCTTTTCTGAACCTTATTAGAGCAAGAGCTCAGAGCTCTCCTAGGCTTGACTGCCTTGCTTTGTCGACTGCCACTTGGAAGGCTGAAGAGGACATTCAGGGCCCAATCCTGAACTCCATTAGCATTGTTGCTGATCTCCAGCCCTGGAATTGGGCGTCAACAAAAGTGCTGCAAGGCACCAGAGAGGAGGGGCTGTTGGCACTGAGACTCAGTGCTACATGGAGGGCCAGACAGTACCCTTGAAGTACCTGCTAGCGAGTACTTTTCGGGCAGTGAGAGGTGGGGAGTGGATAGAATGTAAGTAAGTGGATACACTTAATTACATTGCCCCAGTTTCTCGGGGCAGTGTGAAATTGGCGGAGCCATGCAAAATAGCTGGCACAGACTTGAGAAGCCCCATTGCAAGACTTGGGACTTTCCCCGAGGAGAACTCCAGCAACTTCAGCAGAACCACCAGGGATAGGACTGGGCTGCCCAGCAGACGATCAGACAGTACAAATCACCTAACTTTTATCTACTTCATAACATTGACAACTCCATGAAAAACAAATACAATTGCCAGCACGAGCAAAGCTCAGACAAGCACAGCTAAGATTCAGGGGTGCTCACAAGCTGCAAGTCTCTCACAAGCTGCAGTGATGTGAAATCTTACTGAGGGAAGCTACTGCCCTGCAGTTATTCTGAATGGGATTTTCATTTCCATGAACATAGATTATATGCTCATCTGTCCCAATAAGAGAATCACAGGAGGAGAAAGGGAACCAGCAGTGGTTCACAAGACTGCAATCCTTTTTTGCATGACGAAACTTCTCTCAGTCACTCCCCTTCGCATCCTCCCATTCGGACAAAACTGAAACCACAACACGGGGGGGGGGGGGGGGAGAGAGAGAGAGAGAGAGAGAGAGGCTGCAGGCAGAAGAGGAGTGACTCTTGCAGCTGCTCTTCCCCTCACTGGGAAATAATAGCAGATCAAACATAATGGTACACTCAAACAAACATACAAAACACAGGCATTTCATTATAAAATACCTGTCTTTCCAGGACTGTGCACTCCATAAGGAATTCTGTTTACTTGTAGATAATAGCCATCAGCTGTCATGATTTCATACCGTTCACTAGGGTATCCCCAATAGTCAATAATTTCACTCTGCAAGGGAAAATAAAGATGTTAACCCTGAAAGTGGCGGGTCTGTGGCAGACCTGCCATTCACTTAATGGGGCTAATGCCCTGGGCATTGGGCATTGGGTCTCCCACAACTTTAGGACCACGCGGAAGCCTCTCTGAGACTCCCGAGGGGGTCAGAAACTGTGATTCTGGTTTGCTGGAAGCACAGTTTAAAGCATTGGGGAAACTTCAGGAAGCTTCCCCAACACATTCTGGTGCAAGAGCAGACTTGTGCCTGGGAGCAGTGGCATCCCGCGTTGGGGTGCCGTTGTGGACCTTTGTCCCAGGGTGCAGTGTTGCTACTGCCTGAAAGCAGGGATGAGAAAACCCAGTGTGGCTTGACTCAAGTCGAATTGCCGAGTCACCACCCCCCATGATTTGTCTTGGAAGAGACTCATAACAGGGGCACTTTCTGAGTCTCTGAGTCACCTTTTAGTGACCCTAAACAAGCACCCCCAGACACAGGCAGACTTGAGTCAGCACACATGGGAATGGGTGCCGCGTCAGGGGGGCCCTGACTCAAGTCTTTTTCGGAGTCTTCCACGTGTGCGACTCACAAGTCACAGAGTAACCCAAAATCACGCATTTTCACGACTGGAGTCCAAGTCACCTGACTCGAGTTCCCAATACTGCCTGAAAGTATCCATGAGTACTGCTAAGTAACTTGACTAGACCAAAGTTCTCATAAAGAAAGAAGTGACAGGAAATAATAACCTGTTATCTATCAACTGTCTAGCATTAACACCTTCTTCCTGTTAAGCTGTCGCTAGTAATTGAATGGGGCATCAATGCTCAATAAAAATAGGATTCTAAAATTTGGAGGCATAGTTAACATTACTAATGTGTCTTACAGTCCAGTCCTATCAGGGCCTAACACTCTTGATCAGTGGTTTTCAAACTGGGGGGTTATGACCCACCAGCCAGGGAAGCATTTATCCCTGCTCCTTTAAGCGGCATGGAGGGGGGGGAAGGCAGCAACATGATCTCCAGGATTGCACTGTTGCCAGGGACAGGAGAGTTTTATTTTTTTTAAGTTGGCTCCAGCCAATTGTGGAATCTTGGTAGGTCCAGGTAGTCTGGGGAGCCCCCTGCAGGGCTCCCCAAGCCTCTGTAATTGTGGAAAAACAACAAAAAAAAACTGGCACTTCCAGTTTTTGTTGCAAAACCTGAAGTGTCCTTTTTTTTTGTTTTTTTCACAGTTGAGGCTTGGGGAGCCCTGTAGAGGCCCACTATAAATTTGCAGCCACCAGACTACCTTCACTTGTTGAACTCCCATTACCATTTGATTGCTGAGAATGACCATTGCCCTGCTGAGTGATTCTGGTCTTGTCCAGGCCACCATAAGCAACTGAAAGAATAATGGTCCACAGTAGTATAAGGAATACTGGTCCATAATAGTGTAAGGAATACTGCCTAGTTCATCAGTATGGTGAACCGCTGCACAAGAATGGATGGTCACGAGAAACAAAATGTGTGTGGCCCATACAGCTGAGCCCTGTCTATGGTTCTACGCATGAATTCAAGCTCTGTGAGTTCGCCGGATCCTAGAAATGTGGAAGGAAGACTTGAGTCAAGCACTTCCTGAAGGACTTGCCACTTTGGGATAACCTGAGCACGGATGAAGATCCTCCTGCGAAGCATCTGTAAAACTGGTTCCAATGAATATTGTGAGATTCCACTATGATAGCACAACTTACTATTTCAAAATGCATCTGAAGAAGTAACTTACAATATTCATAAATCCTTGAGGATTCAGGTGTCTTTTTGTTATCAACTCTTCTGTATTTGCAGACTGTTGGATCAAGCATGCTACCACCATAAACAGCCACATTGTAAACCTGTAAAAGATCATGTCAGTAATTTCAAAAGGATGTAGTGCAGCGGTGTCAAACCTGTTTCATACAGAGGGCTGAAGTCAGCATTCATGGTGTCTGCTGAGGGCCATAAGTGACAGCATTAAGCAGATGATGGCCAGAAATAAGCACTTTGCTGTCATGTAGAAACTCATTAGGTGCAAATGACAAAAGAGGAAAAGTGCATATCTGGATCATCTTTTCAAGATATGAGAGAGCTCAATTATCATGCTGGGAGAGCCCAATTATGAAAGGAGCCTGATAAACTGCTTCTGGGGGCTGCATCCAGCTCACGGAACTTATGTTTGACACCCCTGATATAGTGTCTAGCCTATGAAAATATCTGTTTTGAGAATTAGACATAAGAAAAACCCTGTGGAATCAGGTCAAAGGCCCATCTAGTCCAGCTTCCTGTATCTCACAGTGACCCACCAGATGCCTCAGGACATCTGACAACAAGAGACCTGCATCCTGGTGCCTTCCCTTGCATGTGGCATTCTGAGGTACCCTACTTCTAAAATCAGGAGGTTGCACATACCCAACATGGCTTGTAACCTATGATGAACTTTTCCTCCAGAAATTTGTCCAGTCCTGTTTTAAAGGAATCTAGGCCAGATGCCATCACCACATCCTGTGGCAAGAAGTTCCATGGATTAATTGCCGACTTCTAAAAAGTTTGCTCCTATTCTGAAAGTCCCAAGTACTTTTTATGCCACCTCAGTTCCCGATTGATCTTAAAGTCCCGGATGCCAAGCACTGGTAGCCAAGAACCATTTACACTCAATGTCTCCACTCTTCTGTCCCTGTTGCTCTGATGTTTGTAAATCTCAGTGTCTTCCTTGTAAATTAGATCCTGTAAAGCTCCCTGTGTCCTGTAAAGGACACAATTTGATCTTGCACTGGAACAGGAAAGCCAGGAGGGTTGCTCTGTACCCAGCACAAGATAGGGCTCCACAGTGGCTCAGCCGAAAGTAAGGGGAACCCCTTACCCCCAGGCAAGCCACTGCAGCCCCTACGGGTCTCCTCGGACCTGCGCCACCTCCTGAGGTGGCACAACTCTGAGGAGAGGGGAGCGGCTTGGAGTCACTCCATGCTGCTCAGGAATGGGGTTTGGGATCCAGCATAACAGCCGGATCCCAGCCCTGCCTTCTTTTCCCCGCTCGCCCATCCGCTGCCCACTGCCCGCCCTCCCCCGGCCCCAGAAAGCCTCCCTCTCACCTCCTCCCCACCCACCCCAGAGCCTTGCATCGGCTGAGCTAGGCTGACGCAAGGCTTGCCCCATAAGCCACCAGGGAGGCTAGATGCAGCTTCCTTGTGTCAGGGCACCTCTGTGCACTGGCACAGCTTGCTCTAGAGGAGGCGCAAATGTGCTTTACAGCACCCTAACTCTTAGACTGGCGCAAGGGACTTGCACCAGTCTGAGTCCTAGTTAGGATTGCGCTACACATAAGATTTTATTCAAAGTTGAGAGAATTATGGTCTTTGTCCTCTCTTGAGGGGAGGGTTGGGATCCAGGCAATGGGCACTTTCCACAAGGTCTGCTGCCAACGCCTCAGGCGACCACCCACCCTTCCTACCCACTTCCTTGGTGGTCTGCTTACCTGCCTGCACTTACAAAACAGCTTCTGTGCATTACCCCTTCTTCCACCAGGCAGTACATCCACCAGCAAGTGTGGCCAGGAGCAGCAAAGATAATAATAATAATAATAATAATAATAATAATAATAATAATAATAATAATAATAATAATTCAGGTATTTCTCCTCGGACTTTATTCAAGGCGGTTTACATAGGCAGGCTAATTAAATCCCCATAGGGATTTTTACAATTTGAAAGAAGGTTTCTATCTTTCAAGAAACCACAACATTCAGATGTTTCTTTCTAATCTGTTTTCACATTCTGGCCTCCATCCTCCCACGCTCAGAGCAGATGGAATAACTCGGCTCAGCTTGTCAGCTGCTTCAAGTTCGCATGGTGCCGGTGGCCTCGAACTGGCGACCTGCGGATGTTATCTTCAGGCAAAATGGAGGCTCCACTCTAGACCAGACCTCCTGCCCTAGAAAGATGGACTCTCTCTATCCAATCAAATTTGATCCTAATACTTGCTGATTCATGACCTGCCCTTTGTCTCCATGGCATGTAGGTATCTCGTGCGTGTCCTAGAATTCTTCCAGGCATCTCCTCAGGATTGATGCCCTTCATGCCTTGCTGCTCCCATCTGATAACAGCCCTCTGCATTAGCTAACTTTCTGTTCACAAGGCAGTAGCTGCCAGATACTGCTGCTGGGCTAATTATTTCACTGGGAGGGTGTTAACCACAGCCATTCCAAACCTACTTCAAAAGGGAAGAAGATCTCATCCTCTCCCCATTACCCAACCTTCCATCTTTCCCAACCTATACCAAGAAGAAGGAATCACCACCTCAAAAGCCTCTGGGGGACACAGTCCCCTTTCCCCTACCCAACTCTCATCTATATATAACCAAAGGGGAAAGATTTTGCTCTGCAACAACCTTTAACAGCTCAAGGTGCTGTTTGGATTCTGTTTTTTGCAGTTAGATCCAGAGATGCTCAAGTGACCTCAGAAGTCTAGGACCAAGATCCAGCTGCTTCCTAAGAGGGACCTTCACCCTGAATTGTCATTTGGAAATACTGGTTCCATACATGACCTCACTACAAAGCTACAGGTTGTTGAGCACACCCAGATGGCTAAGAAAACTGATGCTGATGTCATGGATGAAGATTCTGGCACTGCCGGGCAGAGCAGCTGTGTTTTGAGTAAGCCTGCAGAATCTAAACTTCTCCCAACTTTCATTCCCAGGTTGGCCACCACTGAAAAGACATTTGTGCCAGTGCAGGATCTCACCCAGGATGTACAGATATCTGTCAGGAAGCCTGTGGTTCAACAAACTAATATTTTTGAGTCTTGAGTCATCACCTTGTGATGTCCAGAGGTGAGCTTGAATGTGAGCCTTTCCCCTCTGAGGGTGTATTGGGGAACACACGAGAACTGAGTGCCTGCCACTGGCTGTTTTGAATACTGATCAGGACACCTCTCAGCCTCCTTGGGTGTGGGCCCCCCTACCTGGTGTCCTGACCTGTAGTCAGGTTACTTGGCCTGTGGTCAGGTGTGGCAGGGTGTCCTATCTGTGAGTCCTTTTGCCTGGCAGGCGATGGCTTCCTTTACCTGCAGTCTCTCTTATGGCAGTGTGTTCCTCCCATTGGGTGGTCACATGGCCTGTTCAGTGAAGGAGACGATCTGAAATGGTATGTTGACATTTTTAACCTCTTACATCGAGGGCCTGAGCCTACTCCTATGGTGGGGGATCCTGTCAAAGACTAGGAAACAGTCAGGAGGTGCAGGATTGATCAGAATTGGCCAAATTGATTAATGGGTTTCACTGTTAGTGCAGGAGACCTCATTCACAGTCAGCCTCATAGGGCTCCTGCATTAATCAAAGATCTTGACTCCATCCAGTGGGCCTTCAGAGAGTACATGGGTGTGCCCTGGGTCAGCATTTGATGACCAGCATTTGAGAGAGCACATGGCTTAGGACCTCACCCTCAACTGGCAGCAGCCACAGCGAGAGCTGTGGATGAAGATCTTGCTACCTACTCAACCCTACCTGGAGATTGATCTGATATTGGCCATTTGATTGCACAATCCCTTGGCTCATCTGACCAATGGGGCGGCTGCATCCAGCCAGAGGGTTCAACCCCCTTGAGTCTGTTGAGACTTTAATGAAGCATAATTTTCCTGGCAGCCATGCCAGTAAATCCACACCTCCAGCAGGGTGTATGGCCAGTGGCACCCAAGTATATCTTGCTTCGAAGTCAGAGACCAGCACCAAGTGGCCAGAGGGGAGTTCCACTGAGATAGCTGTTGGAAAAGTGGCCCAGCCCAGTTATACTCAGTGTATTGTGTAGAATTCTGACTATGTATCCCTATAAAGAGACTGCCAAGTATTTGTCTTAGAGAATTGCACTATGGCACCTAGAGCCCTGGTGCTGTTTTCCCAGCCTCCCTGGATGTGTTCGGGAGAGAGGCAGTAAAATTGAGGCAACCCATTGGCTGCCAGATCAATTGGGGGCATGGCATGGCTGTTACTGGGGATAGCGAGGTCTCCCCGACTTCAGTTCATCTTTTCATCAAGCCCCGCCTACTCACCCTATGTCCAGTCTGACTCTAGCTGGTCACTCCATGTGGGGGCTGGGTAGGAATTTTTGGCTGGTAACCTGATTGGCCTTGGTTATTGGTTTTTCCCCTACCCTAGACTAGCATTTGGGCATGGTGTTGTAGTTATTTAAAGACTTCCCTGAGTGGGGCAGGTGGCATGCTGCCTGGGTAGCCAGGAATGGGGGTGGCATGCATGCTGAGGTAAGCAAGGTCAGGGGATGAGCCAGGACCACTCTGACAACACTTGTTCAGGTTGGTGAGGCTGGCTGGCGAGCCCCCTGGCTGGTTAAGCAAGGGCCAGCTCATGGCTTAGCCTGTGTGGGTCAGTGCTGGCCAGCTGCCTCGAGCCCTTGGTGTTGGCTAAGATAGGTTCACCCTGTCTCTGATAGGGTGATGTCTGGAGTCAGCTTGTCAAGTCCATGTGGTCTGGGGTGAGGTAAACAGCCAGTGCCATTTCCCCCCAAGCTCCTAGTGGCCAGCATGCTTTGGGGTTGTCACTAGCTTAATCTTTCCCTGCTGCAGGTTATTTTTACTAGTTCAATAAATTGCAGTCATCCCAAGCCTCTGTCTCGCATCCATCCCTGTGTAGGTGTACTGAGGATGCCTACCACCCCAGATAGGATTGTGCAGGAAATGGGAGATGGGAAGTGGGTGGAATGGGGTAGAGGTGGGAGGAACAGGGTGAGAAGGAGGGGGAATCAAAGGTTTGGTGGCAGCAGCATCCGTCAAATTCAAATTCCCTTTCTGGGCTTGATCTACCTTCACGGGTTCATGCATACTTGAGCTAGTAATATAGCTGGTGCAGGTTTGAATAGATCCATTAGCCTGGCAGGTATTTAGTGAGAGGAAAGGGCAGCAAAAGTTTCCTTGGCCCTAAAAAGGCCTCCAGATGGTGAAACTCCCCTGCAGGATACAGCAGGTGCTGTTGGCGCCTCTGCATTATCACCCTAATACGTGATGGCACATGTTCAAGACTGCCTGTCAGCACACAAGATTAGTCTTTTGAAACTACAGGAGTTGGCAGGGCATGTGAGTTTGGCCTGCAGGTTACTTGTGCCTGGGCATGCTTTCCTGTGCCACTTATGTGGAAACCTCAGGCATGCAGCTCCTCAGCTGCCTGGGTGGGAAGTCTCAGGGCTGGAGGACGTCATCCTGGAGAGGAGGGAAACAATCCCCTAGGGGGGACCCCTTCTCCAGGGGACGGGCCCGTATCTGAACGCACTCAGGATACTCAGCAGGTGGGGGGTCAGGGGCTTCTTGTAGTGGGGGATTCGATTATTAGAAACATAGAGGGGGGGTAGCGACAGATGTGAGGACCGCATGGCGACTTGCCTGCCTGGTGCGAAGGTTGCGGACATCACTTCTCATCTAGACAGGCTGGTAGACAGTGCTGGGGAGGAGGTAGCAGTTGTGGTGCATGTCGGCACCAACAACATGGGCAAGTGTGGCCAGGAGGTCCTGGAGGCAAAATTTAGGCTATTAGGTAGGAAACTGAAAGCCAGGACCTCAAAGGTAGCGTTCTCGGAAGTGCTACCTGTTCCACGCGCAGGGCCAGCTAGGCAGGTGGAGATCAGGGGTCTCAATGCGTGGATGAGACAGTGGTGTAGGGAGGAGGGGTTTAGATTTGTTAGGCACTGGGGAACGTTTTGGGACAAGCGGGGCCTGTACAAGAGGGACAGAATTCACTTGAACCAGAATGGAACCAGACTGCTGGCGCATAACATTCAAAAGGTGGCAGAGCAGCTTTTAAACTGATCCCTGGGGAAGGCCAACAGGAGCCAAGGGCATCCGGTTCGGGACTCCTCATCCCTATGGGACGAGGATGGGGAGATTAGAGAACAACAAGACAAAAGCAGAGTAGGAGAAGAAATTGGGAATGGTAGCGTGATGGGATGTGATAGACGGTTTGGCACAATGAGAGGATGTGGAGACAAAGGAGCGAATAAGCAGCCCATCCTGCGGTATTCCATGTACAAATGCTTTTATGCAAATTCCCGAAGTCTCCAAGCAAAGATGGGAGAACTGAAATGTCTGGTGACAAGGGAAAACATTGACATAGTGGGCATAACGGAAACCTGGTGGAATGCGGAGAATCAGTGGAATACCGCAATCCCAAGCTATAAACTCTACAGGAGGGACAGGGAGGGGTGTGTTGGAGGTGGGGTGGCCATTTATGTTAAGGAAGGGATAGAATCCAGCAAAGTAGAGATTGAAGGTGGGTCCAACTCCACTGTAGAATCTCTGTGGGTTAAATTACCAGACCTGAGGAGCGATGTAATACTGGAGGTGTACTATCATCCTCCAGACCAAAAATTGGAAGGGGACCTTGAAATGAGGAAACAGATCAAGGTGACAAGGAGGGACAGGGTTGTAATCATGGGGGACTTCAATTATCCTCATATAGACTGGGTCAATTTGTGTTCTGGTCACGAAAAGACCGAATTCCTTGACATGCTGTGCCTTAGAGCAGCTAGTCATGAAGCCTACCAGAGGACAGGTGACTCTGGATTTAATATTGTGCGTTACACAGGACCTGGTTAGAGATGTCAATGTTACGGAGCTATTGGGGAACAGTGATCATGCTGCAATCTGTTTCAGCATGCACGTCGGGGGAAGAATACCGGGCAAATCTCTAACAAAAACCCCGACTTCCGACGAGCGGACTTCCCTCAAATGAGGAGGCTGCTTAGAAGGAGGTTGAAAGGGAAGATAAAATGAGTCCAATCTCTTCAGAGTGCATGGAGGCTGCTTAAAACAACAGTACTAGAGGCCCAGCAGAGGTGTATACCACAAAGAAAGAAGGGTTCCCCTAAATCCAGGAGGGTGCCCGCATGGCTAATGAGCCAAGTTAGAGAGGCTGTAAAGGGCAAGGAAACTTCCTTCCATAAATAGAAGTCTTGCCCTAATGAGGAGAATAAAAAGGAACATAAACTGTGGCAAAAGAAATGTAAGAAGGTAATATGGGAGGCCAAGAGAGACTATGAGGAACACATGGCCAGCAACTTTAAGAGGAATAATAAAAGCTTCTTCAAATATGTTAGAAGCAGGAAACCCACCAGAGAAGCGTTTGGCCCTCTGGATGGTGAGGGAGGGAAAGGGGAGATAAAAGGAGACTTAGAGATGGCAGAAAAATTAAATGAGTTCTTTGCATCTGTCTTCACGGCAGAAGACCTCGGGCAGATACCGCTGCCCGAACAGCCCCTCCTGACCAAGGAGTTAAGTCAGATAGAGGTTAAAAGAGAAGATGTTTCAGACCTCATTGATAAATTAAAGATCAATAAGTCACCGGGCCCTGATGTCATCCACCTAAGAGTTATTAAGGAATTGAAGAATGAAGTTGCTGATCTCTTGACTAAAATATGCAATTTGTCCCTCTAAACGGCCATGATGCCAGAAGTTTGGAGAATAGCAAATGTCATGCCGATCTTTAAAAAGGGAAAGAGGGGGGACCCAGGAAACTATAGGCCGGTCAGCCTAACATCTATACCGGGTAAGATGGTGGAATGCCTCATCAAAGATAGAATCTCAAAACACATAGACGAACAGGCCTTGCTGAGGGAGAATCAGCATGGCTTCTGTAAGGGTAAGTCTTGCCTCACGAACCCTATAGAATTCTTTGAAAAGGTCAACAGACTTGTGGATGCGGGAGAACCCGTAGACATTATATATCTGGACTTTCAGAAGGCGTTTGACATGGTCCCTCACCAAAGGCTACTAAAAAAACTCCACAGTCAGGGAATTAGAGGACAGGTCCTCTCCTGGATTGAGAACCGGTTGAAGACCAGGAAACAGACAGTGGGTGTCAATGGGCAATTTTCATAATGGAGAGAAGTGAAAAGCTGTGTGCCCCAAGGATCTGTCCTGGGACCGGTGCTTTTCAACCTCTTCATAAATGACCTGGAAACAGGGTTGAGCAGTGAGGTGGCTAAGTTTGCAGACGACACCAAACTTTTCCAAGTGGTGAAGACCAGAAGTGATTGTGAGGAGCTCCAGAAGGATCTCTCCAGACTGGCAGAATGGGCAGCAAAATGGCAGGTGGGCTTCAATGTCAGTAATTGTAAAGTCATGCACATTGGGGCAAAAAATCAAAACTTCACATATAGGTTGATGGGTTCTGAGCTGTCTGTGACAGATCAGGAGAGAGATCTTGGGGTGGTGGTGGACAGGTCGATGAAAGTGTTGACCCAATGTGCAGTGGCAGTGAAGAAGGGCAATTCTATATTTGGGATCATTAGAAAAGGTATTGAGAACAAAATGGCTAATATTATAATGCTGTTGTACAGATCGATGGTAAGGCCATACCTGGAGTATTGTGTCCAGTTCTGGTCGCCGCATCTCAAAAAAGACATAGTGGAAATGGAAAAGGTGCAAAACAGAGTGACTAAGATGATTACTGGGCTGGGGCACCTTCCTTATGGGGAAAGGCTATGGTGTTTGGGCCTCTTCAGCCTAGAAAAGAGACACGTGAGGGGGGACATGATTGAAACATAGAAAATTATGCATGGGAAGGATAAAGTGGATAGAGAGATGCTATTTACACTCTCACATAACAGAAGAACCAGGGGACATCCACTAAAATTGAGTGTTGGGAGAGTTAGGACAGACAAAAGAAAATATTTCTTTACTCAGTGTGTGGTTGGTCTGTGGAACTCCTTGCCACAGGAGGTGGTGATGGTATCTGGCCTGGATGCTTTTAAAAGGGAATTGGACAAGTTTCTGGAGGAAAAATCCATTACAGGTTACAAGCCAAGATGTGTATGCGCAACCACCTGATTTTAGAAATGGGCTATGTCAGAATGCCAGATGCAAGGGAGGGCACCAGGATGAGGTCTCTTGTTCTGGTGTGCTCCCTGGGGCATTTGGTGGTCCGCTGTGAGATACAGAAAGCTGGACTAGATGGGCCTATGGCCTGATCCAGTGGGGCTGTTCTTATGTTCTTACATGATGCTATGGCTGGTGTTTCAAAGCCCTACCATCACATTTGGGTTTTCCAAAGTAGGAAGGAGGACTTGGCTGTCCTTTTTACAAAATTTTAATGGGCTGTGTTTTGGAGGACAAAATGTCTCCTTGAAGCCTGTCCACTCTGAGGCAGCTGGGGGCATTGGTTGTGGAATCTACTTTAGATGGCACTGGTGTTCAGCATGCTGGCCTATGCATTGGTTGTGTCAGGGTTTGATCACTGACCTCACCTTTTTGGAGTTTTTCCTGTTGTGGCTGTGCACTTTTGGGAGCATGATTTCAGCAACGCTTCGACCTGCTTCTGGTTTGATCAACAAGCTGTGGTCAACCAGGAAACACGTCACATGACCTGGTGTCTTGTTAGGGTTTTTGCGCCACTGTGTTTGCGTAATCACAGTTTGTTGTTTGGTACATTCCTAGCATAGCAAATGCAATGCCAATGGTCCTTCTCATTTTCAGGAAGAGCATTTCTGGGAGTTGGTGCCTGCAGCACATGGGATCCTGATTCCAAGATGCCCTAGTTATGACTTGCCAAGGTGCATAAGGCCAGGTGGGCAGCCCAAGCCTTCTTTACGATGGGCCAAACAGGTATGCTAGCAAAGTTGGGGAGTTTTCAGCCTTCAGGTTCTGTTTTGATATGGGCCACAACTGAAGATGTGGTGGGGTTTCTTGTCCAACTTAACCCATTTCACATTTGAGCTCTGTTGCATATATACAACATTGGGCAGAAATGTTTGAGGCAGTCAGCACACTGTTGGGCTCTCCTGTTTCTAGGTCAGGGACTTGAGTATGCACAGAATTCCTCATCCATTGGGGTTCTGAAACCACCTCCCCATGGATAATGAGGGCCCATTGTACACATGTATTTAGATTATCTTACAGAGTGAGAAGTTGGGGGCTATATGGTCCTTTTAAATGTGAATTCCACAGCCAATGTTTCCCCACTCCTGTTTTAAATGTACCTGAAGGTCATGACATATTTTATAAACAATTCCAAACATGGATATATTTTTTAAAAAATGATACAGAAGTATTTTGTTCACTTAATTGTACCATTCCTAAGAACATCTCTATGATGACCTAAGACAGGGATCTCCAAACTTTTTGGCAGAAGGGCCACATCATCTCTTTGACACTGTTTTGGGGGCTGGGGGGAAAGAAGAATTAATTTATAATCAAAATTTGAATAAATTTACATAAATATATCAGAGATGGAACTTGAATGAATGAATTTTACTAAGCTTATGATACACTAGAGAGGACACAAGAACTTAAGGACTTTCACACAAAATGCATGAGAACTTTAACACTGATATTCTTCTTTGATAAAAACTCATGGAATTTCATTTCATCAAACCGGGAGACAAATCCAGAAGGGGGGAAAGGGAGTGAAAGAAGCTGGAAAGCACACCTCCTGCCCAGGGAGAAAGGCTGCACACGTGGGGAGATACATGGAGGTGCTGCGTTGGAGGGCTCCCTTGTGCTGCTCTCCGGCTCCTGCTTGGTCGATGGGCTCACTGGCTGCAGCCCTGCAGGCGAGCACGTGGGCAGCAATGGCGGAGGGTGTGAAGCAGCAACCTTGTTAGAGCTCCCCCGTGCTGCTCTCCCGCCCGCTTGCAGCTCTGCAGGTCTCACAAGAGGTTGGACTTTCAGCCCGTGGCTTGCACAAAGGTTAAAGCACTCAGCCCTTGCGCAGATAGTAGTTGCATCAGGCCAGCGAGTGCAGGTGGAGGTCTCTACCAGGCCAGAGGCTTCTCGGAGACCAAGGGCTCCATGCGGGCCAGATTGGGGGTCCCCTGGGGCTACAACTGGCCCACAGGCCACAGTTTGGAGACCCCCTCACCTAAGACCTACTAATGTCTGAATTGTTTTATGTTGGTTAATGAGGTTAAAAGAGAGATTCTGGAAGCTGAAGCAGGTCCAGGCTTTCCTCACACAACCTTGTTACTTTGAATAGTGTCTCCATTCACCTTCTTTTGGCATCCAAGACCATACAAGCACAAAAGGCACAGGTGACCTCTTGCACAGGTGACCTCTTGCACAGGTGACCCTAAATATTGCCGTACTGGTGGAACAGGCCACCAAATGAAAACCAATAAACACGCTGTCTGGCAAATTGTTCTCGTAAGTGCAGCCTAACCTTAAACAAGGTTTTCTTCTCACTTTGCTAAATACTGACTAAATCCTACCAATTTCAGAAGAAAGTGAGCATTTAATTGTGATCTCAAACCTTGTTTAATCCGTGAAAGTAACCCTGTCTTAGACTACAGTCTTATGTGTTTCCCTGGGAGTAGGTCCCATTGAGGGACTTGAATAGGATTGTGCTGTCACTCTTAGTAAAATATACTTTATTAAATACTAATAAGCTCCTTGTCAATGGGACCACCTAAAAATAAAAGCTGTTAAGAAAATATTCCAAAACAAAGCTTAACACTACCTAATTAAATTAAGAGATGAATCGCAGAAAAGTCTTCTTTCTTACCTTGCCCTTCTTCTCTAGTAGCGTTTGGATTCTGATGCTGCGGAATTGTGTAGAGCAGGCAATTTCAGCAGGTGCAGCTTCTCATCTGTGAGATATGTGAAATAACAAGTTGTACCTGCTGAAATTCCCCCCTCTACACAATTGTTAAAGGTCCAGGAGCCCTAAAGCTGAAAGGTTGGCCACCCCAGCATAGTTGAAACTTTTTCAGTGCTGTTTTTATTATTTCATTTCATATGCTCAGATTTAGACCTTCTTTCTTCTGATTAAGGGATATATGCTGACCCAGCGCAATCTCAGGATTGCGCTCTAAAAAGGATAAGCCTGCTCCTCCTTCTACTGTTGCTAAATTCTCCCACTGGAGATCTGGATAAACTCCTTGCTTTGTTAATAGCTTTCAGATCACAATCTCTACAATTTTGGCAGCAGTCTGACAAAATGTTGCAACTTGCTGCAGATGGGCAGCCTTTGAAGGATTGATTCAACATTCAATAACAAAAACATTCTGACATCTAATGTTTCAGAGCTGGATGATACGATAGCAGGTTTACAGGACTGAGAGCCCAATCCTGAGCCCTCGGGGCGTACAGTTGCGGCGGCACCGAAAACAACTGCCACCACATCCTGCTCACTCATGGCAGCCACAGGTGGCACCTCAGGAGACTTTTGTCCCCTTCCCCAGGGTAAAGGGAGTAGCCCCACAATGGGGCTACTCGATTCACTGCCAACCTTTTGGTTGGCAGTGAGGTAAGAGCCTTCGTTTTGGGTGCTGAGCCTGACACGAAGGCTCAGGATCCAGTGGAGCGTGGCTCTAATAATAATAATAATAATAATACAGACATTTATATACCGCCCTTCTTGGTCATCAGTTTTCTCCTCAGACTTTAATTCAAGGCGGTTTACATGGACAGGCTGTTCTAAATCCCCGTAGGGATTTTTACAATTGAAGAAAGGTTCTATCTTTCAAGAACCACAACATTTCAGATGGATCTTTTATGGTCTGTTATCACTTTCTGGCCTCCAGATTCCTCCCACGCAGGCTGACAAGCAGCTCCTTCATCTCTTCAAGAGCAGGTGGAATAACTCAGCTGGGCTTGGCAGCTGCTTCAATGTCTTGCCATTCATGGTGCTGGTGGCCTCGAACTGGCAACCTTCGGATGTTCTCTTCAGGCAAATGGAGGCTCAACCCCCTAGACCAGACCTCCTCCCCTGACCTCTACAGATTCCGCCTCCCTCCCTCCCTCCCTCCCTCCCTCCCTCTCCACTCCCTCCCCTGGCACACCTCCCCCACCCTCTCCCTGCCTCCCCTCACCCTGACATGCCTCCTCCCCGCCCTCTGCGCACCCTCTGATTGCCTTGCCCCTCCCCGGAATGCATCCTCCCCGCTTCGCCCCGCTCCCCACTTTCCTCTCCGCTGCTCGCTCGGCGTTAGAGCCTGACATTAGGTGGTAAGCCAGTGCGTCAAATTCAGGATTGGGCTCTGAGTAAACAATAAGGAGGATACCGTGATGGTCTCTCAAAATGTTTTATCCCAAAGAATTTCTTATCTGGAATATGCAGCTCATTCTGGTGACCCATGAATTCCTAATATACCAGAGGCTGAGGTTAAGGTCACAACAGAACCTCTGAGAAAAATGTTATCAGGGGGTACAAAGTTTCTTTTGGGCCCCTTCCCAAAGAGGGAGGGGTGAAACAGAGTGGGGGATAGCAATGGCGGTGGGCAGAATGGGGTCAAAACAGGCAGAGGGAAAGTGGCAACAGCTGGAATAGTCTTTGGAGTCCAGGTCTACCAATCTTCCCAATGCAGAGCTCAGGTCTACCTGCCTGCCTGGTGTTGGCAGCTAGATACAGCAAACAAAAAACCAAACATAATAAAATCTTTGAAATATAGAAAATCATTGTAGGAGATTAGTATCGTATTTAGGCTCACACTAGAATGGAAAGTGCCCTGTGTACACAAAAACAGAATTCTGCAGTCCTGCAGTCCCCTGCAGTAGCTGTATGTCCCAGTACAATTATATTATTGTATAATAATACAATTATATTGTATTAATATACAATATTAATTAATTGTATATCAGTAATGAGGATGACATTAGAGCATGAATGGAAATTTTTCTATAAGCATTTTTTTTCTATATGCTATCTTCCAACAATATACAGAAGAGTTAATGAGCATGTTGTTTCTGTTTGCGGCTAACCTTTCTTCACTGTTCTGGGCTTAAAGCCAATTCACCCGGAATCTAAACATGGAATTTTAAGTGTAGATTAACAATTTTTTTAAATTGCCATAGCGAGCAGTTTTTTTTCTCTTTTATGACTTCAAAAGAAGGAAGCATGTGACCAGCTTACCTGGAATCTTAGAGGGCTTTCTCTGGTTTTTTTTTTACTGTTGATTCCCTCCCTTTTTATTATGATTGTTTTCCAAAGTTTTTTAAATATAGGAATGGGCAAGACAATACATTAGTTTATTGTTATTTATATTTGATTTTATTGAATGTAATGGGCCTTCAAGATCCTAGCAAATATTAAAAAGTTCTTTATTAGTTCTTTATTAGTTCCTTAAAGCTAAGATAGTCTTGCAAAAAACCCCATTTGATGGCAGCTGATAAGAGTTACTTATGTAAGAATTGGGTAAATGATGCCTATCTTACAGATGTAAGTAACTGAGTTCAAGGGACACATGTTTCATCACTATCTTGATCAAAACACATTTCCAACCGCAGGTGCGTTTGCGCAACAATGCCAATGGTGCGTTTTTGCAACATTTTCAAAGACATTCCAGAGGGAGGTAAATGCCTGCAGAAAAAATTCAAGGTTTTTCCATATAATTGAAATAAAGGTACTGCAAATGCACAACACCAGTGGGAAAAGGTGTTTTTCTTGCAGTCTTGTCCAGGGTTCTGGCATATTTTTCTCTAAATCATAGGCAGAAGCTGACCTCACCCAGGAGACTCTCTAAAATACATATATAAAACCAGGTTTTACTGAGTGCACAGCTTAACTGTTATAGGATGTTGCCGTGGAAGGCCTCAGTGTGGGGCTCCTGAAGTAAGGAGTGTCCTATTGATCTGGCTGCAGCAACAGCAAGATTAGGTGTTGTAATACAACCTGCTACTTAACTTTCACCCCCATTTTATTTATTATGAATGCACTTTATTTCAAATTGAGCTAGCTGCTAAAACAGCAGCTGAGGTGTTTTGTAGGTTGCAATAAAGCCAGCTAGCTACCTTCCAAAAACAAACCTCTTAGGAACCTGGAGACAGAAGTAGAAAGAAAGAAAGAAAGAAAGAAAGAAAGAAAGAAAGAAAGAAAGAAAGAAAGAAAGAAAGAAAGAAAGAAAGAAAGAAAGAAAGAAAGAAAGAAAGAAAGAAAGAAAGAAAGAAAGAATCTCTCTAGTAGTAGTGCTACATGACCTATAGGTGACTTGTTATTAGTTGGGGAAAAATTTTTTTTTAACATTTCTTTGGGTCTACAACAGCTCAGCCACTATGTTCCATGAGGCTTGAATAGCTCTTTATCTCAGCCTTCTTTGGGTAACAAACATGTGTGAAGCACCTAATGATAGACAATAACCACATTTACAAAGCTGGAAACAGAAGCCTTGGGGAGGAATCTACCTAGATTGTGCTGTGAAGTCAAGCAGTGAAGGATTTTGCAATTTTTGTACAGATGTTTTGTTATAAGCAACAAAAAACAGAGGATAAAAAAGAATTTCCTGCTGACTGAAGTATGATTTCTGCTAACAGTGAGCTATCAATCAAACCTGGCTAATCAGCATTTTTCCTAACAGGCACATTCAGTGTTGCTAAGAACAAGCAGCATAAAAAAGCAGTAAAAACACCCTGATTGCTCTCAGTGACTCAGGTATTGTCTTTACATAACCACAGCGGTAATAAATACCTTCTCACTGAGACCAGAGACAAAACAACCCCTGAAACTGTGAGACTGGTTTGTAACAGCACAATTCCCCCAAGAAACAAGAGGGAATTATGAAAAGTGAAGAAATAGAACATAAGAAGAGCCCCGCTGGATCAGGCCAAGGGCCCATCTAGTCCAGCTTCCTGTATCTCACAGTGGCCCACCAAATGCCCCAGGGAGCACACAAGACAACAGACACAACCTGTGTCCTGGTGCCCTCCCCTGCTTCTGGCAATCAGAGGCAGCTTGCCTCTAAAACCAAGAGCATACACATACCTACTATGACTTGTAACCCGTAATGAACTGAATATGGTTGAATGAATGGTATTTACCTCATCTGAGGAACTGCAAACCAAGTGGACTCCAAAGTCTCTTCCCTTACTATAAACAGTGGGCCAAAGTTTCATTTTTCATTACGGGGGGGGGGGGGACACACTGCAAATAATTCCAGTGCCTCAGTTTTCCTAAAACAGTGATTGTTGCCCTCCTGATACATGAAAGTGGATGTCCTGGACATGCTGCAAAAAATTCTGAAATACTTTCATTTCTCCACTTCACACAGAAAAAAAATTAAGAAGAATTGGTGGGGGCAGTTTTGGGGGCTTTTTTTAAAACCCACCTCTTATCACTGTTGCCGGAACACAACTCTGGTAAAAAAAATGGATTAACTGTTAAATATATCTTATGCCTGTTTGTTGAACATTTTAATGATATATTGGATCCTAATTTAGATCAAACTATCTCTCCACATAGAACATGTTCATTGGTAAAAGCAACACTTAAAGTTTAGATGGCAGAATTAGGTTTAGTTGATCCCTGGCATACAGTATGCTGATAGGATAAGGACTACAAATTTATTTCAATTCAGCATAATTTCCTTCCATTAGTTTACAGGCATGCAACTGTATTCATGGGGGTTCTGTTCCAGAAACTCCCGCGGGTACCTGAATCCACGGATACAAGGAATGCCCCCTCACCCACCAGAAGCGAGGGGAACTGTGCTCTTTTCACCCCTGAAGAGTCTTCTGACCCCTGCAGAGGCTGTGTTGGTCTGCCCATGGCCTCTGCGGGCCTCAAACCGACAATCACAAGTGAAAAAATGTTGCTTTGGGTTTTTTGGCAAAACTGGAAGTGAGGTTTTCATGCCTTTAAAAGGCATTATGAGGGCTGGGGAAGCACAGCTCCCCTCATCTCTGAAGGGTTGGGGGGCACTTGCATTCTGCAATTAACTGAAACTATGGATATGAGATCCACGGATACAAAGCCCCCTCTGCCCCCCCCCCGTATTTTCTTTTATTAGCTCTTTCTTACCAGAAACCAGTGATTGACCATCAATGAGGCTAGAAACATCGCCACCAACTGGAAGTGTGTCATGAATGAGAAATAAATTTGTAGTCTCTATCCTGTACACATAGTGCATGCCAGAGATCAACTGTGTAATTCCTGTGGTTTTTCTCCTTTTTACTTGCTTCTCTGTAGGCAGCTTGACCTCCAATGGGTATCCTTTGGGACTATTCAAGCCGTTTTCCTGGAGTGTATCTAAAGAGACCCCTGGGTCTGGGTCCTAGTCAATGGGGGGGGGGGGAGACACAGGATCTTGGTGTGCACACTGGATCCAGGTCAGCTGTGGATGACAGCACTACTTCACCAAAGGAGAGGCCAAAATGGGGAGGGGATTCAGCTGCAATGTGGGAGGTAAATATTTTATATATCTGAGAAGATAAGACAACAAGTGTTAAATAAATATCTTGGCATACATTTTTTAAAAAAAATTTCTATTATTCCCCACGGGGTTACTCATTACCAGTTCTGTCTTTGTTGTAACGTTTTGTGGCATTAGGGGCATTTATATTGTCTGAGAGGCACTTGGGGTATGGCATATGTTGACTCCTCTTCATCACACATGTACACTCTCACAGTGCACCTCAAAAATGTATTTACATTTCCTGAGCTGTCTTGACACACACACACCCATAGCCTGCAGCATGTGCTTTGTCAGTGGAGCTGCAAGGTCTGGGTTGGTGGCGGCCCTTAGGCTTAAGGGCCCTTAAGTTTGGGCCCTTAATCTGTTACCCCACTTACTCAGTGACTTATAGAAGTGCACCAATATACATATCCAAACATGCATGTATGAAAGGATCTTGGACTGCTGTCTCATGGCACACTCCAAACGGGCATTTAGGAGAGACCACAGTCTCAGATACAGGCAGAAATGCAATATTTATTAAGGGGATACAACCAGAAGAAGAGGCAACAAAGAATGCTAATCTCAGTGGCGTCATATACCACCTGTACATCATTTTGTAAAAGTCTCCTTTAAAATTCATATTCAACGTAAATTTCATTCTTTTAGAGTAGACCATATCTTTTTCCATTGTTTCATTAAAATAACACACCCCACTTTTTTGACCCATTGAATCATACATTCTTTAACCTGTTCATATTCTGACTCATATTTCAACAACAGTTTTTATATTTTAGCAATGTCATGGTTTGAGAAAGTTTGAGAACTACTGCTCTAGAGGCTCCACCCACGTAAATAATTGCGCAAGCTTTGGGAGTGAATCCCAGGATCTGTGCAGTTCCTTATCTGTGCTGGGGATCTGGAACAAAATCCCTGTGGATAAGGAGGGGAGGGTCACAGTATTATTTTTAAATACAGACCAGATGGAGCCAAATAATAATAATAATAATAAATAAAAACCACAGACGGGTGTGGGGGTGGGTTGAACCACAGATGATTGGGAGTTGGAAACTTTGATCCTGCTTCAATTCTATTCCCAATTGCACATTCTGAGTACTATTTTAAACAGGAAAAAAAAATTCCTTTTTTCCTATCTAAAATAGCATGCTGGGGAGGGGAGCACAATCAGAAGAAATGTGTAGCTTGGTCCTTAAAAACACACACACACACACACACACACACACCATCCTTTAGACTGATGCCCAAATTCTATGCAGTGCTACTGCAGGCAGAATTAGTATTCCATTGGCAATATGTGCTTTATGGCCATCAGAAACAGAAATCCGTTTTTGGTGCAGCTGCATCTATAATGCAGAAAAGTATGGGGTTGGGCTGTGAAGCTTCAATCCTATGCACACTTTCCTGAGCATAAGCCCCACTGAATACAGTATCTATCTCCGAGTAGGTATACATAGCTGAGTGTCAAAGTACCCTGATTGATAACTTATATCTGCTTATTTCCAAACTAATTTCTAAGACTGTTTCTTGTCTGTCTCAACTCTCTCTAGACTTTACTGTCTGAGAGTTCGATAAGTGGGTGGGGGTGGAAGGAGGAGGGGAGCAGAGGACAAAATTGACTTGCACAGGAAGAGGAGGAATGGATTTTGAAAAAGCGTCAAGCAGCCTATGACACAAATCACCAACTTTTTAGTTTCTGTTCTGTTTTAAATTTAATGAACTTTAATTTATATTTAAGTTATAATTTATATTTAAATTATATATATTCCAATCTCCCAGCATCAGTATAGATCTCAGCCAGCCACTAGAGGGACTAAATGTAATGGAACATCAGCAGCAATTGCCCACCTCTAATGTCAGAAAAAAAATACTGGAATGTTGAGTTTGTACAATAGCAACATAAGAGAAATACTGACCTTTAGCACTTCTTCAGGAAGTGACAGCAGCAATGCAAAAAGGCCTTTGGAGTCCACCAAAGTGTAGGCAGGAGCAAAGCTGATGAAGAGTTTGACCTTTTGAGCCAACTGCGGAATGACTGAAAAGGCAATGAGGCTGTAAAAGAGAATAAAATTCAGAAAACTCAGACAACCTGTAGGATTTCAAATGGGAGGGGAGCACTTGCATATATTAACACCTCTCACCTGTATTGTGTTACATCTTCATTGTGGTAACACCAACTGTACTGAATTCAGGTTTTGGGCACCTGAAAATAAATCCCTGTAATGAGATTAGTGTTCCTGCTTGTTGTTTGTGAAATTGGATCCTTCTTTCCTGGTGTCTTCATCCTCTGTATTCAGTTTTGTGGTTTATTGTGGGGGAGAATGTCCACATGCCTCAACATAGGACTGAGCTCTGATCCACAGGGAACCATCTTTTTATTTCTTTTTCTGCATGGGTTGCTCCTTAAACATTTTTGGTTTACGCTGCTATATAAAATGTTTTACTAATAATAAGAAAAATTTGATCTCTACTGTTCACAATAGCCACTGATTCTTTTGTCAACATAAGCTCTATGCAGGGGCTTAACAGACAGTGAGCAACAGGCAAACTGTTTCTCACCACTGCACCTTCTTCCCAACATGTGTCACCAGAAGTTTCTGCTTGTCCTGCAGCATAAAACCACAGAAAGCCTGATCCCTAAGAATGAATAAGCTTTTGAAAAGGTTCAACAGGTACAACAAAAGATGGATGAAAACTGCCCAACGTAGGGCTCAATCCTATCCAATTTTCCAGTGCCGGTGCAGCCATGCCAATGGGACACGTGCTGCATCCTGTGGTGGGGAGGCAGTCATGGAAGCCTCCTCAATGTATGGGAACATTTGTTCCTTCACCTTGGGGCTGCATTTCAGTTCCATCAGCACTGGAAAGTTGGATAGGATTGGGTCCTTAGTTCTGAAGGGGCCAAATGTTTCTGAGACTGACAGTCCAATGCCACAGGTTGTTTAAGGCAGTGAAATGATTGTCCTACTGTCACAAAAGGTGCTGCAAAGGCACAGAGAAGGCATTGCCTCTGGGCTGGTTCAAGCAGCCAGTGCCAAAAGGCAACAGCATTGGAACCATGCTGCTGTGGGCCCTGGACCATGCCAAAGCTTGTATGTTGGCAGAAAGAGGGTTTCGTGGGTGGGGAGGGGGAGGGCAGGGGGATGAAGGAGGAGGATCTTGGTGACAGCTGGCAGCAATCCAAGGAAACCCAGAGGCCATCAGGAGGCCCACACAGAGGTAAGTTTCACAGACCTACTGATTGTGTCCCCTCCCCCCATTATAGCATGGAACACCTCTGTGAAGTGGCTGCATACTTCAGCATGGTGGGTAATAACATTGGGCTGTAGCTTTCCCATTAGTTCTCTGAAATGCTCTGAAAGTTCTCTCTCTCTCTCTCTCCTTTTCAAAAGCAAGATCAGAGCTTTTACCCACAATGAGAAATGCTAGGATTTGCAATTTTCATTGGGACCTTTACTTCTATTCCTCACAGCTCAAGTTATTAGGATAGAAAGAATTAAAGCTGCACATCTCAGATATCCAGCAGCAGAGCATGCTGGAAAGCCCCTATTTGAAGCTCAGTCCTATTTGGCTGCTGAACAGCTGGAACCAATGGTCTGGTAGCGAAGCATGGTGCACCCATGGTCTGGTAGTGCATCATGGAGGTGCACTGGTACACAGAGGCTGAATCCAGCCTCCGTGGTGGCTTGTGTGGCATGGCGAGCCTTGCGTCGGCCCAGCTGGGCTAATGCAAGACTCTGGGGTGGGTGGGGAGGAGGTGAGGAGGAAGCGGGGAGGAGGTGGGAGGGAGGCGTTCTGGGGCGGGGAGAGGGTGGGCAGTCCTGGAGTGGGTGGGTGGGGAGCAGGAAGCGAGGCTGGAACCTGGCAGTTATACCAGATCCCAACCCCTGTTCCCAGGGAGCCCGGAGCGCTTCAAGCTGCTCCACTCTCCTCAGGAGGTGGTGAAAGACCGAGGAGACCCATAGGGGCCATGTGGCTTACCCGGAGGTTTCCCCTTACCTCTGAGCCACTTTGGGCACCTATCGTGTGCTGGATATAGTGCAAGCCTTCTGGCTTGCCTGTTCCAGCATAAGATAGGATTGCGCCCTTAGAATGGTCGGTGCCAAGCTAAACTGTATTTGAGCTGAGTTAAACTGCCAAGAAGAATTGAGCTTGGCTCTTTCTGAAGGAATTTATCTCCACTCCTGCAGTCCTGAAATTCAGTGGCACCACTACAAATATTCTGCACGTTAGGCTCATGTCACCTCTACTGAAATCCCTATGAACCCACAGTTGGTGCTTAACCTGGTCAACTCTTGATGCCTCTCTATCAATGACCAGTGGTTAAGATCAGCCTTGGATTTCTCTAACATTGCTTTCAGGAGCTTTCATCTGAAAATAAAACATAAATATGGTAATACGTATTATCTGAAAGAGCCATCAATGACCTTGGGATAATCAATTTTGTAATTAAAAATAGTTTAATAAATATCTCAGAGAAAATGGTTACTGTGAACTGCCTCTTATGTCCATGATACCTCATAATAGATAACATATGAAGCAGCATGACTGTTCAATGCTAGGCATGTCTATTCAAATGTAAATTCAATTGTTTTCAGTGAGGGTTCACTCCTAGAAAAGAATGCTTTTGTATAGAATTGCAGCCTAAGAATATCAGATGGCCATGAATCAAAGAGCAAGAAGAATTAGGAGGTTTCTCACATCTTGTAGAGGATAAAAGTCTAGGCCACATCTTGAAGAAGATAAAAATCACATAAATAGAAATGAAGACAAATAAAAGCTCACAGGGCTTTCCTGTGAACAGGAACTTCATCTGCCTTCCCCAAAATGGCTGCTGATCTTTCTTTTCTTCTCAATACAGACCTATTCAGATGTGATCAAAATGTGTAGATCAGTGGTTATTATTCTTAACAGTATTTATATACCGCTTTTCAACAAAAAGTTCACAAAACAGTTTACAGAGAAAAATCAAAACTATTGGCTCATTGTCCCAAAAGGGCTCACAATCTAAAAAGATGCAAAAGATCACCAGCAGACAGCCACTAGAAAAGACACTGCTGGGGTAAGGACGGCCAGTTACTCTCCCTTTGCTAAATAAAAGAGGAGCACCCACTTGAAAAAGTGCCTCTGACCCAGTTAGCACACATTAACCCAGTTACCCAAACATTTAGCACTGGGACTCACTTTTTAGAATGAGAAGCTGTCAGGACCCACCGGAAGTAATGTCATGACCAGAAGTGACATCATCAAGCAGGATAATTTTTAACAATCCTAGGCTGCAATTCTATCCACACTTACCCAGGAGTAAGTCCCACTTACTATCATTGTTCCTCCCCCCCATTTGTGCACTAAGCAGGTGGTCCAAAGATGCACACTATAATGCCAACGGTATGGCCCTTGCTAAGTTTTCCATTACCACTAACATGATTTGGCTTAATGGTCTAAAAGAATTCCCCAATGCTGATGAATTTACTTTTGTATCCTCTCGTGGCGCCAGCGTTGTGGATTACATTTTGGTATCCACTAAAATGAAGCACCATGTGAAGGATTTTACCATTGGGGATGTAACCTATAGTGACCATTTACCTTTAATCTTGGTCCTTGACCTCCATTCTGGGAGTGTTCCATCACAAGCTGAGGTAGAGCCAAATCTAGAGTGTAGGTATAAAATTGTGGCTAACAGTGCTCTTTCTTCAAACTTCCATCGTTTATGTACGGAACCAGCAAGCAGAGATTTTTTATCAGCCATTCGACAGGACTCTGCTCCCTTTGTTCAAATCAAATCCTTTGAAGGTTTTATTGGATACATTTTTAAGGCCCTGAGTACCAGGCCCATGCCGGTTAAGACATGCAGTGCTTTTGACAAAAAGGATTGGTTTGACAGTGAATGTAGGGATCTTAAGATGTGTATCAGGGCTTCTTATTTAAATTTTAGAAAGTACAATGACCCCAGTTGTTTAGTTAAACACTCCATTCTCAAAAAACAACTCAGAGTTTTATTGACAGAGAAAAAGAAAAAGTTTGTTTTAACTCAATGGAACAAGCTGCATCAAGCGATTCAACACAAAAATAATAAACAATTTTGGGCAGTTGTAGCGGGTTCACGTAGATCAGAAACATACGACCCTGCTATTATCCTTTCGTCCACATGGGTTCAACACTTTACAGATCTTTTTTATGATAAGAGCAAATCCCCGGACACCTACCCAGACTTTACCTCTGTGGATCTGCCTATCTGGCCTCCTATGACCCCTGATGAAATTAAAGAGCTAATTATGCAATTGAAGCCAGGGAAGGCCGCAGGGCCAGATGAAATACCACCCGAGCTTTTAAAAGGTGACCCTGAATGGTGGGCCCAGTTACTTGCCCACTTTTTTACAATGATCGACAGCTCTGTCCTATTACCCAATGCCTGGCTTACAGCAACAGTGGTGCCTATTCATAAAAAGGGTGACCCTACCATACCAGGAAACTTTTGGCCTGTTAGTTTGCTTTCTGTACTAGGTAAGATCTATGTTAAATATCTTTGCAATAAACTCACTCTCTGGGTTACTTCGCAAGGCATCTTAGGCCCCGAGCAATCTGGCTTCTGTCGGGGCAAATCAACTTTGGATAATTGCCTGATCCTGTCTCATTTAGCCTATAAGCAGGTCAGGATATAGGTGCCTTTGATTCTGTGGATAGGGAGCTTCTTTGGGCCAAGTTGGAAGACATGGGGATTGATAAAAGATTACTGCTGCTGATTAGGTCCCTCCATCTAAATACCTCGTGCAGGGTTAGATGCTCCTGGAGGGGGAATCTAACTCACTCCATCATCACTAACAAAGGGGTCAAACAGGGCTGTGTCTTGGCCCCCATGCTTTTCAATCTATTTCTAAATGATCTTGCCCCTAACCTGAAGGAAGTAGATGGCCATTGTCCAAAGCTTGGCGCAAGCCAAGTGCCGCTACTTCTGTACGCAGATGATGCAGTACTGATATCTCGTACTAGGATTGGCCTGAAACGTCTGCTCAGTCGTGCCACAGAGTATTTTTTGACCAACAAATTGCAGCTCAATTATGCTAAATCTAAGATAATGATATTTACTAACAGATGGAAAGCTTTTAAGTGGTCTTGTAATGGCAACAAAATGGAACAGGTTAAGCATTTCAAGTACCTGGGTATCAACTTCCATTACAGACTCACTTGGGCTTTTCATCGCAAGGCAGTGCAGAACGCATCCAAACTAGCTTCCTCAGCCATTTCCCATTTCTTTTTCACCTGCGGCAATGGTTATGTTCCGGCCGCTCTGGAGGCGTTTAAGGGAAAGGTTCTTTCCCAGGTTCTTTATGGCTCTCCTGTCTGGTATAAGGTTATTAACCAACCACTAGAACGCATCCAAGCCTCCTTTTTACGGAAGATTTTGGGCTTACCCAGGTGCGTTCCCTACTCGGTCCTGTGTCTCGAGTTGGGGTTAATTCAACTAAGGACTACTGTATGGTTAAGACTTCTGAAATTTTGGTTTAGGATTTTATTTAACCTCACCTCTTCTGATCTAATGCAACAATTATTATCGGATCCAGTCCTGCCTATAGAGATCACTGATCTTCTAACTAAAATTAAGTCAATAGGGCTGGACACTGCAGAGTTAGGTATGATTGGTTGTGATGCAGCTTACAGAATTGTCAAAGGAAGAATTCTGGATATTGAACAACAAGAGCTGTTTAGTGCCGCTAGAACCACATGTTCTCCACTCCATCTTCATATTCCAGTCAGTTTTGGGAAACAGGCCTCCTTCTTTTACCACCTGGTGTGCCCACAGGCCTGGAGAGCTTTCACACTGGCAAGGTGTAACGCTCTTCCATCAGCCTTGTTAACGGGCAGGTTCAGCGGTATCCCCTACTTAGAGAGGAAATGCAAGTGTGGTAGGGATTGCGTTGAGACTTTAATGCATACGTTTTTTTACTGCCCGCTACATGTTGTGTCACGCAAGAAATTTCTAGGTCCATTGCTAGCTAGGATGCAGGGCTGGGAGGATTCAACCATGCTTCAGTCTCTCCTTTCCACTCCTGATCCTGAGACTCTGGATAATGTTGCTTCCTTTTTATCTGGGGTAATAGCCAGGCAGAGCCCTGGGACTCTGGGCAGTGACTGATGTTTATGCTTATGTTGTGTTGTCTTTGTATATTCCTGTTCTGTTCTGTTCTTTCTCTGTATTTTATGCCAATAAAGGTCTTACTGAACTGAACTATCATTGTTTAAAGAATATACATAGTAGCTTGTTAAAAGTACAGTTCTGTAACATTTCCCCAAATGCAGTCACATACTATGGTATCATCAAGTCTAATATACAGTGGTGTCTCTCAAGACGAAATTAATTCGTTCCGCGAGTCGTTTCGTATTGCGAAAATTTCGTCTTGCGAGGCATCACTGCAAACTGCAAACAAACAAAAAAAAACAAAAAATTGCATAAAAAATTTGTCTTGCAAAGCACAGCCATAGAAAAATTCGTCTTGCGAGTCACCAAAAACTCGCAAAACGCTTTCATCTTGCGAGTTTTTCATTGCGTGAAGCATTCGTCTTGCGAGGCACCACTGTATTAAAAATTATTGAAATGCATGGGGACCCACCTGAAATTGGCTTGCAACCCACCTAGAGGGCCCCAACCCACAGTCTGAGAAACTCTGGTGTCGAAAATACATGGTGGGGGGGGGAAGCAAGCTCTGCCTCATCCTGTTGTGCTCCCGTTGAAGCTCTGGCTCTTGTCTGCAGTGTCAAATGCTTGTCATGGGGAGAGGTTCTCCCAGTGATTTCAGACGCTGGGCTTTCCTCTCGTTCCCCAGATCCACCCCAGGAGGTGGATCACAGCCAAGGGGCAGCCCTGGGTATAGCAAAGCCCTGCACTTTCCTTTCATGTGCCACTTATGGAATGTTCTATGAACCTGGTCTTCAGTTATTTTTTTTTCCTAAGGTCTATTCTGTCCTGTGGACTTGACACTGGAGTTCTCAAGAAGGATTTAAGAGTGAAGTACATTTCATTCTGTTCTACTTCACTGACCTGCTGTAACACCCTGGGAGTGGCTCACATAGTATAATGCATCTTGCTTCGTTTTCTGCAGGACGAAGTTGTTGTTATTATTATTATTATTATTATTATTATTATTAGCATTAGCATTAGCATTAGCATTAGCATTAGCATTAGCATTAGCATTAGTATTTATATACCGCTTTTCAACTAAAGTTCACAAAGCGGTTTACAGAGAAAAATCAAATAACTAAATGGCTCCCTGTCCCAAAAGGGCTCACAATCTAAAAAGATGCAAAAGAATACCAGCAGACAGCCACTAGAACAGACACTGCTGGGGTGAGGTGGGCTAGTTACTCTCCCCCTGCTAAAAAAAAAAAGAGGAGCACCCACTTGAAAAAGTGCCTCTTACCCAATTAGCAGGGGTTCATAGTTCATAGTTGCTGGAACATCATATATCCCCATTTCATGAAAACTAAAATACAATACATACATTGATAAAATGGAGTTGAGAAGTTTTCCAATAATACACAAATAAGACAGTGCTTCTCAAGCTATCTAATGTGATAACCGGCCATTTTTTTCCTTACTGTGCATTTTTTTCTCCCCAGGGACTGGAAACCTATCTGTACCCTATTATTATTATTGTTTCTTTCTTGGAAATTTGCAGTGAACTGGTAGCTGATGCTTTGCGAACCACCACCTTGAATAGCACTGGTACAGGGTATGTGGAACAGGACTTGATGATGTTTCCACTTACAGGGCAAGGTGACAGGTTTATTGTCCTGTGGACAATAAGGACAATATATTGTCCTGTATATATATATATATATATATATATATATATATATATATATATATATATATAAAATACCTTGTTCTTTTCAAAGCAAACACAACATTTAAAGTTCACCCTCCTTCCTCCACTACGAGGGTATATGACACTGGAGCAGTGGCAATCCTGAAAATACTCTGGCCCTCAGAAGGCCTTCTAAGGCTTCTGGATGGTCTTAAAACACCACTTCCAGTTTCTCAGAGAAAATAGAAGTGACGTTTTAAGGCCCTTAGAAGGCCTTCCAAAGGCACGTGCAGCCTTTCCGACCCTCAGAAGGCCTTATAAGACCTCCAGAAGGCCTTAAAATGCCATATCCAGTTTCTTAGGGCTTTAGAAGGCCTTCTGAGGGTCTGAAAACATCATGTTGTGTGCAGCCTCTCTGAACCCCAGAAGTCTTCTGGACACAACCAGTGGTCTGGATTTTCCTGGGAGATGGCAATGGGTATCCCCCTCAAGAATGCTAGTCTACTAGTTGGCTCTCAGAACACCCTTCGGTTGCATTTGGAGGGAGTGAGGGCAGCCATGGAACTCTGCGGACCACCCGAAGAGGTTCTGCAGGCTGCATCTGGCTCACGGGTCATTTGTTTGACAACTCTGATCATTTTGGAACATTCCAGAGAGCAGCAGGCCCTTGAGCTGTTCTGGTAATAATTCTACTCCCGCTAGAAGCCTAGATAACAATGAGAGCAGAATTCTCTAACTCAAACTATGAATTGCAATGACTGAAAACACTTAGTCATGAGTTTGCTTTGTCAAAAGCATTCATATGCATTGATATGTAGGTCTCCCTTTCCATTTTCACAAAATAAATATTTTGAATGAAAAGTGCTGACTGCTCTGCACTCTAGCTCTTTCATCCATCCTTCAGAATTCTGGAGTCTGCAGAATTCTGCAGTCTGAATACCATCTCTTTCTTGAGGTCACCCCATGCCTTTTTAGCTAGCTATGTGGACTGGGGGAAATTCATTTATTTGTGTGTACAACGTCGGATTTCTTTCCCACAAGCATATGTGAAACCAAACACAATTTTCGGGGGGAAAAAATAAAAAAATAAAAAATGATAATAATCAAAGAGATGGGGGGAAAACTATGAACAGAAATGTAATGATAGGTGTGAATTGTTGGAAAAGAGGATTCCCACTACTTTGATGACTGACTCTTACCCGAGGCCAGATTCTGAAAAATAACCTACCGGTAATTGTTACCTAAGAACTGTACAGTCTCTATTTAAAAAATAGTAAAAGATCATAAGATACATTTTTAATCATTAACTTTTAAATTCTGGTCTTCACAATTTTCTGTAAAACTGTCAGAATATGTGCACTGTAAACAACATACCAGTAGAACCAAATCCTTCTTTAAGGTGCCTGGTATGTTAAGTCAGAGGCTCTACATATAACATACAACTTATAACACATAACTAGGAATATGCAATCAGTTCACAGCATAGAGACAAGCAACAAGGAATGAGCATGAGCAAGTGCAGCTACACGTAGTTACAGCCTGATTTACTCAGAAGTAGACCCCATTGCTTTTTCTGGGTGTTATTCTTAAGTAATGGTACACTGAACTGCCGCCTGGAACTTTGTTTCAGATGGAAACAAAGGAGGATGGAGGATTACATCCTGGTGTTCGAAAAACCAGACCTCTGCCACACATTTGCAAAATGAGTGCAGAAGGGTCTGCTGAAGAGAAGGAGGTTCACTTGATTTAAATGGAAGCCTTGAGTCCTGGCTTACTTTTTTCTCAGGAGGAGAATAAAAGGTTAACTTTGGCTGCAGTTTGCCAGGGAAGTTGCCATGGAGATTAATGGATCTCTAATTACACAGGCCAACACACATTTGGCTTCCTTAAATGTTACACCAATTCCTGGGTATATTTGGACTGCCGATTCCAAAAATGGCATCCGTTTTGCCCTATCACATCTAGTTTTGGAGATACAGCATAGCCTCTTTAGTGAATGGTTCAAGCAACTTCCTCATGAGGAAGCCTACACCATGGCTTTCTCATGAGGAAGCTGCTTGAACCATTCACTAATGAGGCTATACTATATCTCCAAAACTAGACATGATAGGGCAAAACAGATGCCATTTTTGGAATCAGCACCCCAAATTCATATCAAACCACCATAAAGTTTGAGAAAAACTTTTCTGACCCTCAGTTTCGTAGGCCTGTGTTATCTCTGCATTGTTCTCTACCTTCTCCAGGTGCCAGAACTTACCTGACCCCTGTGTGACCTCGCAGATAAGGTGAGGAGATGATCTAAGCTTGATTTATTGGCAGAAATTTCTCACCTTTGAGTATCTATGGTAATTGTGGTTAGGTGGGGGAGAATTAAGTCCAAGCATAAAACCAATAGCACAATCCTATTGTCTGATTGTGCCAGCAGAGCATGCACTCTACTAGTGCAGAGTGTTGCAGTGCAGAGTGTTTGGTATTTTATTGTTATGGTCAAAGACCAGCAAAAACAAACACACAGTACCACCCTACAACAGGAAGAATTTAAAATTTCAACATTAAAATACATTCAGCATTAAAATGCAACATTAAAATACAATAAAATAGTCATCATAGTAAATAAGGAGTAGCAATTAAAATTTCTTCTCATTATTAATAATGCTCATCCGGGTTTTGTAAGCAGCAGCCAAAAAACTTGCAGTTGGTCTTAAAAGCTGAGAATTAGCACCTGAAAGAAGTTTCTTGGCCACTTCTGTTTGTGACAAGCCCAAGAATTTTCTGCTCAGGGGAATAATAAACTTATCTTGCATCCCCTGATAAAATGGGCAACAGAATATGACATGTTCAAGTGTCTCAACCTCCCCTGAACCACAAGGACACAGTCTTTCAGAGATGGGGATCTTTCTGAAACAGCCCCCAACAAATGCCGAAGGAAGTGCTCTCCACCTAGCTAGGAAGAAAGCTCTCCTCTGCCCAGGAAGCTCTAATAATGAAAGATAAGTGGCTGGGGCAGCTATACACCTTGTGTTGTCAGAGGCAAGAAAATCTGGAGATCTGCTGACATCTTCTTGTCATTCAATGTCCCTCAGTCTCTGTTTTATAGTCACTCTTGCCTGAATCAAATCCATTGCCAGAACAATCTCTGGTGAAAACCCCAACTGTCTCAGCTTCGTGTGTACCGCCTTGAGCCAGGTAGAATGAAAATTATCAATTAAAACCAAAGATGTTAGGCCTTGGGTGTTAAAATTTAGATTGAACCACAAATAAATGGATGCTAAGGCAATCCTGGCCTCGACCTTTAGCAGGCCGGAATCAAGATGTAAGCTTGCATTAGACACATAGCTGGACACTTGAAATATAGATCTTAAAAATTTGGAATCGACACGTTCAAGTGAGACAAAGAAAGAAGAAGAGGGACCAAGAATTGTTCCATACAGAAGTTGGGGCAAGACCTTTGCAAGATATAATCTAATTGCTGCCGGAATATAATGGCCACTTTTAACACAAAATAACTTGGTTATTGCACTTGCAGACTTCTGACCAGCCGCAGCCACAGATTCGTGATGAGCAGTTCTAGTTCCAGTGGAGTGCAGCATTACACCCAGATATTTATAAGAACTCACCTGCTCTATCTTATGGCCATTAATACTCCAGAGCCTGCTCTTAAGTCTCTTGCCAAAGGATATAATCTTGGTTTTCTGGTAATTAATAACCAGCTGGTTTTCTTCACAGAAAAGACTAAAACTATTAAGAGCCCTTCTAAGTCCCACTGGGGTCCTTGAAAGGATAACTCTATCGTCCGCGTACAGTAGGACAGATATCTTACAGTTAGCTAAAGCTGGAGGATGGAAGTTGGGAGAGCTCAGGTGATCCACCAAGTCATTTATATAGATGTTAAATAAAAGGGGGGCAATAACACAACCCTGCTTTACACCCTTATAAGTTGGAATAGCATTTGAGAGATGTCCATACCTGGAACATCTCACCTTAAGTGATGTGTTGGAATATAAAGCACAGATTAGAAATAATAATCTGCTATCAATGGACAAACCCTCCAGCTTCTCCCACAGTTCGACTCTAGAAATAGAGTCAAAAGTAGATTTTAAATCAATAAATGCTGCGCAGAGGGAACCAGACTATTTCTCCAGCAGATGCTGCATGATTATAGTGTGTCTATTTGTGGCCCTGCCCTCCCTGAAACCAGCCTGTTCCTCTGCAATTAGGCTTTCTTGATCAGCCCAACATTTAAGCTTCTCTAGAAGATGGCCAGCGTAAAGCGTGCTGATAATACTCAGCAAGCTTATCAGACGGTAGCTGGCAGGGTCCTCCCTCTTACCCTTCTTGAAAATTGGGACTATGACAGCCTGCCTCCAGCCATCAGGAATGCATCCTGTGGAGTCAATTATGGTAAATAAAGAGGCTAAAAATGGAGCCCACCAATCCACATAGTTTTTAATCAATTCAGGAGGGATTGATTAAAAGACTTTGCCTCTTTTGAGTTGATTGATTAATGAAATAACTTCATCTATGGGAACTGGAGGCCATTGGGGCATGTCATTAAACTCATATGAAGTGGCTTTACAATAAGAATCAGCATACAGTTCATAAAAATAATGCTCCCAAGCACTAGCTGGAATAAGGGAATCTAGAGGAGAGAATTCTTTGAAGGAAAAATTGGAAATCAATTTCCAGAAATGGACTTGATTTTTCTCCTTAGCTGCATGAATGAGCTGCTCCCATGATGCCTGAACATCTGCTTTCCTCTTCTTGGTCACTATATTCTTATAGGATTTCTTAAGGGTCAAAATATGTTGGTGAAAAGAAGGAGTATCAGAACCAGGGACAGTGCGATAAGTCTGGTAGGCCGAAGTAAATGCCTGCTTAGCTTGAATACATTCTTCATCAAACCATCTTTTAGACTGCCTACATGACTGGTAAACCTGTGAACCAATCACTGGCGCACTTATAGAATTCCATCCCTATATGATTTGTTCATAAGGGAAGAGGAAATCATTACCCTCAAAGCTATTCATTACAGAACTCTGACATGTTATCATACTCTTGTCAGCCAAAAAGGCACTTGCCTTATGTTCCAGTCGGGTAGACCATTTAACGCGACAGTTGGCCCTTTTCAATGTCTTAATGGCTGCTCTATACTGACCTTTAAGGTGTACTGACTGAGATGGTGGGGCCACTCTCAGGAGAAAGGGAAATGATCGCTATCAAGATCAGGAAGAACCTGCAAACTTTCAACACAGGGAAGTAAACTGTTGCAGACCGAAAAATAATCAATGGTACTGCACCTTGCTCCTGCCATAAAAGTAAATTCCCCAGGATAGTCTCCTATCATGGCCCCATTTAAGATATGAAGGTTGAGATTTTGAGCCATAGCAAGCAATCGAGTACCAGCAAAATTTACCTTGCTAAGATTTTGAAAGACTTGGAAGATATAAATAAGTGTGTTCATTGCCCTGGATTGCCATTTGACCCTTGGCCATCCTATTAAAGGGATGGCCATTTGCACCAGTGCAGGCATTAAATCCCCCCCCCCCCAAGAGAACCATATCTACTGAATTAACAGAGATTAGATCTTCAATATATCGTTCCAAGTTGGCCCAGGACTTATTAATGTGAACTCTTGCTTGTTGTGGGGTAAGATAGACATTCACCACCAGTACTGTTTGGGCTCCCAATTTGAAGCTAATAGACATAGCCTAATTATCTAAGGGGTGCATATGATATTAAAAGAGGTGGAGACCAAGATCCCCAAACCCTCCTTCAACTTCCCTGGCCCTACCCCCAGAGTAGCCCCAACACTAAAAGAATGGTAACCATTAGCCCTAAGTTCTTTATCTGTCCATGTTTCTTGAAGTAAAACTATGTCATAGTTTTGATGAAAAAAAGAAACGTCCTGGCTTTTACAGCACGTCCAGCCTGCAATGTTCCAAGAAGCAATTAACAAAAATTTCATTCGGTCCAATGCAGACTTATCCTTGTGTAGTCAGGCCAAGCCTGCCTCAGCTGACTGCTGGTTTGAATTACAGTCTGCAGTTATTGCACCTAGACCAAGGTTGTCCATAGGAACACTCACGTTGGACCACAAGGAAGCCCTTTTAACTATAACTGTTGGTTCTAGTGGGTGACAGGGCCTCTTCAAGGAGGGCAGACCCTTGTTCTTTGGAATCACCTCTGACAAGTTTTGGCCAGAGAATCTGGAGATAGCTGAAAGGGCATTAGCAATAGATGACTGTTTAATATCTTTCAAGGCACAAACCAAAGATTCTAGTCTTGTAATCATAACATCTTGTTCATTAGAAGGCAAATGTCAAAATGAAGACAGGAGCTTGGCATCCATCTCATCTTCTGACAGGCCAGGTGTGGAAACACTCCTCTGTAATTGTTCTAATGGTTTGTTAGGGATTAAGAGGGATGTCTGGCCACTGGTGTTACTAGATGGGTGCATGGAGTGCGGGCTGCATCAGGTGATGCGCTGGGGGGGTGACGCGCCCTGAGGGAGGATATGCTAACATTGCGGGTTAGGAGCTACCACATCATGCCATATACCGTTGGATGTGGAATGGCCTGCAGAGTGCAGTGCAAAAAACAGAATTGAAATAGCTCATTTCATTCAAAAGTTAAGGCCAACAAACCAGAAGGAAAAAATGCATGGAGCTCTATGGAAAGTGAGCCGTATCGTGTGTTTACTCGTGAGTAGGTGTACTTGCCATAATCCATTGGAAAGGACAGGCTGAGAGGAATCCAACAACACCAGAATGGTCCCGATCCAATGAATGCAGCCCAAAAAAACACCTGAGAAGCTCCTCCCTCCCAGCTGCGAGTCTGAGCCTGAAATAAAGCCACGTGACTGTGTTTACTTGCAAGTAGGCTGACTTACTCAAGGCAGGCTGAGAAGCTCCAAGGATGTCAGAATGGTCCTCATCCAATGAGTGCAGCCCCCAAAAACACTGGAGAAGGAGGTTCCTGCTTTCCAGTCTATGGAGCCCTATGGAAAGCAAAGCAGTCTCACATCGCGTTTACTCGTGAGTAGGCAGGCGTGCCTTGGCTGGTGGTCAGGCCAGACAAAGGGGAATGTGAGGACACCAGAAGGGTCCTGATCCGATGGAGCTGGTCCAGAAGGCAGCCTCCTCCCCCCCCCCCCAAAAGAACAAAAAAGAGGCTTGAATGGTAAGGGGAAAGTTTTCTATTTTGCACTTGCAAAGCCAGGAGGGTCTTTGTACTGATATGCCTGAAATAGAATAACTTTAAACTGAGCACTGGGAGGGCTGAAGAGCTCACTGGTTCTTTTTTGGGGGTTGTTATTGCAGGCAGACTACAGAGTAAGCTCCATTGACCACTATGGGACTTACTTCAGAGTAGACATGCATAGGATTGGGCTCACAGGCTGCAATCCTACCCACACGTTCCTGAGAGTAAGTCCCATTGACCATGATAGGACTTACTTCAGAGTAGATTCACTTGGTGGAACAGGACTGACTCCACCTTGTTTAATTATTTCATTTTAATTTAATTATTTATAATTACTTTAATTTGCTTGATGATGTCACTTCTGGCCATGACATCAGTTCCATATGTGTGTGTGTGTGTGTGTGTGTGTGTGTGAGAGAGAGAGAGAGAGAGAGAGAGAGAGAGAGAGACTCTACAAGTTTTCAAAATCACTAAAATCAGAATTTGGAGGAATAAGATCATCAGGTTATATATCAATCAATGCGTACTTTCATGCAGAATGCAATGAAACAAACCACATTGAAATATCTGTGTTCTAACAAAAGGTACAGCCAAAAAACTGGTGGGGGCAGGGCGATGGTACATCACCACACCCACCTCGGGCGTTGCCCTGCCCACTACATGGAGTGACGCACAGGCCTCCGGCACCGGGTGACGCAAATCCTAGTGATGCCACTGTGTCTGGCTCAAGACAATAGGGAAGCTTACTGATTTTACATTAGTCAACGCCATTGGCGTGGGCAGATCTGTTGGCGTAGGTTGATCTAGTAGACATGGTGCTTGAGATTTCACCACAGAGATGCCCTTCTGAGCTTTAATAGCCTCCTTGGCACCCTCACCTTGCTTCACAGAGGCTAGCTCAAGCTTAAGTAATACAGAATCTCTAAAGTGATGATGCACCTTAATCCCAAAGCCGGATAACTCGGAGGCCTGTGCAAGAAGCTACCTTGGGATTTTGGTTGTCCAAAAATGAAGAAGGAAATGCTCCTGATGTCTCATTTTGGGCAACCTTTCCAGCTTATAAAGATCTATCGCAGCAGGGGTCTTCCTGAGAAGGAATGCAAGATGCTGCCTGGCCTTCCATTTGGAGGACCAGTCTATACATCTCTCCCGGAAAGGGGAGATATAAATAACTAAACTGTTTATATCCAACTTAAGGGCAACATAATCTTTCTCAAAGGTTGTCTGTGTAAAATGACTGCCAGGCTGTGTCATAGGGGTAACTCTTCTATTTATAAATCCAGTCTCTCTACTACTTGTCTGGGCATTCAACTGATTCTCTGGCTGTAAATTTTTGTCCCTGTCCTGCAGCCAAGTTGAGTAGATATTGCTTGAAGTATCTCAGCCATGAGGAAATTCTGGTTTCCCTTCAGATTATTAGCATTTCTCACACATAATAAGCAGCTACCTTCCTGTGTAACTTTAGGAGAGGGTTGCCTTAAAGGGCTCTCATTTGTACATGCAGCCTCCAAATAATCTGGATTACTCTGCTCCTTTAATGGCATCTTTGTTAATACAAAGAAATCTTTAATCTTATATTGCTTAGTTGCCGGAGATAACTTTTCTTCCTCCGCACCCTCAAGGGAGTGAGAACTTTTCAGTCCCATAATAATTTTTCTCTTTGTTTCCAATTGAAGAAATAACTTGCTGGAATCTGGCATATGCCACAAGGACTATAAATAATTAAATCTAAAGTCCTCAGTCTGTAGGACGTAAAGGTCAATAAAAGCAGTAGAACCTTGATAAGGAATCCTTGTTGAAAAGGGATGTAAAAATTGTGGAGACCCACGTCCTAACGATTGTAAACTGGGGGAGCATTAAGACATTTTTCTATTGTGGAAATGTTAGCTGGCAGTCATCTTCCTCCAGAGCCTTGGATGCGAAGTGATGAGGGAAACTCAGGAGATAGCTGCTGACCATCTTGGGAGCCTTGTCAGAGACTGGGAAGAGTGCCACCAGCCCCTGGGCAAAGAGCCCTTTGGCTCTTGCCCTTCAGCTTGTGCCAACGGCTCACGCCTCTGGCAAGCTCTGCAGTGAAATAGTATACCTGCCAAAGAGGAGGAGGAGGAGGAGGAGAAGAGCAATCAATCGGTCAGTCCCCCAGCAGGTCAGCAGGCTTGTAGGCTCCACCCCCAGCAGGCTAGTCCCTCAGCTGAGCTTAATGGACCCTTCCAGACACTGACTCTCACTGACTCTCACTGGTGCAGAGTGTTTCAAATGTGCTGTAAGGCATATGGTGACAGTGCAGGTTCCAAATCCACCAATGGGAAAGCCTCTGCCATCCCACCAGCACTAGTGCAGTGAGCAGTGGGTGCAGGAGTAGATAAGGTCTGTATTGAAATCACAGAAGATCTGGCGAGCAGGTAGATGTGGTATTAGCAGTGGCCCCTTTAAGGGTAAGGCCTGGGCATCCAGCAGAGTGTACTGCACAGCTGCAGCCACTTGAAGGCAATAGTGCCCTCAGGCATAAAAGCACCTGATGAAGGGAGAGTTTGGTGTGGGTCGGAGATGAGACTGACTGGGCTTATTGACTTTGACACTCTGACTGATTTGACTGACTTACCTGGAATGTGACCTTGGATTATGACTTGGCTTATTGACTTTGCCCTGGATACTCTGACTGACTTCCTGACTAATGGACTGACTAAAGGACTACTTGAACAGGCTGCAGAGAGCTGGAGAGCTGAAATGTGGTGCTATTTCAGGAAGGACTGCTGCCTTAGGAACTGGGTCCCTGCTGTTTAAACAGGCAAGCTACCCTGGTGGTGGAGTCTAGCACTACTGCAGTAGAGAACTGGGGCCATTGTTGGGGAACAAAAGGGGAGCTAATTAGCCTAGAGTGGGCATAAGTTCCCTAAGTGAGGCTTGGAGTGGGAATCTCCCAGAACAAGGTCTTACTGGGAAAAGCATGCACAAGGTGAGGGAGAAGAAGGGTAGGGAGGGGTGGAATGGAGTGGGGGAGAACAGCAAGAGGGGCAGGGTTGGGAGGATCGGGCCTGGGAGGGGTGGCAAGGGTGGTGCCAATGTGTGCTGTAACCTACCCATTGTCCAGTGCCCGATCCAGTAATGCAGGGCAACATGGATTTGCACTACCAATTTCACTGGTACAAGCCCCATTGTGGGTGCTGGGATTTCCTAGGGCAAGGGGATGAATGCCCTATGCCTTAAAGCAGCCATTTTCAACCACTGTGCCATGGTGCACTAGTGTGCTGTGAGTGGCCCACAGGTGTGCCACATGAATTTGGGTGAAGATCATTTATTAGTAGGATCAATGCCAAGTTGGCAGTGGGCAAAGATCAGGGGAAGATCTTGGGCAGATTAGGGTGTGGAGCAGAATGGGTAGGGGGTGGGAAGTGGGCAATCCTGGCAACAGCTGCACACACTAACCTTGTTCCTGGCCCAGTCCCACCTCCAAGAATTTCCTTAGAGTTACACCAGGAAAAGAGTTTGCATATGTCCGAGGAGATTCATTAGAGTCCAGGCAGCCTAAGTAAACAAAAAAATTTTTCCTTACCCTTCATGGGTTTTCTGGTACTTCTCCCCCCCCCCCATTTATAGCATTCACAATGTACTCTGTCAGCAGTTCTGCATTTGCTGGGCTGGTAGGTGATAGGATTAACCCCAAGCCAGTTTCACCATTTCACACTAGTGTAACCTGAAGGCAGTGAGAATGAAAATCATGGCATTCCACCATGATAGTGCAACTTACTATTTCAAAAAGTATCTGTCCTTAACTTGCAATATTCATAAATCCTTGAGGATTCAGGTGTCTTTTTCTTATCAACTCCTCTGTATTTGCAGACTGTTGCAAGCATGCTACCACCATAAACAGCCACATTGTAGACCTATATAAGATAATGGCAGTAATTTTAAAAGGATACAGTGCAGTATTTCTCAAACTCTGAGGGAGCTTTACTCCCGCAGTAAGTGTTTGCAGGGGAGGGGCAAGGACAGCAATGGGATCCCCAGGATTGTATCCTTAAGGGGAGTGCTTTGCACTTTTAACTAGGTAGGGCTGCTGGAGGCTGCAGGAGACCTGCGGAGACCTGCGCAGCTCTACCCAGGGCTTGGAATTTTCAGTAAAAGCTGGTGCAAAGCATTTCCATTTTGCAGGAGGTGCTTTGTGCCTGCCTTTACTGAGCATTTCAAGCCTCAGGGAGTGCTGTGGAGGGCTGTGCAGGTCTCCCCACACCTCCTGCAGCCTCCAGCAGCCCTACCTAGTTAAAAGTAAGTGCAAAGCACTCCCCTCCACAGCACTCCCTGAGGCTTGGAGTGTTCAGTAATATACTCAGGTACTTACTCCCTTTCATACATGCTGCTTCCAAGTCAAGTTTTCTCCATCCAATAGATCTGCCTCTGGTTTTCTTTGGATCTGTGTGCAGAACCTTACATTGTTCTCAGCTGACCTTAATCTTGTTAGTATGAGCCAAATGATCAAACCTGTCAAGATTACTTTAGATACTGATTCAGTCTTGCAGAGAGCTAGGTATTCTGGCCCTGCCCCCCAGCATTTTGTCATCTGCTACTTTGTAAGTATCTCTTCTATCTCATCATCTAGGCTATTTACAAAAATGACAGAGCCCTGTGGCAGCCCATTCAATCTCTCTCTTACATGGAGCCATTTATTAGTACTTGTTGGGAAAGGTTGTTCAACCAGCTGTGAACACACCTGCCAGTGGTACCATCTAGCCCAAATGTACGATTTTGCTTAGAAGGATACAGGACAATGTCATGGGAGATATTATCAAATGCTTTGCTGAAATCTAGGTACACTATGCCCTCAGCATTGACACGGTCTACCAGACCAGTAACAAAGAAGGATATGTGATTCCTTCAAATAGAAGGATCATAGACCACGATGAGCTTTAAAGATCATAACCTGAATCTTGAACTGGGCCCCGAAATGAACCACCAGCAAGAACAGCTGGTCCAAGACAGTGTGATTTGCTCCAAGCACCTCACATCCATCAATGACCTGGCTGCTGCATTTTGTACCAGCTGAAGTTTCTAAACTAACTTCAATGACAGCCCAATAGAAAGTGCATTAGAGTAGTTTAGTCTGGACATATTCAGAACATGGATATTGAACCGTGGCCTGACTTCAGAGTGGGCTGCAACTGATGGAATAAGCATCAGCAAAACTGATAAATGATGCTCCTGGACACTTCCATCAATCTGTCAGCTTCAGATCAGGATCACCTTAAAGTTCTATATTTACATTTTCAGGAGGAGGGCAGCCTCATCAAGTGCCTCTTGTTGCCCTCCATCAAAACTGACATTTCCCACAAAAAACTGTCACTGTTTTGTGGGTCATTCCTTATCAAATCATCACACTGTTTTGGACTGATCTTAGATTTTTATGAAATCTGGATGCTTATTTATCCTACGGTGTAATGCAAAAACACCAATTTTTAGCGGTCTGTGTTTTTTATGTGACATTTTATAGTAATGTAAATTTTCACTTTATAAAAAAAAATGACATGCTAGAGATTTTTTAATGAGCTGTAAATCAGATAGCAGTTGAGACATAGAGTTAGGTTTTATCTCATTTTAAAGCACATTTAATGAGCTTTCATATGATATACAACACAATTTGTTTAGTAAATTAAATTTTAAAAAATTTAATTTAATTAAAAAAAAATTAACTAGTTGCAATGAATTCCTGAGTGACATTGGGGATAGGAGGAGCCTAGTAGAGACCAGGATGATGCTACAGGTGCTCAAAAGTTTGCCTGCAGCCCAGAAAACATAATGGTTTCACTACACTAAGATAAACAAAAATATTTTTAACATTTCCCTTTACTTTCCCTATCTTTTCAAAGGGTGTCCCCAGTATCCTCAGATCCCAACATCCGCATGTGTTCCAGAACGGAATCCCCGTGGATACCAAGGCACTCCAGTGTTGCCATACTGGTGGAATAGACCAAATGAAAACCAGTTAATATGCTTTCTGGCAAATTAGTTCTGTATATACAGCCTAAAGCAAATAAACAAGGTTTTCATCTCACTTTGCCATGTACTGACTTAATCCTACCAATTTCAAAAGAAAGTGAGCACTTAATTGTGATCTCAAACTTTGTTTAATCCATGCAAGTAACCATGTCTTAGACTGCAATCTTAGGTGTTTCCCTGGGGGCAGTTCCCACTAAAGTCAATGGAACGTGTAAGTGCACAGGATTGTACTGTGACTCTTACTAAAATATACTTTTTAATATACTAGTAAGCTTCTTGTAAATGGGACCACATAAAATACAAGCTGTTAAAATGTATTCAAAAAGAAAACCAAACATTACCTATTTAAATTAAGAGTTGCATCACAGAAAAGCCTTCTTTCTTAACTTGCCTCTCCTCTCCAGCAGAGTTTGGATCTCTGATGCTGTGAAGTCTTCAGTAGAATAAACTGTTGCTAATAAAGTACATTTAGTTTTGAAGTATATAAATATGCACCAATGATATTAAACCCTTTTAATTACTAAATAATAATTACAGAATATTAGACCTCTGTAGTTATGGATCAGTAAAAGCTATTAGCGCCAATCAGGCCCTAGCAGCCGATTGCCCCCTCCCTGCCTCGTGCACAGGGCTGAGGCTTGAGCTATGATTGGTTCTCGTGGCTGGGGAGGCGGGACCAGAGCCCTAAACACGGAGCGTGTGCTCCGGGTGGGCTCAGAGCGCTCCTGGCTGGCAACCCCGCCCGCCCACCCTATTAACCAGTCTGGGATTAGCTGGTCGCTTCCGAGGGCCGGGTAGGAATTTTTTGTGGTCAGCCTGATTGAACCTTGGTTGGCTGTTTTTTTGCCTACCTCAGACTGGCGAACAGGTGGTGCGGTTTTTAGGATAACCTGGGTTGGTCACTCCCAGTGAGGGCAGGGTACGTGCGGGGCTGGGTAGGTAGGGACTTGTCTCGGTGTCTATCCAAGGCAGCAGGGTGAGGGCTAAGTCTGAACCGCTCCAGGCAGGCGAACCCCTGGCCTGGACTGGCAGGATGGCGTGGCTCGGCCAGCTAGCCTGAAGTCCGGCTGCCTTGCCCCCTCTGGGGGTGGTGTTGAAAGACCTCAGCTGGCGCTTGTCGGCTGAGGCCTTGAGCCAGGTTTACGCCCAATGAGAATGTAGGGCGAGGCAGACGGCTAGGACCGTTTTCCCCGTATGGCCCCGCAAGATTGATGTTCAGTGTTATTGCCCTGCTGCAGCTAATGTTTAATAAACCCATTATTAATTTTCATCCAAGCCCAAGCCATTTTCATCCAAGCCATTTTCATCCAAGCCGAAGTCTTGTGTCTTTATTGCGGGTGTGGGGGTAATATTACAACTATCTTTGACACCTGCCTGCTTGGAGGGGAAAGGGCGGGATATATACCTAAAAGAAAACTATAATTATTATGATGATCATGTTGCTCCTCCTGAAACTGAGAACATTACACAGGGCCTGAAGTGTGTGTTTGATACAAAGATGAGGCAAACTGGGATCAAGTTAATGCCAAGCTTTGATGCTGTGGGAACTGTTTGACAGTTCACAAAAAGTAGCTACCTGGGAATTTCTTTGGTGCAGATTTCCTTCCCATCGCTGCTTGTTGTCTTTTTATTTTTATTTTTTTTGTTAAACTTCTGTTGCTACCTACATTGAGTCTGGCCATAAGACAGGAAATAAATGTTTTCAAACAAATTTTAAAACTGATGTAGGTTTTGGTTAATAGGATTGCATGGCTGAAGCTGTTTAAGTGCTTGAATTGCTTGAATTTAGACTTTCTTTCATCTGATTAATGGGTATACTGGCTTTGTTTGGTTTTTGACTCTAATTAGCTTGCTCTTGCATGTTGATTTGTCTTTGGCTTGTTTTAAGCAACTGAAAAGGATCAGCCTGCTACACCTTCTCCTATGGCTGTTAAACTCTCTCACTGAGATTTGGATCAACTTCACAATCTCCACAATTTTGTCTGCAGTCTGAGCAACTATTGTAGCTTTGCCAATGGGAAGGACTTTGAAGGACTGATTCATCAGGTACAGAACTGTTAACATTCTGACATCTAATGTTTCAGTGATGGATAATAAGGTAGCTGGTTTACAGGACTGAGTATACTATGATCATCACTCATAATGTTTTATTCACTAGAATTTCACAGCTGTTACTTATAGCTCATTCTTGTAATGTGTGGATTTTTGATATACCAGAAGTAGAAATTAAAGAGCTAAAGTTGGGAAAGTTGTTTGATTTCATGGAATAATTATAACATGAGATCTTACAAATCCCATCTGATTTTCAGTTATCAATTAACAAGCTCATCTCCTAAATCTTCTCATTGCACATTCAACTTGGAGCTTCTTCAAGCCCAAGTGTTAGAAATCATCTTTTACAGCTGACATGACAGAAGCAGGACTTGAATTGGGGGCCTGATAAGTCTTGTGTCATGATTTTTCCAAAAGAAATTGCAACACAGCCTTTCCAGTTTATGAAAGCAGGTCAACTCACAAAAAGCTTGAATTAATGTAAGTTTTCCTGCCATTTTTTGCATCCTTGTCCAACAACTAATTAAAAAGTCCCATAATCCAGCAACAGTAAAAGGTTTTCTGAGTACATTATAGCAAGAAGTATCTTCACCTACAACTTACTTATACATACTTATACATATTGTATTGGCAAACTTCAGTCTCGAAAGACTATGGTATCGCGCTCTGAAAGGTGGTTCTGGCACAGCGTCTAGTGTGGCTGAAAAGGCCAATCCGGGAGTGACAATCCCTTCCGCACCGGGAGCAAGTGCAGTCTGTCCCTGGTCTGTCTCCCTGGCTATGGGCCTTCCTTCTTTGCCTCTTAGCCTCAGACTGTTGGCAAAGTGTCTCTTCAAACTGGGAAAGGCCATGCTGCACAGCCTGCCTCCAAGCGGGCCGCTCAGAGGCCAGGGTTTCCCACTTGTTGAGGTCCATCCCTAAGGCCTTCAGATCCCTCTTGCAGATGTCCTTGTATCGCAGCTGTGGTCTACCTGTAGGGCGCTTTCCTTGCATGAGTTCTCCATAGAGGAGATCCTTTGGGATCCGGCCATCATCCATTCTCACGACATGACCAAGCCAACGCAGGCGTCTCTGTTTCAGCAGTGAATACATGCTAGGGATTCCAGCACGTTCCAGGACTGTGTTGTTTGGAACTTTGTCCTGCCAGGTGATGCCGAGGATGCGTCGGAGGCAGCGCATGTGGAAAGCGCTCAGTTTCCTCTCCTGTTGTGAGCGAAGAGTCCATGACTCGCTGCAGTACAGAAGTATACTCAGGACGCAAGCTCTGTAGACCTGGATCTTGGTATGTTCCGTCAGCTTCTTGTTGGACCAGACTCTCTTTGTGAGTCTGGAAAACGTGGTAGCTGCTTTACCGATGCGCTTGTTTAGCTCGGTATCGAGAGAATGAGTGTCGGAGATCGTTGAGCCAAGGTACACAAAGTCATGGACAACCTCCAGTTCATGCTCAGAGATTGTAATGCAGGGAGGTGAGTCCACATCCTGAACCATGACCTGTGTTTTCTTCAGGCTGATTGTCAGTCCAAAATCTTGGCAGGCCTTGCTAAAATGATCCATGAGCTGCATGGATATTATAATAAATAATTATAATATAATTATAATTATAATTATATAATAAATATGTATAATTATATAATAAATAATTATACATATTATTTATTTATTTTATTTATTTATTTATTTATTATTTTTTATTTATTTATTTTTTATTTTTTATTTATTTATTTTTATTTATTTATTTATTTATTTATTATTTATTATTTATTTATTATTTATTATTTATTTATTTATTATTTATTTATTATTTATTATTTATTTATTTATACAGGTATTTATATACTGCCTTTCTTTGATCGTCAGATTTCTCCTCAGATTTTAATCCAAGGCGGTTTACATAGGCAGACTGTTCTAAACCCCCATAGGGACTTTTACAATTGAAAAGTTCTAGTCTTTCATACATCTCCTTGTTCCAGCTGGTTTCCTTCCCGATCTGGTCTCACTCTGGTCCTTTGCCTCCCATGCTCCATTTGATGGCAACTCCTCTCTGCCACTGAGGGTCACCCTATCAGTGTGTCGTCAGTTCTCGGGTACTTCCAGTTGTTTTGAACTGGCAGCCTCAGATCTTCAGGCATACAAGGCGGCAGCTGTACCAACTGAGCCAGACCTCCTACCCAACCACAGAGTTCTTTGTGCACTCCCAATGCAACCAACCACACCAACTCCCATGTTTTAGCAACATTTTAAGGGAAGCATTTTAAGGGAATGGGGTAAATCCCTGCAGAAAAAAATCATGTGTTTCCATATACCTGAAAAAGAGGAGCTTCAAATGAGCAACACTAGTTGGAAAGGACATCATCTTTTTTGCAGTACTATCTAGGGTGCTGATGTATAGATTCTTATCTAAATCATAGAGAAGCTGACCTCACCCCCCCCCCCCAATATCTTTAACAAAAATTGTTTTACTGAGCACACTGCTTAGCTGTTACAGGATATGGCAGAGAAAGGCCCCAATGTGGGGTTCTTGGAATAAGGAGTTCCCTGTTGAAGAAAAAACAAAACCAAACCATTGTTTTCTGGCTGCAGTGACAGCAAGATTAGGTGTTTTGCAGGCTTGTAATACAGCCTGCTGCTTCTCTTCCAAGCCCAATAATTCTTCAGTCAGTACAAGCCTCAAGGAGCAGTTGAATCCCTGACCCTTGAATCCCCCGAATGCCCTTTATTGCAAGTTGTGCTAGCTGCTGAAATAGCATTCCCCTTTTGCTGTTTTTTACTCAGTACCCTTCACTTGTGCCTTGGGTGCTACTAGAAGTCATTGGCATTGTGGGGGGGGTGCGGGATGCACTGGGTGACACGCACAGGGGGGTGATGCGCACTGGGTGGGTGACACACTAAAATCGCAGTGGTTAGGAGCAATACCATCATGTCATATACTTTTGGATATGAAATTTCCAGCAGAATCCAATGCAAATAACCAGAGTGAAATATCTCCTTTCTATTAAAAGTTATGGCCAAAAAAACTGGAGAACCAAAAATGCATGGAGCCCTATGGAAAGTGAAACTGAGCGGTATTGTGCATTTATTCATGAGTAGACAAACTTGCCTTCATTCCTCGGAAAGGGCAGGCTGAGAGGAATCCAATGACACAAGAATGGTCCTGATCAAATAAATGAAGCCCAAAAAAAACATGAGAAGGAAGTCCCTCCCTCCAAGCAGATGAATGTATTGACCCCTATGGAAAGCAAAATTAAGCTTCACAGTCGAGTTAACTTGCAAGTAAGCAAACGTGCCTTAGCTGGGTGTCAGGTCAGGCAAAGGGGAATGTGAAACCACCAGAATGGTCCTGATCTGATGGAACTGGAGGTCAATAAATGCTCCAGAAGGCAGTCCCATCCCCCCCACTATGAAGGATGAAAACAGAGGCTCCAGTTGATAAGGTGAACTTTTTTGAGACTTGCAAAGCCAGGTGGATCCTGACAGTGATCTGATTTAAACAGAAGTTCTTAAATTCAACTGGGCATTGGGTAGGGCTGAAAGACTTACTGATTTTGGGGGGAGTTTCCCTTGGGCCTCATTATTATACTTCTCATGTTAATAGGACTGAAGTGACTTCATACTTATTTTGACTGTCCAATCAGAAGCTTTTGAGGAGAGAACCTTCTTAAAGTTGGCCTGGTTGCTAGCTCCTCATAGTTCTTTACCCCTCCCAACTGGAGATCCATAGCTGCATTCCATTCCGCTTGATCTGGAGCCTCTCAGTCTACTGAGGTGTTAAACATTCCAATGAGTTGTAATTCTTGTTGTCTGTCCTTTCCGGCCAGCAAAGGAGAGACAACAATCTTTTTGTTTGCTTACTCACATTCTTGCAGCTAGGAACTGCTAGCCACCTCTCCGTTACTGACTTAGTTTGGTTCAGGCTTCTACTGCCAACCTAGGCCTAACATGTACATATTCATGACAGGGGGGTATTGCAGGCAGGTTACAGAGGAAATTCACTTGGTGGAACAAGGCTGGCTTCTGCTTATTTATTTGTTTTACTTTAATTATTTATACTTATTTATTTGCCTGATGGTGTCACTTCCACCATGACATCACTTCTGGTGGGTCTTAGACTGATTGTCATTCTAAAAGGTGGGTCCCAGTGCTAAATGTTTGAGAACTGCTGCAATAAGGTGTTAGTAAGTTGACTCCCGGCGGGGGGGGGGGGTGTGACACCAGTTGTTGGCAACCTTCAGTCTCGAAAGACTATGGTATCTCGCTCTGAAAGGTGGTTCTGGAACAGCGTCTAGTGACACCACTAGTGACCAAAATCACAGTTTGGAGGAATAATACCATCATGTTATATATCAATCAATGTGTAATTTCATGCAGAATGTGTTCTATCTTTGTTTTTTCAAAAGGTACAGCCAAAATTAGTGGGGGCAGAGTGATGGTACATCACCATGCCCACTACCTGGGGTGTTGCCCCACCCACTGCATGCCCTGCCTTGTGCCCATTATCTTCAAACCTCCCCTCACCTCTTTGCTAAGACTGGAGGAGGGCTGAGCTGAAGCATGTTGTTCCACTACTGGCATTCTGGACACATCTCCCCCTCCCCCCCCTGCACTGGCTGCTGCAGTTGCTGGGCTGTCATTTCCTCCTCCTCAGCAGCCCCTGCTAGCCGGGATGACCAATTGCTATTGCAGAAATGGTTGTTGCTGCTACATCTGTTTGTGTGCTGCTGGGGGCTGCCAGGAGACGAGGCAAACCCCATGTGGCTCAGATGAAAAGGCTCCATGGACCTTATGTTTGACACCCCTGTCTTAGGACACAGAGACAGAAGTCTTCAGTATATATATATATAAAAAAAAGCCTCCTAGGTAGGGGTGGTACATGACCTTTGCTGACATGTAAATAACTGGGGGAAAACCTCTTTTTTACATTGAGTTGGGCCTGCAACAGCTCAGCCATTATGTTCCATTAGGCTTGAATAGCTCTTTATCTCACAGCCCAATCCTTACCAAGTTTTCAGCAACAATGCAGCCAGGATGAAGCCCTGAGGTAAGGGAACACATGTTCTCTTCCTTTGTGGAGGCCTCCATGACTGCCCCCCACCACCACAAGGTACCTATGCCCCATTGGCATGGCTGCAGTGGCTCTGGAAAACTAATTAGGATTGGGCCCTCAGCCTTCATTGGGTAACAAAGAGATGTGAAGTGCCTAATGAGAGGCAGTAAACACAATTGCAGAGCCAGGAAAAGAAGCCTTGGGGAGTAAAAAAGAGAAAAGAATTTACTTAGTGCATGCTGTGAAGTCAAACAGTGAAGGACTTTGCAGTTTTAGCTTTTTGGTGATAAGCAACAAAAAGCATAGGTTAAAATAAAGCTGGCGTGAAGGCTTATGTCAGCCTCAGCAGGCTGGTGCTGCTCGAAGTGCCGGCCCAGCTTCCTCTTGAGGAGGCACAAACGTGCCTTACAGGTCAGGCTTAAGGAGTGTCATGTATGCATTGCTTGGCCCAGCACATATGGCTTGCCAATCGCTGCAGTAGCTGCAGCCGCAAGTTAATGGTAATATCCCCAGCATCCCATGTCGGCAACGATAGGAAAATGTAAGATCCCAGAAAATTTCTGGGCCCCCTCCTTTGGCTTCTGAGCCCCCTTTTTGACACTTGGCCTGGGTACAAATTATCCTCTTTAACTCCACTCTCCTAGGCCCTGATGCTCAAGACACAGTTTTGTAAGCCTGACTTGGGATTGGTGCAGTAGGAAGTCCTTGCTTGCCAGTGTGGCTCTGATAAGCTGTTTGCTTTCATTTCTTTAGGTTTCCAGTTCATGAAATTGTGGCTTCCTGTGGCTCTGATAAGCTGAGATACTGACATCCTTCCAAGCTGACCATTGCATAATATTTGCTCTGGCAACCTTGCAGTTCAGGATATTATTTTGTTGTGTCAAGGTTGTAAATTGGCTTTTTTTCTTACACTTTGCTATTGGAAAATGGTTGAGAAATAACCCAATAAAAGCTAATAAAATGTTGTGAGATACTCTCACTTTATTACAGTCAACACTTGCGCCTCGACCCTGTGGTGTTGACTTTATTAAAGGAAGATCTCATTTCCTGCTTGATGACATCACTTCTGGCTATGGTATCACAATGAGGGCTTCCTATTTGATGTCAATTCTGGCCATGACATTACTTCCAGGCTGATGATATTACTTCTGGTGGGTCCCAGACAGATTGGCATTCTCAAAAGTGGGACCCTTGCTGAAACATTTGAGAACCACAGGCCTAGAACATGGTGTAAGGCTAACTCGAGTCCTCTGGCGTGTGTAGAAACTACGACCTTTCGTATGTGTGAACTTATAGACACTTTACCATAGTTTTATTTAAGGTGGGTGATATTCAGCTTGCAAGTTTCATTTCACACATTTACACAGTTTACTTTCCTTATATCAGTTGCTCTGATGCCCCAACACTTTTAAGTCCAAGTGATTTTAATGATAAGATTAGATGAATGCTAGATGGCTCAATCCTATTCTTGTGATATCTCTGGTGGAGCTCTTGATCAGCCAGCATATCACACAGGTGTCATAGCTCATTGGGGGTTGTTGCAAGCTGCTGTGCTCAGGCCACTGGGACTCAGCTCCAATTGCTGCTGCTGCTGGAGCTCCGCCGACGGCTTGGCACGCAGATAGCTGCCCAGTTGTTATTGTGTGCCTATCTCCCAAGGTCGGAGCGCTCTCTGCTCCCGGCGAGAAAGAAGGACTCAAAAGCAGAAGTTCTCCACCACACTCCTTCTTTACTATATACAAAATATTTACAATGTCCAGATAGTACATACAGTACACAATTCTCAATTCCAACGGACGTAGCCTCCGGCTCAACACTACTCTGCATCTCCCACAACTTTGCTTGCCCCTGCTGGAACTTATACTTCTAGTGACCAATCACAGTGCAGGAAATACTGCACAGTCATGCTGACTATGCAGGTGCAGTCACACGCTCACACACTCACATTATGTCACATGATGCACATCACCCGATGTTGCATCAGCTCCAAGTTCCCAGGGGGCTGTGCTGGCTTGCTCTGGCATCCTTGCACCATGCAGGCTGGCTCCAGATAGGATTGGGCTGCAAATCTGTCCTGCTGAAATTGATGGAATTTAAAACTGCTGAGGAAGAAATAAGCCCACTGTTTGCATCAGTTTAATGTACAGAACTCTGTGATGGATTCTGGCCATTGCGTTTGTGTTATGTTTAATCATCTCACCAGAGACATGTTTAATTAAATTGGCTTTTATAAAACATGATTCCTAACACAAAGTAGAAAGGAAAATATATATTTGAAATCCATGAGAAACACCTGGAGCTTCCTTAAAATCACATCCTTCGTATCTTTTGAAGAACAACAAAAGCAAGATACAAGGTAGACCCAATTCCCATCTGGGCAATGCCTGGGTTAATGTCTCTCTATGATGTTCAATGACATCATATCCCCACCAATAGTGCCCGTGCAACCAACAAGACTAGTTGGTGAGCTACAAATAGTAACAATATAAATAGTTTAAGAAAAGATTCCAAAAACCATTTCTAAAGACACAAGATCTATCAGATTTTTAAAATACAATATATCCCACATACTTCAAAATGATATGCAGTCTTATTTGTACTGCTGCATCAGAAGAAGCATATCATGATACAGAAGCTCTGGAGTATCAAGACCCCAGATGAAATCTACATGATTCCAAGAGGGAATATACTTTTGGTAAACTAAATGAGGGATGCGAGGGAGTAACAGTTCAATATCTTCTTTGGTTGCAATAATGTCATGTCCTCCATACCATACAGCTGTTGGCACAATCATATCTTCTATTTTATAAAATGGAGGTGTGGTCTGTTGAAAAAACAAATTAAAAATATGAAAACAAGTTTCACCAATCAATTCCATATCAGCCCTTACTTTTCAAACACCACAGTACTCTTGGATTTGTAATATCTGGCCCTGAAGAGTTATTTTCCAGCCATTTATGCTAAGACTCAACATACATGCCCTTTCCATTCCAGAGGTCTGTCTGGAAATTGAACCCTACATAGCTCAAAGTAACCGGTTCTTGCCTGCCCAGGGGACCTGTCCCCTGGCACTTGCCTGAAAGCACCATAAAGGACTCACAGCCCAATCCTATGCATGTCTGTGCAGAAGTAAGCCCCATTAGAGTTAACTCCCAGGAAAGCGTGGATAGGATTGGGTTGTCAGGGCACAGCCCAATAGACTTCAAGGTGAGATTCAGGTTCATAAAGTATGTGGTGAAGAGGGTCCCCTGAAACCCCCCATTTTCTCCATAGGCTGAATGATTTATTATCTGCTAATTCAGTATCCACTAGGGTTTCCTGTAACCTAACCATAGTGGATAATGAGAATTGACTGCAATTCTGCTGTTTTAATTATTAGAAGTCTGTAAGCAGAGTTTTCTATCATATAACAATTTTAAGAAAAAGAGAGAGTACCCTTATTAACTGGACAAAGGGGCACATTTTAAGCATGAATTCTTTTATATTCAGTGGGAGGACAACTCTCCCTATTTATCTCAGCATAGCATCTTTACCATTTCCTCCTTGCTGTTGCCTTGCTTCTGCTCATTAAATTTTTAAATTATGAGCCTTCTGGTGGGGCTCCCATGGCAAGCAATAGGAGTGATTTTATGTTGTGATTAAGAACTATCTGATGACATCCCCCCCCCCCCCAACATCCTCACTGTACATATTGGGAAGAATGGCTTGGTTAAAGTGCCTGGAATATTCAGGACATGGAGTTAAAATGCTATTTCCTGGGGCTGTGGCATTGGTGGGGGGGGGGGTGTAGCAACAGACTAGAATCCCTGGTTCAACTGCTGGAGAAACTGCTGCTTAGAGAAAGATTAATCAGGAGGTGATCATATTAATGCCTATATTACACCCTTATTAATGTCAGTATAGATGTTTTTGCCAAGTAACACAAGCATCCACTTTACATGCCAGCATATATGGATGCCAGCCTGTCAGGATGAACTGTTTCAACCAGAACTCACACATTTGAACTGGACACCAGGATACCGCCTTTCTTAGCCACAGGCTAAGTTCATAGAGAAACCCTTTGTTTTCCCTCTTTGCCACTCTTCCCCCTTTTCCTTTCTTCCTGTCTCTAGCGGTTAGCAGGCGGGGTGGAAGAGCAGGGGCTCCTCAAAATCCTTTCCTTTGAGATGGTCCCTTTGTCCTGACTTCATCAGATGCTTCAAATACACTCTGCATTACAAGCAACCAATACCATAAGGCAGGATTTCTTTGTATGCGATAGTTCTATATGTATTCTTTTATAAGAAAACTGACCTTCTCTCTCTTTCTTAAGGGATGGGGATTTTTTACCATGTGCTGGTTTGTTATCCATTCTAAGATTCCTTGTTGGAAAAAAATTGGGGTGGATGGAAGCCATCGTGGGAGAGGCACAGAAGTAAGTGGAAGGGATTGTCAGTGGGGCAGCAAAGTGCCCAACTTGGCCAGCATCTATCACAGCCCATATTTGACTGAGACCTCTTAAAGACCAGACCAAATTACTCACTTCCAAAATATTTCCTCATTTTCCTTACCGTGTTATAAAATTCCTTGTTCTTGGATCCATAGTCAAAATACTTAAATTGTTTTGATTTGAGTACCTAGAAAGAGGAACAGGACATAGTCAGATTACAATCTGCAGAATTGTCATAATTCTAACTTTGAAGTAGGGTTGCTCATATTCAAATTAATTATATGGAAAACTGAATAATCAGAATCCCTTGTATAAAATGTGTGGGAGCTTTGCCAAAATACTGGGGTCTCTAAAAAGCCATTTCAAAGATCATACTGTAGTTTGCACTTCTATACACACGTATCTGGAAGTAAGTTCCATTGAACTCAGGGAATTCATGAGTAGACATGTGTAGGCTTACAGTGACACACACAGTGTATTTTCTTGGTTAAAGTTTAACTAGTTCAAGAGTTTTGAAGACATTAGTTCTCTTTTCAGTGTTAGTGATTCCGGGGAATCCTCAGACAAAACTTTGTGCTGCCCTTGGTGCCTCTATTGCATATGTGCTTCCACACGCATGTGCACTGGGGCCATTGGAGTGGTTTGGATTCTCCTTTCTCAATGTCTTCTGAGTGCTGAGAGGGGAGAGGCTAAACCGACCCCCCCCCCTTTGCACCTTCCTGGTCACTCAGATTAAACTGACAGCTAGTGATGCTCTTGTTTCAACATTGCTTGGGGACTGAGTGTGGAGTGGCCTTTGTCAATAACCTCTTGCCCTTCTCTCACAGTGCCCTGGACCCAAGGAGCCATCACCTTTTCTTCCCTATGTAAGCTGCGGGCATTTTCAGTTGAAACAGAAAGATAGGATATTGCAGAATGCTTGATCGTTATTATGACAGTTGGAGACATTTTATATTTGAGTTTTCATCTCCAAGCATAATCCTTCACCTTTCACAAGCTCTGAGGGAATCCCCATGACTATTCCTGATCTCTTCCATCACCCACCTCTGCCTGGCCCTAAGTTCAGCACACTGCTGCTATGCCAAGTCCCCTGCAGTGTGCCTGGCTGTTCCCTCATGAGAATAACTTCATGAGTCCTTCCTGAGCTGATGCAGCCTATGGAGTAAACAGCTGGTCTACCCTGTCAAGCCTCCTCCCAGCTTGCATCAAAGTAATGCTCCTTCCAAAAGAAGAGCTCTATAATGGCACATGAGACGCAGGATAGATTTGCATATATAGGAACTGTGGTTGGTGACAATTCAAAGTTCAGGAATTTGTAGAATGATGATTTTCTACTATAAAATTTGTATCCTTCTGGTTGGAATAAAAGAGCCTCTACAAAAGCATTTAAAAACTAGTTAAGATGACATTTGATATTTGAGGTTTGAAAAGATTAAAACATATCTTGCTAGAAAAGTTTGAGCTGTTGACACACATATAACGGAAACTGAATGTTCAGTCAAGTAGTGACTTTTGGATTATAACTATAGAGAATACATTCAGGAAATCCTACCTGGCTCCAATGAAGTCCTGTCTTCACAGAAGTAAAATCAGGTGCTATTCCACCATACACATCTGCTCGACTCTGAGAAGAAAAATACAAAGGGAGATGCCAAGAATATCTACCCTGCGGAAGAGATTTCCTTGCTTGGCCCATTGAGGTACAGGAACTACAAAGTAAACCTGATCGCCCAGCTCTGTGCCTCTCCTGTGCTGCCTCTCCCAGGAAAGCTGTATTTGGGAATTCACTGCAAACCCCACTCCTCACTCTTAAGGCACCTTGATAGAACTGCCACCACCTCTTTGTCCTCGTTTCCCCCTTCGCTCTTCCCAAAGAGGATAGCTGAGAGAGCTGTGCCGCTGCATTTTGGCCTCTTGAGTTATAAATTCCCTGAATTTAATATAATGCCTCAGCCAAAAGGTGTGTGTGTGGGGGGCAGTGTGGAAAGCACATGCACCAAATTCAAGTGGGGTTCACCTCACCTGCTTCAAAATTAGTAAATGCAACTTTTCCCATGTGACCACAGTCAACTCCTCCAGGCTCCCAGCTTTGGGAAAGACATGACTAGCAAAACAAGGAAAGACTGCCAAGTCTAACTGTCCTCACCAACCTCAAGTTTAAACCCAAATTAGAAAGCATGTTAACAAGCCAATGGACCTCCTGAACTAGATACCACACCTGCACCTGGATGAGAAAGACAAAGGCAGCACCAGTTTGGTGACCATTCAGTAATCAAGGGGCCTTGATTAGCTTACCCCCAAAGAATCCCATAGGATTCTACGGGACAAAAATCTATAGAAAACCAGGGCACAAGCCTTTTGTACTCCTCATTCCTGGCCTCCTTCCTTTCCCATTGTTTGTCTGGAGCTTTGTGAAGCCCTCCCCTTCCATTCCAGCTGCCATCCAAGAACACCATGCCAGCAAGCAGTCAGGATTGGCAACCCCTGCTTGCCCTTCCCTTTTCACCCATCCTTGTCAATTCCCCGAGCACAACTGAAGCCTCTGCTCCAACACAGGCTAGTCAGTTGAACTTTGTGGTCTGACTCTCCATGTACCCCTTCCCATGGGGAAAACAGCTCTGGCTCTCTTACTCTGCATCCCTCCTAGGATTAAGGCCATGGCCTAAGTTTTGTGGAACATAATCCTGGAGTTGTACTGAGCAGGCACAAGCCTCCTGCACTGGCCCAAGAGTGTTGCCAAGATGCTGTAAAGCATGTTCGTAACTATTCATTTTAGATTGAACATAAGAACATAAGAACAGCCCCACTGGATCAGGCCATAGGCCCATCTAGTCCAGCTTCCTGTATCTAACAGCAGCCCACCAAATGCCCCAGGGAGCACACCTGATAACAAGAGACCTCATCCTGGTGCCCTCCCCTACATCTGGCATTCTGACATAGCCCATTTCTAAAATCAGGAGGTTGCGCATACACATCATGGCTTGTACCCCTTAATGGATTTTTCCTCCAGAAACTTGTCCAATCCCCTTGTGAGCCCTTTTGGGACAGGGAGCCATTAGTTATTTGATTTTTCTCTGTAAACCGCTTTGTGAACGTTTTTGTTGAAAAGCGGTATATAAATACTGTTAATAATAATTATTATATTCTCAAGCCAAGCATGCTGGAGCAAGGACGTGTGCTGGATAGCCAGTTTCAGAGCAAATTAAGATTGGGTAGTTAAGACTTGATTCTTAGGTCTCTTCAGCATTTTACTCAGGAGGCTCACTTGGTCTTGGCTTCCTTGTCCTGTGGCAACACATCACACACAGACTCAGCAGGTGCAGAATGGCAACCTTGGTCATTGACACAGCCTCATTATAGACCCACAGTTCCCCTCTATCTTTCCTCATCTGTCTCATGTGCAGTCAAATCAATGACAGGCTTAGTGTTTCAGACCTTCCTCCTTTCTGTGTATGAGAGTGTGCTTGTGTATGTGTTGACCTGTTTTAGGGGAACTCTGAGATCCGCTTTGGGCCTCCTTCATACATAACTGCATCAAACATATCCCCATCTACCAACAATTCCAGAACCATGAACATTCCTCCTCCCAGTATGAGTATGAGAGAGTGTGCTTGCTTATCTGCACATTCATTTTATTGTTGAACTGTTTTAGGGGAAGCCCAAAAGGGCAATGGCATAGACAGAAAGGGGCAAGGGGTGGGCCACCCCGGGTGGCACCCTCAGGGGGGAATGATACCACTAGTGAACAAAATTGCAAAAATCACATTTGTTAGGAATAATACCATCATGTTATATATCATTTGATGTATAATTTACAGCAGAATGCAATGAAAAAAATGTAATGAAATATCTCCTTTCTAACAAAAATAATGGCCAAAAAACCAGAAAACAAAATGCAACTGTCTTATGTAATAAAGTAGATTGCCTTAACTCATTATGAAACAATGAGACTGATTGTTTGAACAGCCAATGAGATGTTATTATGATACAGCGTGGAACCAATGAGGTGTTAGTAAAGTGACACCCTCAAGGGGGTGACATCATTAGTGACCAAAATTTTGGGAATTGTGATTTTTCGGAATAATACTGCCACGTTATATATCATTTGATGTGTAATTCAATGCAGAAAGTATGTCATTGAGTACTATGTGCAGGGGAGCAATAGCAAGGGAGGGCACTGATATTCATCCATTGGCTGTGGGAAATATTCACTGCACTTATTTTCCAGCCATTATTATTATTCATTTCATGCCATGACTATTACTATCTCTTAGCCTCACCTACCTCAGAGGGTTGTTAAGAGGGCGAAAGAAGGGGAGGAACCTTGCACACCACCCTGAGCGCCTTAGAGAAAGGGTGGTATAAAAATATGAAAAATATTTAATTCACTAATTTTGTTGTATGGGGAGGTGTCAAAATTTTATGGGCCCAGGGTGTCAAATGACCTAGCTACACCACTGCAAAGGGGGGAAATGAAAATCAGCACCCGTCAAGCACCATTAAGTAACAACGAAAGGGGCTTTGATTAGCTCACCCCACAAAGGATCCCATAGGTCTCTAACAGCCCAATCCTGAGCTGCCCTGCACCCAAGGCTGCAGCGACACCAAAATGACTAGTTTCCCACTGGGAAAGCGGGGGAAGTGATTCACAGCCTGCCTCCAGGCTCACCCCTTGTTTGGAGGCCTTGGGTTCTGACCACAGAGATCTGTTCTTTCATCAAAAACATTCAGCATGGTCAGAATTGCAGTACTTTTCTGTCTTCCTATTCCAGTAATCCTCCAACTCTCCTCCCTTTTTAGCCCTTGCATACACCTTCAACCCTCATTTTGTTAACCCTGGCCCCGTTGAGATATCCCAGTTTTCCTAAGCCCTTTCTTCCCCTTTATTCTTTATGCCCCTTTTACTTCTAAAGTGTTTCTTTCTCTTCCACTCCTCATCCTTTTCTTTCCAACAGTGGCTTACTCTGAGGGTCCATCCAGGAGTGAGAGGTCAGCAAATAAGTGCAGTAAGATGAGCTGCACTGAGTGAGTGGGAGAGCTTCACTTGGCACTGTTTTTTGTTCTGAGTTTTGTAACTTCTCCCCTTTTGCTTTTTTTTGCACTTTTCACTCTCATGTTCCTCATCCTGCCCTTAGGATCCCTGCACACAAGTTAGTTTTCCCCAGTGTGCAATTCTTCTTGAAGTTTATAAAGTACCACTGGGAACAGCAACATTTCGGGCTGTTCAGCAACATTTCGGGCTGTTAAGCAACATACATAAATAAGAACATAGAGTCCACCAACCACATTTAAGTTGTTTTCATTAAATCCTGTTGCTGTGAAGATCAACTGGATGCAAAGTTGGTCTAATCCTGGATAGCTGCACAACTTGGCATTGATGTCTTTAATGCAGTTACTGAGTACACATAATTCTTTCGTCCCAAACATAGCCTGGGAATTAAACATGCAGAATCTTTAGAAACCAATCTAACCAGTAGCCCTGAATCACAAGGAAACATCAAGGTTCTGTCCAAGGATTTTTCTGCCTTAGATTAAAGCCTGCTTATTTGGAAGCCAAGTTTTTCCTCAGACACCTTTCTTGCTTGACTGAAATGGTCTCATTTAGCCCTCCCATAACACAAAGATGGTATTGGGGGGGTGGGATTGGGAGGGTCTGATCTATCTCAAGAAGCCTCTGAACTCCCTCGCATGTTCAGGGACATCAACAGGTTCTTAACTGTGCATACAGAATACGGTAGTGGTGAAATGTGGTGAAACAAAGATTGGATGTCACCAGCAATTACCCACTTGTAATATCGGAAAAGATTAAATGAATGGGTAGGGAGGGAAATATTGGAATGATATGTTTGTACAAGAATAACATTATATAAGAAATACTCACTATTTGTACATCTCTAGGAAGTGCCAGCATGAGGCCAAAAATGCCTTTGGTACCCACTAACGTGTAGCCAGGAGAACAGCTGATGAAAAGTTTGACCTTTTGAGTCAGCTGTGGCATGATGGAAAATGCAATGATGCCTGTAAAAGAGAACAAAATTCAGAAACCTAAATGAGAGAACCTGTAGGACTTCAAATGGGAGGGGCATACTTGCACTGGTTTGCATGTATTAACGCTTTTTACCTGTACTGTATTCAGGTTTTGGATACCTGCAAATAAATCCCCATAATAAGATGTCCTGTTGTTTGTCAGTCTGATCTATCTTTTTTGGTCTCTTCTTCCTATGTATTCTGTTTTTGTGTTTTTTTATAGGGAAGAATGTCCACATGCCTCGACAGAAGACTTAGCTCTGACCAAAAGGGAACCATCTTTTGATTTATTTTTCTGCAAAGGTCACTCTGAAAATGCTTTTGTTCAACAGAGTTATACAAATTGTTTACTACTAATAAGAATAGTTTGATCTCTGCAGGTCGCAAGACCCACTGATTCTTTTGTCAACATAGGATTTATGCACATGAGAGTGGCTTAACAGACAGGAAGCAACAGGCAAACCGTTTCTCACCACTGCACCTTCTTTCCCAACATGTGTCACCAGAGGTTTCTGCTTGTCCTGCAGCATAAAACCTCGGAGAGCCTGATCTCTGAAAATGAATAAGCTGGTGAACAGGTACAAGGAGAGATGTATGAAAACTGCCCAAATCAGCTCTGAGGGGCCCAGTGTTTCTGAGACTGGCAACCCAACATCATGGGCTGTTTGAGGCAGTGGAATGATTGTCCTGCTGTCACAAAAGGTGCCGCAGTGGCACATGGGTGGCTTTGCCACTAGGCAGTTTAGACCGGTTCAAGTTACCACTGCCAAGAGGCAGCAGCACCGAAACCATGCTGCCGCAGACTGCTCCAAGGCAGCGGGAGAGTCTTGTGAGTGTGTAGGGGGAGCGCAGGGAGAGTTTTGGAGCAGTTTTTTTAGGGGCAGAGCAGGGGTGGAACGGGGATGAAGGGTCGATGCTGGTGGCAGCAACTTGCACCAAGAAACTGTCCCCCTCACCTTCAAACAGTTCTTTCTTCTTCTTCAGTTTTCCCCTTTCTTCTCCTTAGACTTACACCAGCTATAGAGCTAGCATTGATGTAAGGAGACACAGGGCACAATCCTAACCAGGTCTACTCAGAAATAAGTCCTATTTTGTTCAACGGGGCTTACTCTCAGGAAAGTGTGGTTAGGATTGCAGCCTCATAGGCCATCAGGAGGCTTACACAGAAGTAAGTTTCCCTTACCCTTCACAGACCTCCTGATTGTGTCCCATCTGTGTGTCTGTCCCCCCCCCCATCATAGCATCCATTGCATGGTTGCATATTTCAGCATGGCAGGTGACTGGACTGTAGCTTTCTTATGAGTTCTCTGAAATGCCTTTTAAAGAGCAAGGTCAGAGCTTTCTCTCACAATGAAGAATGCTAGGATTTGCCATTTTCATGGAAGCCTTTAGTTCTATTCCCCACATTTATTAGGACAGGAGGAATTAAAACTACAAATCCCAGGGATCCTAGCAGCAAGAGAGGTTTAAGCATGTCAGAAAGCCTGCAGCTTAGGGCCCAATCCCATCGGGCTGCTATACAGTAGGAATCATGGTCTGATATCCCAGCATGGCTATTGCAAAAGGTGAATGCCAGACAGGTTGGCTGTCACTGCAAGTGACTTGTGGCTGTGACCGCAAGCCAGTGAACTTCCAACAAGTTCCAATACTAGTGAGTATGAGGGTGGGTGGGAGAAGGGCGTGAGAGGAACACAGTGAGGAGGAGGCAGAATGATCAGAGACTAGGGCAGGGTGGTGTTGTGTCAAGACCAAGAAGGAGCAGTACTGGTGGCAGTATTGGCGATAGAGGTGCCAACCATAGCCTATCTCCCTTCTTGGTCTAAATCCATCTTCTAGGATCCACTTGGACCTGCACCAGCAAAATCACTTGCATAGGTACGAGTAGACCCATTCAGCAGTGAAGAGTTAGAACTGGTGGTGCGGTTGCATTGGCAGGGGGGTGGGATTTACAGTCCAATCTTAAAGGCAGTGTCCATGTCGGGTGCAGTGGCACCCAGTGGCATCACTGGGGTTTGCATCACCCGGTGTGGGAGGCCAGCGCGTCACCCCCATGATGGACCTTCTCCCAGTGGCATAGCTAAAGGGGTGCAGGGGGTAGCAGTTGCACTGGGCATCAAGCTTTAGGGGGGCAACAAGCTCAGCTTGACACTAGTGACCAAAATTGTGAAAATCTTGGTGTGTATGAATTATACCATCATGTTATATATCACTGGAAAGGTAATTTTATGCTGAATGCAATGAAACAAACGGCATTGGGATATCTGGATTCTATCAAAAGTTATGACCAATTGACCATAAAATGAAAACACAACTGCCTTATGGAATAAAAAGTGGATTTTCTTATCTGAAAACTGACCTATGAAACTGATTGTTCTGAGAGGCAATGGCTTGTTATTATGTTATTGACATGTTGCAATGACATGTTATCATGATACAGCATGAAACCAATAAGGTGTTAATATGAGTCAGCTCTCATTTCCATGTATCATAATACAGTTATCCCTGCTAAATGGGTAAAAGGCACATTTTCAAGTGGTGCCCCTCTTATATTTAGCAAGGGGAGAATAACCATCCCTCTTTACCCCAGCACAGTGTCTTGATTGATAAGAGACACACTTTTTATTTATTTACTTAATTAATTTTGATTTTGTCTAGGTGGGTACAAATCTTCTTTGACCCCAGGTAGCAGATAGATGCCTTAGTTATGCCACTGACTGGGGGTAGGCAGCAGAGCAAGTGGGTGGTGAGCTGCTGGGGGGAAAAGGTGGGTTCCTCCCAATTTTCACTTTTTTAAAAGCCTGGGCATGTTGTCACTTCCTGTTGTGACATCAATTCCGGGGCAATATTTTGAATTTGGCACCGGGCTAGACGATCATTAGCTACGCCACTGCCTCCCCCCATGCAGTGGGTGGGGCAGCAACCTGGGTGATGGGCATGGTAATGAACCATCATCCTGCCCCCATTGGTTTTTGGGCCATACCTTTTGATAGAATAGAGAGATTTCAAAGAGGTTGGTTTCATTCCATTCTGTTGTAAATTACTTATCGAATGGTATCTAACTTGATGGTATTATTCCTACAAACCGTGATTTTCCTACAAATCGCAGAACTAAAGCAGCTACTGCTGCATCCTATGGCCCTGCAGTAGCTGCCAGAGGTCTTCTGGGGGGGGGGGAGGACTTTTGTCCTCTTTCCTTGGGGAAACCCCAAGCCCCGCAATAGGGCTTCTCAAGTCTGCAACGGCTATTTTGCCAACAAAGACTTGAGAGACTCCATGTTGAGCCAGAATGTCTGACACGAAGAGTCTCACAAAGTCAGGCCTTTTGACTCAACACTGAGTTCAGGATCCAGCGGACCATTGTTTTCATGAACTTTTGTCTGAAAATAAAATATAAATTGGGTAATATGCAATGGCCTGTGCTGCATCCAACATAGGTTAAAAGCAGTGGGAAATCACTTCAGGGTAAGAGGATATTTTTCCCCTTACCCCCTATAATACCACAGCCTGCCTTATGGGGCTAGTCAGACCAGCTGTTTATCCAAGGAGCCCTGTAGTTCTGTTTGGGCCAGGGATGGGGGTTAGGATATGGCATATACTGCTGATCCCACCCCCTTCCTGGGCCCGATCTTCCCCCAGTTTCGCTCTACCCTGGCCCAGAAACACCCCTCTCCACCTCTGTTCCACCCTCCCTCCACCCTCTCCCACCCTCTGTGCTGGCCAGTGCAGAGACTAGACCTGATGCCAGCAGGCCAGTGCACATCATTGTGCCGACACTGCTGGCTCTTGATCAGCGCAAATGTGCCTTACAGCACATTTGCAATACTTGACAGCCGGTGTGTGTGTGTGTGGGGGGGGGGGTGCTCTGGCACAATGTGCCTTTAGGATTCGGCTGCCCAAATAACACATGGCTGTGAGTCAAAGAGCAAGAAGAGTTTGATGGTTCTCATGTCTTGAAGAGGATAAAAATCTAGGCTAGGTCACATTCCACATGATAACTAAGAGTAAATAGATAGAACTAAACCTCATTCACTTATTTTTTAAAAGTATTTTTATACTTCCTTCTGTTTTTTACACAGCATTCAAGGCAGTTTACATGAGCAGACTCACAGTAAACACCAATTTTGAATGGGACTTTTACAATATCATTCTATGAAGGGAACTCACAGAACCCTAAGTTCACCAGGACTTCACCAGGAACTGGCATTCTCATCTGGTTAGAGACCAGAGTATAGATGAAAGTCAAAGCTGGATGAATATCAGAGCATAGCCTTATTAAGGATGCAAATTTATCTTGGCTGGCAAAAAAATGTAACTAACTACCCATATGACACATGCTAATGCATGCAAATCCTAAATAAACAGAGATAAAATAAAAACAAATCTAAGATGTTGATAAACAGTGTGGAAGGCTGGATGAAATCATACAAAAGAGGAAAGCATGTGGACGAAATTGTAAATGTGGTTATAATTGAAAAGGGCTGGAAAAGCAAAGCCATGAAAGTCTACTGGATGAAAGTCAAGGCATTGCTGTACAGAGATAAATAAGGCGAGGCTGTCCTAAAATGGCTGCTGAGCATTCTTCTCACTGCAGACCTATTCAGATCTTAACAAAGTGTATAGGCAGAACATGGGGGGGAAGGAAGCTCTGCCCAATCCTGTTGTGCTCCCCTTGAAGCCCTGGCTTTTGTCTCCAGGGTCAAGTGCTAGCTGTGGGGAGAGTTCCTCTCTCAGAGATTTCAGACCTTGGGCTTCCTTCTCCCTCTCCAGAGCAAGGGGAGGAGGTGGATCACGTTCGGCCAAGGTGCAGCCCTGGATGCAGCCAAGCCCTGTACTTTCCTTTTGTGCTCCACTTGTGACATGCTCTATGAACTCATTTTCAGCCTATTTTTCCAAAGATCTGTTCTGCCCTCCGGCCCAGAGATGAGCAGCTGAATCCTGAGCTACCCGGCACGTGGGACTGCAGCGGTGCCAAAAATGGCTGCTGTCACATCCAGCATGCTCCAGGCAGCTGCTGCCTCCTCCTTGAGACAAAAGGACTTTTGTCCCCTTACCCCAGGTAAAGCGAGTAGCCCCACAATGGGGCTACTCAATTCTACGTCAACCCGAAGGTCGGCGTAGAATTCACAGCCTCTGTGTCGGGCAGCCAGCCAAACACGGAGGCTGTGGATTCAGTGGAGCAAAGCTCCTCCTGTCCCGCCCTGCTCCCTCCCCTGGAACTCCTCCTCCCACCCTATCATCGCCCTCCCTCTGCCTCCCCCCATCCAGGAATGCCTCCTCCCTGCCTTTTCCCATGCCCCTACCTACCTCTCTGATGCTCAGAGGTCTGTGCAACTGCCAAGCGCTGGAGCTCCAGTGCTCTACCAGTGCTAGTCCAGCGTCGGCCAGCATTGGGCTAGCACCAGTGGAGCACTGGCACTAGGGCCTGCAAATGTGCCTTTCAGTGAGCTGGCGTGCAAAGCTTAGGATTGGCCCCGAGACTTCAGAAAGGATTTAAAAGTGAAGCACATTTCATTCTGTTCCTGTCAACTTACCTATTGTAGCACCCTGGGAGTGGCCCACATAATATAATGCATCTTGCTTAGTTTTCTGCAGAATAAAGTTGATTGTTGCTGGAACATCATATATCCCCATTTCATGAAAACTGCCATACACAAACAAACAAAACAGAATCAAGATATTTCCTAGCAAATACCATATTTGGGTTTCCTACACAAATACCACAGTATAGGGCAGTGCTTCCCCCACTATCTGAAGTGGGGGGCCAGCAATTTTTTCTCTTAATGTGAAAGAGACAAGCAACGTTTGCCCCCCCCCCAAAGTTGCTCGATAGTTGCTCTGTTCCAAAGTTGCAGAAACAGATCTGTACTCTATTCCATGGTGTAGCTAAGGGGGTGCAGAGGGTAGCAGTCGCACCAGGCAACAAGATTTAGGAGGGGAGAACAAGCTCAGCTTGACACCAGTGGCCAAAATTGTGAAAAAATTTGGTATGTATGAATAATACCATTACGTTATACATCATTGGAAAGGTAATTTAAAGCAGAGCACAATGAAATAAACCCCATTTGAATATATGTATTCTATCAAAAGTTATGGCCAATTAACCAGAAAATGAAAACGCAACTGCCTTATGGAACAAAAAGTGGATTTTCTTGACTCAAAACTGACCCATGAAACTGATTGTTCTGAGAGCAAATGAGATGTTGTTATGATACTGCATGGAACCACTAAGGTGTTAATATGAGGCAGCTCTCATTTCCATGTATCATAACACAGCTACTCCTGCTAACTGGTAAAGAGGCACTTTTTCAAGTGTTGCTCCTCTTATATTTAGCAGTGGAAGAATAACAATCTCTCTTCAACCCAACACAGTGTCTCTAACCACTAGGGGGCACACTTTTTATTTATTTACTTAATTAAATTTGATTTTGTCATGGAGGGGGGCTACAAAATCTTCTTTGATCCCAGCAGATCAAGTGTGTGGTGAACTGCTGGGGCGGAGGAGGCAGGTTTCCCCCCAACTTGCACTTTTTAAAAGGTCCTAGTGTTATGTCACTTCCAGTTGTGACATCACTTCCGGGGCATCATTTTGAGCTCTGCACCAGGCTACATGTTCATTAGCTACGCCACTGGCTCTATTATTACTATTGTGTCTTTCTTGGAAATTTGCAGCAAACTTGTAGCCAATGGCTTACAGACCACAACTTTGAGTAGCACTGGTATAAGAGTACTTGGAACAGGGCTTGATAATGTTTCCACTTGGAAATCCCCCTCCACGGATAGCATAAACCAGGGAATCCCCTACACAGCCCCACGCTCCTGCACCCATTTACAAGTTTTAAAGCTTATCAGGGTGAAATTCTTCTCCCTTAAACAGAGTGCTATTAGCCTACAGACGTATAGCATTTTAAGGCTGCCTCCTGGCAGCCATAACACTTGAAAAAATGTTCTGCTACATGTCTGAAGTGTGTGAGCATCTAGCAGAGGACTGTTCTAGCGCCTGACCTGCCTACCTCTTCGCAACCATCAAAAGATTGGTTAGTTCACCTTCACCCATTAGATCTGTTGAATGCAGACTAACACACAGACCAATCCTACCTAACTCCCCATACGGTTATGCAATGGCGTCAATGTGGTACCCGCTGTATCCTGCGGGGAAAGGCCCGGTATCCTGTGGGGGAATACCACCTCTTCCTTGAGATCATCTCATGTCTTCTTAGCAAGCCATGTAGATTGGGGAAAATTCATTTATTTGAGTGTGCAACGTTGGATATCTTTCCTACAAGCACACGTGAAACCAAACACAATTTTCAGAAAATTTGTTTTTTAAATGATAGTAACCAAAGAGATGGGGGGGAAAAACTATGGAACCGAAATGTTATGACATATGCGGATTGGTGGGAAGGAGGACACCTGATACTTTGACAGTTTACCCTGTGTGTGTAAAAATATTATTGTGGTAAGGAGGGGGATTTTTTTTACTGGGGGGGGGAGGGAGGAGCAGTAATTCTGCAACACCATGTGACAGTGAATATGGAAAGAAATGGGAAAGGTTGCAGTTCACCTCCACCTTGTGGCTGTCATGCAGAACTTCAACCACCAGGTTTAAGAGGAAAGAAAAGGGAAAGCAGAAGCTTTGTCCAGGCTTGTAATGTAGGTATCATGATAGAATTCCACTCCACTTTCTCCCACTCAGAAACTTTGCACCATTGCTACTTATGAATGAGCACTTGCTTGCTTAAGACTCTTTTCCTAATATCCACAATTTTAACCTCCAAAGCAAGAAACATGAATTTGAAGTCATATTATTTGATCTGATTGTTCAACCAGGTTTTTGAATTATTAATTTTGTCTATAATGCTGGAATTTGTCATCATGATCTCTGTGTCAGCAACACGTTCTTCAACACGAAGCCCCAACATAGAGTCTCTTGGAGATACCCAAGATCAAAGCACTGGCACCAGCTCGACCTGATTCTCACCAGATGCTACAGCCTTCCCAGCATCAAGATCACACGCAGTTATCAGGGTGCTGCCTGCGACACTGACCACTCCCTGGTGTGCAGCAGAGTGAAACTGCAAACAAAGCAACTGTATCACACGAAAAAGGAAGGAAGACCTCGCACTGATCCCAGCAAGATCCGGGATCAGAGAAAAGTGGAGGAATTTGCACAAGCGCTTGAGGAATCTCTTCCAGGCCTGGCCGATGCAGATGCATCCAATAGATGGGAACATTTCAAGAATGCTTTTTATAACACCGCCTTGTCCATATTTGGCAAGAAGACCAACAAGATGGCAGACTGGTTTGAAGCCTACTCTGAGGAGTTGACACCAGTCATTGAGGAAAAGAGGAGAGCTCAAGCAGCACACAAGGCCTGTCCCAGTGAGCGCAACCTGCAGGTCCTCCGAGCTGCTCACAGCAAAGTCCAGCAGACTGCCAGGAGATGTGCTAACGACTACTGGCTCCAGCTCTGATCCCAGACACAGATAGCAGCTGACACGGGCAACATCAAGGAGATGTATGATGGTATCAAGCAGGCCCTAGATCCAACACAGAAGAAAATTGCCCCTCTGAAGTCTGCCGCAGGCGAGGTCATCCAGGATCGGGCGCAGCAGATGGAACGCTGGGTGCAGCACTACTCTGAGCTATATTCCCGAGAAAATGCAGTGACCGAGGAAGCGCTGAACAACATCGACTGCCTGCCTGTGTTGGAGGAGCTTGACAGTGAACCAACCCTAGAAGAACTTCATGTGGCCCTGGACTCCCTCGCCTTTGGCAAGGCACCTAGGAAAGGCAGCATCCCTGCTGAAGTCCTAAAGTGCTGCAAAGAGATCATCACCAATGAGCTGCATGAAATCCTCTGCTGGTGAGAAGGTGGAGTACCACAGGACATGAGGGATGCAAACAGCATCACGCTGTACAAGAACAAAGGCGACAGGGGTGACTGCAACAACTACTCTGGCATCTCTCTCCTTAGCGTTGTAGGAAAGCTGTTTGCCCAAGTTGCACTAAAGAGGCTCCAGGTACTTGCAGAGAGCATTTATCCAGAATCGCAGTGTGGATTCCAAGCCAATAGATCCACCACTGATATGGTATTCTCCCTTAGACAACTGCAAGAGAAATGCAGGGAACAACGACAGCCACTCTTTATAGCCTTCATAGATCTCACGAAGGCTTTTGACCTGGTCAGCAAGGACGGCCTCTTCAAGATTCTCCCCAAGATCGGATGTCCACCCAGGCTCCTCAGCATCATCAGATCTTTCCACAAGGACACGAAGGGCACTGTTTTCTTCGATGGCTCCACATCAGACCCCTTTGACATCTGAAGCGGAGTGAACCAGGGCTGTGTTCTTGCACCAACCTTGTTTGGGATTTTCTTCGCTGTCCTGCTGAAGCAGGCCTTTGGAACTGCAACAGAAGGCATCTATCTCCGGACCAGATCAGATGGAAAGCTCTTCAACCTCTCCAGACTGAGAGCAAAGTCCAAATTCCAGCTGAAATGTCTTTGTGACTTCCTCTTTGCCGACGATGCAGCAATCACTACCCACTCTGCCAAAGATCTCCAGCAGCTCATGATTCGTTTTAGCAAGGCCTGCCAAGATTTTGGACTGACTATCAGCCTAAAGAAAACACAGGTCATGGTTCAGGATGTGGACTCACCTCCCTGCATTACAATCTCTGCACATGAACTGGAGGTTGTCCATGACTTTGTGTACCTTGGTTCAACTACCTCCGACACTCTTTCTCTCGATACAGAGCTAAACAAACGCATCAGTAAAGCAGCTACCACGTTTTCCAGACTCACAAAGAGAGTCTGGTCCAACAAGAAGCTGACAGAACATACCAAGATCCAGGTCTACAGAGCTTGCATTCTGACTACACTTCTGTACTGCAGCGAGTCATGGACTCTTCGCTCACAACAGGAGAGGAAACTGAACGCTTTCCACATGCGCTGCTTCCGACGCATCCTTGGCATCACCTGGCAGGACAAAGTTCCAAACAACTCAGTCCTGAAATGAGCTGGAATCCCTAGCATGTATGCACTGCTGAAACAGTGACACCTGTGTTGGCTCAGTCATGTCATGAGAATGGATGATGGCCAGATCCCAAAGGATCTCCTCTATGGAGAATTCATGCAGGGAAAGCGCCCTACAGGTAGACCACAACTGTGATACAAGGACATCTGCAAGAGGGATCTGAAGGCCTTAGGAATGGACCTCAACAGGTGGGAAACCCTGGCCTCTGAGCGGCCCGCTTGGAGGCAGGCTGTGCAGCATGGCCTCTTCCAGTTTGAAGAGACACTTGGCCAACAGACTGAGGCAATGAGGCAAAGAGGCAAAGAAGGAAGGCCAGGGAGACAGACCAGGGACAGACTGCACTTGCTCCCGGTGTGGAAGGGATTGTCACTCCCGAATCGGCCTTTTCAGCAACACTAGATGCTGTGCCAGAACCACCATTCAGAGCGCGATACCATAGTCTTTCGAGACTGAAAGTTACCAACTAAGAAGAATGCTGGAATGGGTTTATCAGTAAGTATGGATAACAACAATTCAGGATTCACACTAGGTAGGCAATCAACATTGTAAATCTTTTTCAAATGACTAACACGTTTGCCATTTTCTCTTTTTGTAATCAGTAAAGACGCACTTGACCTTCTTGATGGCCATTTATTTGGAAGCTCTGAAAAGTTTTTGATTTGAAGTTCACTTTATGAAATGAGTCTCTATGTTTATGAAAACCTCACTGCAATGAGTTAATAGTTACTGGACTCATGGAATAAAACTGCAGAGGGGTAGAAGGCAAAGGTGCCCCTTCATCAAAATTTGTTTCCCATCTATTCAAACTGTGAACTGTTTCCTGGGCTTACCTGAAATTCCAAAATTGTTCCTGATCAATAGACAGATACCGGTTCCTTCTAGACCAGGTGGTCCCTCTGCAATTTAGAATCCAGACATCATAGCCAGCATCTGCTAGGAAAAAGGCCAGACTGTTGCTGGGGAGATTTGCAATCAACCACCTGCCCTCATTCAGCGCACCATGTACCAATAATACAGCTGGCCGATTCCCTGGAAGAGAAACAGAAACTGTGGAATCTGAGGTTAGTCATTTTGCCTTGACAACAAGGTGGCACCTGGGAGGTGTATTCTGGACCTGTACATCTTCGGCAGCACAATCCTGAATTACCCCCACACCCCACTGCCAATACAACGTGCTGCATCCTCTGTGGGGGCCAGTCATAGAAATATTGGAGGATCCCTTATCCTGGGGTAAGCGTCCATTCAGCCAATGGGTCACCTTGGATCTGCACCAGCTACATTGCTGGGGGGGGGGGGGAATGACAACAGCAGCATAACTCCTTGCTGTCTATATCCACCTTGTGGATACAGACAGCACTGTTCTGCCCACCATTCTTCTCCAGCCCCTCCCAAACACTCCACTGTTCCTCTCACAACCCACGCGCATTCCACCCTGACTACCTGACAATCGTCCCCAACAGGGACAGCATGCTCGGGCAGGGAGACAACGGTGCCACTTCCTCTTGCAGCAGCACTCAAAAATATTTCACAACAGAATGCTGCCATTAAATCTAAAAACCATACTAGACATGCAGTTAATTGCATCATGTGATCCAATTTTGCGGGGGGGGGGGTATTCTTATATATAAAGACTATATATCAGAGTGCTCTGATAATTTTGAATGGGCTTTTCATTTTAGTGAACATAGATCATATGCCCAGCTGTCCCAATAAAAAAAATCACAGGAGTAGGGGAACCAACAGTGGTTCACAAGACTGCAATCCTTTTCTCACAGTTCTCTTTTGTGTGAAGAAACTTCTCTCAGTCACTCCCCTCCCCTCTCATTCAGCCACAATGAAACCAAGACAGACAGACAGACACACACACACACACACACACACACCCCTGCAGGCTGCCTTTTTTTCATTGGAAGCCAGCCATGATTGTAGCAAAACTGCTGGCTGCTTCCCTTTGTATTGTAATGTGTGCATACGTGCTGCTTAACTCATTGACTAGGCTCAAAAAGAAAGGAGTGGAGCAGAAAGGCAAGGCATTTTTTCTATTTACTTGCTTGGTCCTTGGGCTTTTTCTTTCTTGTTGGGTTCAGTGTGGCTCTGCCACTCCTGCCTCCCCTGACGACATCACTGCAGCACAAGCACAGCTAAGGCTAACTTCATGTACGCTCATGTGGTCCTGTTCATGTGGACATTCAGAATCTTACAGAGGGAAGCAACTGTCCTGTAGTTACTCTGATGACTCTGAATGGGTTTTTCATTTCCCTGAACACAAATTATATGCCAGTCTGCCCCAATAAGAGAATCACAGGAGGAGAAGGGGAACCCACAGTGGTTCACAAACTGAAATCCTTTCCTCACAATTCTCTCTTGAATGAAAAAAGCCTCCCAATCACTCCTCTCATTCAATGCAAACACACATTCACACCCCTGCGGGCTGGGATGAAGAGAAGTGACACTGCAGCTCTTCCTGCCCTGAAATAACAGTAGATCAATCATATGAATAGTACACTCAAACAGTTGTACAAACACTCTCATCTCCTTATAAAATACCTGTCTGTCCAGGACTGTGCACTCCACAAGGAATTCTGTTTACTTGTAGGTAGTAGCCATCGGCTGTCATGATTTGATACTCTTCACTGGGGTATCCCCAATAGTTAATAATTTCATTCTGCAGGGGGAAAAAATGACATTGATTCTAAAAGTATCCAGGAGTACTGCTAAGCAACTTGACTGGCCCAGAGTTCTCATATTTTTTTATGAAGTATCATGAAATAGTAACAAGTTATCTATCAGAACTGTCTACTAGTACTAATGCATTTCCTCATGCCTTCTCCCTGCTAAGCTGCAGTTAGTATCTGAATGGAGCATCAATGCCCTACAAAAATAGAATTCTTAAATTTGAGAGCATTGATACTATAATGGAAGATCAGAAGATCATCAGGTGGATGATGTGGTGTTGACAGCAATTCCATGTTTTGACAGCTGTTTGACAGCTCTGGGAAGGGCAGGGCTGGCTCCACAGCTGTAATCAATCAAGGCCAATGGAGACCTGGATGGACGCCTGGGCTTCATTTGACCTTGATGGGACTTTGAATGGACATGGACTGAAGAGATGGCTCACCTGAGCCTATTTTGGACTGAACAAGGAGCTAAGGAGGTAGCTCACAGCTGAGCTGCATTTGGACTTAATGGGACATACAAGGATAAAAGGCAGCTTCAGAAGGAGCAAAACTACCCAGACAGAGCTACCCTGACCCAGAGCTACCCGACCCATACCTATGAGAGAAGGGGATTGCCAGGACTCTGCTGGAGGACACAGAAGAGAGAACTGCCAGGACCCTGCTGGAGGAGACACTCTGCTGGAGAGGACACTGCTGGAGAGGAGAGACTGCTGCAGAAGACTGAATTAGGAAGACTGGACTGTGATTTGGAGATTAGACCGGATTGGACATGGGCTGGAGACTTTGGACCTTCACCCACTGAGTTATGTCGAGTTTTGGGGAGGGAAAGCCTCTGGACAAGAGGACTTGCAGGAGTGTCTGTGTTTGTAGCAATAAATGCTTGTTAATTACTCAACTGATAAAGAGTTCTGTTCATTTCTTTACACACCACAGCTGTTCTTGGAAAAGGAGGGTGTTAATTAGCCAAAAGTGGGCATTAGGAGGGAGTTGGAATATTCAAACCAGACAGATACATTAATAAAATATCTTACAGCCTAATCTTAATAGGGCCTAATGTTGACAGTTCTCTTGATCCATCAGCATAAGTTCTGGGTTTACCACTAGAAGGCCACTGTTTGGGGGGCCACAGCACCAGAACAAACAGATGGAAGCTACTTGTGGTTACAGTGGCCATTTGAACCTCTTTTGTCCCCGTTCACTCCTGGCAAGTTGGTGGTATGCGGAAATCAGGGGAAGATCATTGACAGATCAGGGTATGAAGCAGGTTGGGCAGACGGTGGGAGGAGGAGGTTTTGTGCTGGAGGAGAACAATCTTGGCAGTAGCTGCACAGATCCTAACTTCTTTCCTGACCTGGACCTGCCTTCCGGAATCAGACGTACACCAGCAAAAGAGTTGATGTATGTCCAAGGAGACCCACTAGAGACCAGGCAGCCTATGGAGAGGTAAGTAAATAGTTTTTTACTTACTTCTCTTGGGTTTCTGGTGCCCTCCAATCAGCCATAGTACGCAGCACATGCTCCGTCAGCATTACTGCATGTGCTGTGCTGGTGGGCCTTTTCAGCCACACTAGACGCTGTGCCAGAACCACCTTTCAGAGCGCGATACCATAGTCTTTCGAGACTAAAGGTTGCCAATACATGTGCTGGTGGGGGATAGGATTGGGCCCCAAGTCAGTTTTACCTCTTTTAACATTAGTGTAACCTGAAGGCCATGAGCATTTATGCTGACTTCAAACCTGAGGATCTCCACTGCAGTTCCAATGCTCCCAAATGAGCTTCAGATCAAAAGTAAACAAACATTTATCAAGTTAAAAGTCAAGGTCAACTAAAAATGAGAACTACCTTGACATTTTGCCCACTCTCTGTGGCAGGCTTCTTCAGAAGTCAGTGTAACTCCACTGAGTAATGCCTCACTTCCTGAATAGCCTCAGGTCAGCTATTGGAGTTGGAATGGGCTAAAGTTATTTCCAAAGAAAAAGCCAAGTCAAAGGCCCAGTTTACATTTACAGCCACCAAAAGGAAGCCACTTGTTCGAATGACCATCACCCTTTGATTGCTGAGAATAGCCATTGCCCTGCTAGGAGATGCTGGTCTTGTCCAGACCACAATAAACAACCAAAGGAAAAACGGTCAATTGTAGTGAAAGGCATACTGCCTAGTTCATCTTTATGGTGAACCACTGCACAGGAATGGATGGATGTGAGAAACAAAACGTATGGTCCATGCAGCTAAGCCCCCTGTCTATGGTACCACCGATGAATTCAAGCTCTGTGAGTTATCCAGATCCTGGAATGTGGAAGGATGCTTGAGTCAAACACTTTATGAATGATGTGCCCCTTTGGAATAACCTGAGCAGGGATGAAGTTCCTTCTGAGAAACATCCTGAAAATTGGTTCGAATGAAAAGCATGAGATTCTCCCATGATAGCACAACGTACTACCAGTATTTCAAAATGCATCTGAATAAGTAACTTACAATATTCATAAATCCTTGAGGATTCAGGTGTCTCTTTCTTATTAATTCCTCCATATTTGCAGACTGTGGGATCCAGCATGCTAACACCATAAACAGCCACATTGTAGACCTGTATGAGATAATATCAGTAATTTCAATATTTATAGTGTCTAGCCTCTGAAAATATCTGTTTAGAGAATCAAAGAAAGGTTTGAAAGCTGAGAGGGACTGCAGAGAGAAGCCTGATTTGTCCATTGCCTTCCTTGCAGGCATGTAAGCCTCTGCCAGGGATTCCGCTGGTATATTTACTACCTGCCTTGCTGCCCCCGGTCTCCTTGCCTGAGCTTGGCAGTGACATTGGTAGTACCCCCCAAGCTGGTGGTGCTGGGCAGTAGCATAGCAGGAGGGGGATCACAGCACTAAGTTTTTGCAGGCGCCTAAACATGCCATACAAGCAGCCCATCCTCCTTCCCTTTGGAGCCATTCCAGGTGGTGAGAGCAAAATAGAGGAGCAAGCCTTGTTCCATTTTGCAAATGCTGCTGCAACCTTGGTCCAATTTGCCAATGCTTGTCAGAGGTCTGTTTTCTAAGACACCAGGATGTCATCCTCCTTTCCATGTGAAACAAAGTCCCAAAGAGATGGAAATTAAGGAGCTAGGAGATGTCACTTATTACTTGGGTATGCAAGTGGACAGAGAGTAAGATGGAAGTTTTCTTTTCAGTCAGAAAACAAAGATTTTGGACTTGCTGGAGTCACTAGGACTCAAAGATGCACACCCAACAGCTACACCAATGGAGACCAACTTTCTTAAACAAAAGGATGAAAGTGAATCTCTCCCAAACAATACACAATACAGAGAAGCAATAGGCCAGTTGCTTTACCTGTCCAACACAACCAGGTCAGACATTGCTACTGCTGTAGGGTTTTTGAGCAGAAAAACTAATTCTTCTACAAAATGGGACTAGCTTGGAGTTAAAAGGGTTGCAAGGTACCTGAAAGGCACCCAAGACTTCAGACTGAAGTTGCCAGCCAGTGAAAAGCCTAAATTAGTAGTCTACACTGACTCAGATTGGGGAGAATACAGAGCTGAACGAAAGTCAACCAGTGGACATGTGGCTCTGTATGGGGGTGGAGCAATAAGATGGGCAAGCAGGAAACAAACCTCTCTTTCTTCTACAGAGGCCGAGTACATGTCTGCATCAGAAACATGCAGAGAAGTAATGTGGCTTTGTCAGTTGTTAAGTGATTTGGGCATAGATGAACAAAAGCCAATCCAAGTGTTTGAAGGCAACCAGAGTTGTATCAGATTGGCACAATCAGAAAGCCAAAATGCACACACAAAGCACATAGATATCAGAAATCACTTTGTGCATGATATGATCAAGAAAGGACTTGTCAGGATGGACTACTGTCCAACCCAAGAAATGATAGCAGACATCCTGACTAAACCACTAGCAAGAGATAAATTCCAGAGTCTACGAGAAAGTATAAGTCTGCTGGACTTGTGCATCCAGAGTTGAGAAGGGGTGTTGGAGTTGGTGCAACTCTGTCTGCTGTCCAGAGGGGGCAGGATGCTGTCCAGAAGGGGTCAAGCTATGGCCCAGTGAATCTGACCTTTCTACCTGTTCTCTCTGTGATCCTTGTGGGGTGTGGCCCTAACCCTTTATCCTTCCCTTCTGCTCTGAGCACTTCCTCTTGTCCTCTGACCACCAACCTGTTAAGATGGTGCACAACAGGGGTCTCATGCCCAGGCCATCTTGAGCACAAGGCATGCAGGGCGAGGCAGCTCCAGGGCCTTGCTATCTCTAATAGCTGAACCTCTGATCCTAATCAGATGTGGTAAATACACACTCAGTGGAACTGTAAGTTAATAACTTCTTTTTTGCAACTTTAACAAGCCATTGCCTCTTTGTCTTTTTTTATTGATTAGCTGTCAGCCAAGTGAGGGAGGTTCCCTTGGGTAATACCCAAAGGGGGGGTCCACTACTTAAGCTACTCTGCTCCCCCCCCACCCAAAGAGGAAACTATTTTTAATTTCCTTCAACAGGGAGGAGGCATTACGGGGAGGCAGGAGGCAGGGAGAGGGTGCGGGGAGGCATGCCAGGGGAGGGAAGGAGCAGGGAGGGATGGAGGCGGGACCTGTGGAGCTTCGCTCCACCGAATCCAAAGCCTCTGTGTTGGGCTCACCACCCGACAGGAAGACCAACCTTTGGGTTGGTGGTGAATCGAGTAGCTCCATTGCAGGGCTACTGCGCTTCCCCAGGGCAAGGAGACAAAAGTCCCCTTCTGCCGAAGTGCTGCCAGCAGCTGCCTTGGGTGTGCAGGATGTGGCGTCAGCCATTTTTAGCACCGCCGCAGTTGCGCACCCTAGGCAGCTCAGGATTGGGCTGCCGCCTGCTTCTTCTTCTCCTGTGGCTATTAAAACTAGACTCTCCCATTCGAGGTTTGGATAAACGCTTGGTTTTGTTAACAGCTTTTGGAGCACCTTCACAATCTCTATAATTCTGACAGCAGTCTGAGCAATTGTTGCAACTTTTGCCAATGGGAAGGGTCTAAAGGCCTCCATTCACTTCCCTAAAATTTTCTTTTTAATTTTTCTTTTTTCTAATGTATCAACTGGATTGGGCTATATTTTTCTAGTGGGAGTAGGTGTCATCATTTATTATTCTATTGTGATTTATGTAAAATGTTTGATTTTATGGAATGTAAAGGGCTTCAAGATTCTAGCAAACATTAAAAAGGTTTCTATAACTTGGAAGTCTTAATGCTGAAATAGTTTACTTGCAAGAAACCCTCTTAATGGCAGCTAAGAGTTATCTCTTTAAAGACTGGATTGATGACACTTATACATATGTTAAGGCTGCGGTTTTCAAACTCTCCAGGAGTTTGAAAAGTGCAGTAAGTCCTTGCGGGGGCGGGGGGAGGCTGCGGGGGCAGGGGAAAGGTAATGATGCAATCCCCAGGATTGGTTTTGCGGACGTGGAGCGTGATCACTCTACTTTCACTTCAAACCAGCTGGGGAGCTCAGCAGGCGCTCAACCTGGTTTGGCCAGCCTGTCAAAGCTGTTGCTGGGGTGTGGCGGCTGCGCATGCTACAGCTACTGGAGGCCACAGGTGAGAGCTGAGTGACAGGTGGGGACCAAAGGTGGACAAGCTGCCCAGAAAGGACACAACATGCCCCTACACCAGAGGTGCTACCCCTCCCTGAACACCCCATACACCCCAGGGTTCAGATAGACAATACCTCATGCATGCACACACACACACACACACACACAAAATGAAACAGAAACATTTTGAGTCCTCACTAAAAAGCCATGAGGGAGGGGATAGTCCTTAGTTTCCCCAGTTCAAATTCCATCGTTGTGGTGTGTAACTATGGTGAGGCAGATGATGTGGTTTTGTATAGAGATATAATTCTTCTAAGAAGAGGTTATTAGCTGTATTAAGTTTGTATTATATCAAACATTAATATTTGAGGTGATGTCATTTTCAACTGTCTAACTGATGGAAGTTATCTATAGAATAGTGGAAATTGACTCTTTGTGCCCTTATAACAACGAAGGCAAAGATGTTGTTGTTGTTGTTGTTGTGAACAAAAAAGAAAATGAAATAACTAATGGCTCCCTGTTCCAAAAGGGCTCACAATCTAAAAAGATGCAAAAGAACACCAGCAGACAGCCACTAGAAAAGACACTGCTGGGGTGAGGCGGGCCAGTTTACTCTCCCCCTGCTAAAAAGAGGAGCACCCATTTGAAGAAAGTGCCTGTGCCCAGTTAGCATAAGTGCCCCCCACACACACACTATTCTTCTAAGGACTGAAGACCTTTTGACATTATGAACACTTGAACGTATGGCCTATAGAAGGCAATTATCGATGGACATGTGTTGTGGGCATTTGGCAGCTTTCTTAAAGATTTATTTATAGATGGCTTATTAATATTTTAAGATTTTTGGTAGGTTTTGTAGTCTGCATTTCTTTTATTCATAGTATTATGTAATTTCCCTTTTATTTCTTTTTCCTTTTTTATTTTGTTGTTTTCATTTTCATTCACAATGAAAGGAGGCTGAAAAAACAATGTTGCTTTTTAAAAATGTTTTTTAACCATTAGGGAACAACATGCTATTTCACTTCCAGATTCAAACCAAATGAGATCCATATGCATTGAGACCTTGCAAATGGTAAGGTTTTTCATAAGGAATAATTTACTCATAGTTCATAGTTAATTACCGTAGTAAACAACCGTGTCCGGCCCCCAGGCCTTGCGTTTGACACCCCTGCTCTAGGCCATTTACAAAAATGACAGAGCCCTGTGGCATCCCATTCAATCTCTCTCTTACATGGAGCCATTTATTAGCACTTGTTGAGAAAGATTGTTCAACCAGCTGTGAACACACCTGCCAGTGGCACCATCTAGCCCAAATGTACCATTTTGCTTAGAACAATACGGGACAATGCTTTGCTGAAATCTAGGTACACTATGTTCTCAGCATTGACACGGTCTACCAGACTGGCCACTCTAACAAAGAGGGATATGTGATTCCTTCAAATAGAACACGATGAGCTTTAAAGATGATAACCTGAATCTTGAACTGGGCCCCGAAATGAACCACCAGCAAGAACAGCTGGTCCAAGACTGTGTGATACGCTCCAAGCACCTAACATCCATCAATGACTTGGCTGCTGCATTTTATACCAGCTGAAATTTCTAAACTAACTTCAATGACAGCCCAATAGAAAGTGCATTAGACTAGCTTAGTCTGGACATGTTCAGAACATGGATAATTGATGCGTGGCCTGACTTCAGAGTGGGCTGCAACTGATGGAATAAGCATCAGCAAAACTGATAAAAGATGCTCCTGGACACATCCATCAATCTGTCAACTTCAGATCAGGATCACCTTAAAGTTCTATATTTACAGCAGCCTCATCAAGTGCCTCTTGTTGACTGCCATCAAAACTGACTTTTCCCACAAAAAAATGTCACTGTTTTGTGGGTCATTCCTTATCAAATCATCACACTGTTTTGGACTGATCTTCTTAGATGTTTATGAAATCTGGATGCTTATTTATCCTATGGTGTAATGCAAAAACACCAATTTTTAGCAGTCTGTGTTTTTTATGTGACATTTTATAGCTATGTAAATTTTCACTTTATAAAAAAAATGACATGCTAGAGATTTTTTAATGAGCTGCAAATCAGATAGCAGTTAAGACATAGAGTTAGGTTTTATCTCATTTTAAAGCACATTTAATGAGCTTTCATATGATATACAACACAATTTGTTTGGTGAATTAAATTTTTAAAAATTAAATTTAATTAAAAAAAATAACTAGTTGCAATGAATTCCTGGGTGACATTGGGGATAGGAGGAACCTAGTACAGACCAGGATGATGCTACAGGTGCTCAAAAGTTTGCCTGCAACCCAGAAAACATAGTGGTTTCACTACACTAAGATAAACAAAAATATTTTTAACATTCCCCTTTACTTTCCCTATCTTTTCAAGGGGTGTCCCCAGTATCCTCAGATCCCCAACATTCACACATGTTCCAGAACAGAATCCCCGTGGATACCAGGGCACTCCTGTGTTGCCATAATGGTGGAATAGACCAAATGAAAACCAGTTAACATGCAACCTAAATTTAAATAACTCAAAGCTGTTAAAAAAGTATTCCAAAAGAAAACTAAACATTACCTATTTAAATTAAGAGATGAATCACGGAAAAGCCTTCTTTCTTAACTTGCCTCTCTTCTCCAGCAGAGTTTGGATCTCTGATGCTGCAAAGTCTTCAGTAGAATAACCTGTTGCTAATAAAGTACATTTAGTTTTGAATCATATAAATATGCACCAATGATATTAAACACTAATTACTAAAGAATAATTACAGAATATTAGACCTCTGTAGTTATGGAGCAGTAATATTACAACTATCTTTGGCACCTGCCTGATTGGAGGGGAAAGGGCAGGATATATATTTAAAAGAAAACTATAATTATGATGATGATCATGTTGCTGCTCCTCCTGAAACTGAGAACATTACAAAGGACCTGAAGTGTGTGTTTGATACAAAGATGAGGCAACCTGGGGTCAAGTTCATGCCAAGTTTTGATGCTGTGGGAACTGTTTGACAGTTCAGAAAAAGTAGCTACCTGGGAATTTCTTTGGTGCAGATTTCCTTCCCATTGCTGCTTGTTGTCTTTTTATTTTTATTTTTTTTGTTAAACTTCTGTTGCTACCTACATTGAGTCTGGCCATAAGGCAGGAAATAAATGTTTTCAAACAAATTTTAAAACTGATGTAGGTTTTGGTTAATAGGATTGCATGGTTGAAGCTGTTTAAGTGCTTGAATTGCTTGAATTTAGACTTTCTTTCATCTGATTAATGGGTAATAATAATAATAATAATAAAACTTTATTTTTATCCCGCCCTTCTCCCAAAAAGGGACCTAAAAAGGGACCCTTCTCCCAAAAAGGGTATACTGGCTTTGTTTTGTTTTTGACTCTAATTAGCTTGCTCTTGCGTGTTGATTTGTCTTTGGCTTGTTTTAAGCAACTAAAAAGGATCAGCCTGCTACTCCTTCGCCTATGGCTGTTAAACTCTCTCACTGAGATTTGGATCAACTTCACAATCTCCACAATTTTGTCAGCAGTCTGAGCAACTATTGTAGCTTTGCCAATGGGAAAGACTCTGAAGGATTGATTCATCAGGTACAGAACTCTGTTAATAGTCTGACACCTAATGTTTCAGTGATGGATAATAAGGTAGCTGGTTTACAGGACTGAGTAAAGGAGGAGCAGGTTACTATGATCATCACTCATAATGTTTTATTCACTAGAATTTCACAGCTGTTACTTATAGCTTATTCTTGTAATCTGTGGATTCTTGATATACCAGAAGTAGAAATTAAAGAGCTAAAGTTGGGAAAGTTGTTTGATTTCATGGAATAATTATAACATGAGATCTTACAAATCCCATCTGATTTTCAGTTATCAATTAACAAGCTCATCTCCTAAATCTTCTCATTGCACATTCAACTTGGTGCTTCTTCAAGCCCAAGTGTTAGAAATCATCTTTTACAGCTGGCATGACAGAAGCAGGACTTGTATTGGGGGCCTGATAAGTCTTGTGTCATGATTTTTCCAAATTACCAAATTACCAAAAAGAAATTGCAACACAGCCCTTCCAGTTTATGAAAGCAGGTCAACTCATGAAAAGCTTGAATTAATGCACTGTAAATACTCTTCTATAAGTCAATCACACAGATAAGTCAAGGGCAGGTTTTGAGCCAAAAATCATGGAATTTTCTATGACCCTCGGATTAGTCGGGGGTTAAACTTAGAGGTGTGTCTGACTATAGTTTTGTCTGATTTTACCCCAGGCCAGATCCTGAAAAATAACCTACTACTAATTGTTACCTAAGAACTGTAGCCTCTAATTTATTAAAAAACATAGTAGAAGATCATAAGATACATTTTTATTCTTTTTAAATTCTGGTCTTCATCACCTTTTTGTAAGCACTATCAGAGTAAGTGCACTGTAAACAACATACCAGTAAATCAGTGGTTCCTAACCTGGTATTCATGTACTCCCAGGGGCACTCAACAGGACCTTTAGGAGTACTTGAAAAAGAATGGAATAATGGTAGAAAAAGGCAGGTCATGCTCCAGAATGCCTTGCAAGGACCAGCAAGGGAGGTAGCTAGTTGGCTTTGAAAGCCCCACCAACAGCTAGTTTTTGGTCATCAATTCATGTATGAATGAGTGATTGAGAACCAGCACAGTAAAAAAGCTGAAACATAATATGAAAAGTGATCAATCACCCAGAATTTCTCAGCACACTTCTGGTGCAAAACAGTGCAAACTCTTGCAAGTCTTCTTTTCCTCAAACAGATAAAAAGAGAAAACACAGTGATGAATACATGAAGTCTGGGTTTTCATAGAGAGGAGATGAGGGCTTGTATTATTACAAACATTTTGCTAATATGAAGGGTACAATTTATTATTGCCAAGGCATATGCAAGTGAAAGATTTTGGCAACTACTGCAGGAGAAACATGAATCAAATCCACCTTTAAGGTGTCTGGTGTGTTAAACCAGAAGCTCTACATACAACATACAACCCATAACACATAACTGAGAGTGTGCAATTCAATTCATAGCAGAGAGATGCAGCTGCATATATTTGCAGTACTTTTTACTCAGAAGTAGACCCACTGCTTTCCATGGGTGTTATTCTTAAGTAATGCTGCATTGAATTGTAGCCTGGGAATTGTTGCTTCAAATGGAAAGGGGATCCCATCCTGGTGTTGAAAAAAAAGACCTCTGCCAAATGCAAAGCCTTTGCAAAAGGAAATCGGGTTGAAGCAGCAAAAGGGAACAGAGGGGAATAAAAGGTTAACTTTGTCTGAAACCTCCCAGGAAATTAACTATAGCAACTAACCAGCTGCCTGCCTAAGCTTAGCAGAGAAAGAATCTGTTCAGAGTTGAAAGGCTCTGCCCTCTGATTGACCTGGAGATAAGGTGAAGTGAGAATTGGAGCTTGATTACTTGACAAAAATTTCACATACTATACCTGAGTATCTATGGTAAGTTTTCCTGCCATTTTTTGCATCCATGTCCAACAACTAATTAAATAGTCCCATAATCCAGCAACAGTAAAAGGTTTTCTGAGTGCTTTATAGCAAGAAGTATCTTCACCTACAACTCATTTCCAACCACAGATTTCTTTGTGCAGTCCCAGTACAACCAACCAACCACACCATTTACAGGGAAGCTCCAGAATGGGGTAAATCCCTGTAGAAAAAAATTCATGTGTTTCCATATAATTGAAACAGAGGTAGTAGTAATGGTACATATTTCTTCTCAAAACTATCTTGACAGTGGAAGTTCAGCCTTTTTTCAAGAAATCTCGCCCCTTGAGGGGGTTCATGTGACCCCCTCAAACAACTTTCCCCCTTCGCCGACAACCAATAGGAAGGGGTTTTGTGGCACCAGGATATTTGGTATGGTGGGAAAAGGAGCCCCCCAATGAAGTGCTGGAAAGGGGTTCATGTGACTCCTCAAACAACTCCCCCCATCGCCTCTGACCAATAGGGACAGGTTTTGTGGCGCCAGGATATTTGGTATGGTGGGAAATGGAGCCCCAAATGAAGTGTTGGAAAGGGCTTCATGTGACCCCTCAAACAACTTTTCCTGTTGCCACCACTCAATAGGAAGGGGATTTGTGGCACGAAGGTATTTGGTATGGTAGGAAAAGGATCCAGTCAATGAAGTGTTGGAAAGGGGTTCATGTGACTGCTCAAACAACTTCTCCTATCCCTACAGACCAATAGGCAAAGGTTTCATAGCTCTCAGGCCACTGAACGGAACCAATGAGAAAAGGGAAATGGGAACAGGCCTGGGCATGCCCTTGTATTTAAGGTTCTGGCCTTCGGGGAAGGGAGTAAGCCATACAGCCTGCTGCAGCCATGGCATCCCCTCTGAAAAGCACACCCACTTCACCTTCCGGGATGGAGACTCCCCAGAAGCCCTGCAATTCTGAAAGCCACGCTCGGCAATTGTTCAAGATGGAAAGCCCCGAAGACCCAGAAACCATGCAGCCTTCTGGGGTGGAGACCCCAGTCAGACGAACTGATTCTCAAAGCCTACCACGAGCACCTATGAAGAAGAAGAAACGCAAACATGATGATGAAAGCTCAGATGTGTTACCGTTTCCATCTCTGAACCTGATTTACCAGTTTGCAATGGAAGATGAGGCCACACCTCGTGCAAGTGAAGCAGAGAATGAGCCAACACCAAAGGTAAAATCTATGTGCATGAGTGCATTCATGTGCATGTGTTGACTGATTTGTACAAAAAAGGTAAAAAATACTTATTTGTGTTTTTTTTCTGTAGGGTAATCCAGAGGATGAGAAGCAACGTCACAACACTTACAAAACTTTACGTAACATCTTGGGGGTTCTCCTGCTGGACAGACATAACAATCTGACATCACAAACATGCCAAAGAATCACAAAAAGTGTGCTGAGAGCAACCCTGTACGCCATTGTGAAGTACCGTGTGAGCAAGCATTTGGAGGACTCGTGCAGTATTCGTGCCCCTGCCCAGGAGGCTCATGAATGTTTTGATTGGACTCATGAATTTATTAGAGAGAAATTGTGTAGGATTATGAATATTGGCTGCATTGTCCATACAAGCTTGTGTATAGCGTTTTTGCTGGGGTGTCTGGAAATTAAGCAGGATTTCCCAGAATATCTGATGGGCATGCTGGAGCAATTAAAAAATGATTCTGAACCCCACAAAACAATTGATACGCTTATCAGATTTGAAGATCATGTTTTTTTGTTTTCTGTTGAAAGAGTAGTCAGGGCAAAGCCATTTTTGTTTTACCTGTGCTGAGGGGGTTGCTTATTAATGATATATGTGACTGTATGGAAATAAAATCAGATATAATTAAATATTTACAGGACTTGCGTGTTAGTGAAAAGAACATACTGGTTGTTGCTTTCAATAAATTTTGCTATGCATTATTTCATCTGAATTTAGAAGTATTTTAATACTTAGTACAGAGAAGACAAGGGGAATGTGAAATAAAAAAGATCCATGGGAGATTCAGAAGTTTTTAACATTCCTGAACTAATTAAGTTTTAGGGGTGAAAAAACAAAGAAACAGATCCACAACCAGTTAATCGATCACTCAGTGACATGGGAATTGTTTTTGATCAGTTACAGGATATTTTTTTCAAGATGTGAAAACAAGTATCATCAGGGCCTTTTTTTTTTTTTTAACATTCCTGAATTAATTAAGTTTCAGGGGTGAAAAGACAAAGAAATTGATCCACAACCGGTTAATCGATCAATAAGTGACATGGGAATTGTTTTTGATTAGTTACAGGATATTTTTTCCCAGATGTGAAAACAAATATCATCAGAGACTTTTTTAAAAACACTCCTGATCTAATTAAGTTTCAGGGGGAAAAACAAAGAAACTTCCCCTTATTTGTTTGTGCATGGCATGGGAACAGACATTGAATGATAGGCCAGGTATGGGGGTGCAGAGATTTTCCCTATAAAAGTGGGACACATCTCTGTCAGAATACTGAAGATCAACCATAGAAAGAAGCCTACATTTTGCTGAATAAAACTTCTCTCTCTCTCTCTCTCTCTCTCTCTCTCTCTCTCTCTCTCTCTCTCGCCGGCTGTGTGTCTGTGTATCTAAGCGTGTCAGCTGTTACATAAAAAAAGTTTTTTTAGCCCTGTCAGACTAATTACTGTTTTATTCGGGGGGGGGGGGGCTGGCTTCTCACTTTTTTGGTTTGATCATTTTGAGTAAAAAACTACTCTCTCTGTGTGTGTGCCTGTGTATTTAAGTCTTTCAGTTGCTGCATAAAAAGTTATTTAGCCTTGTCAGAATATTTGCTGTTTTATTTCGGGGGGGGGGGGGCTGGCTTCTCTCTTTTTTGGTTTGAGTAAAAAACAATTCTCTGTGTGTGTGTGTTTCTGTGTATCTAAGCCTGTCAGCTGTTGCATAAAAACGTTTTTTTAGCCTTGTCAGACTAAAAAACAAAATGCTGTTTTATTTGGGGGGGGGGGCTGGCTTTTCACTTTTTTGGTTTGATTATTTTGAGTCAAAAAGTACTCTCTCTCTCTCTCTCTCTCTCTCTCTCTCTCTCTCTCTCTCTGTGTGTGTGTGTGTGTGTGTGTGTGTGTGTGTGTGTATTTAAGTCTGTCAGCTGTTGCATAAAAAAAGTTTTTAACCCTGTCAGACTAAAAAAAAATGCTGTTTTATTCAGGGGACTGGGTTGTCACTTTTTGGTTTGATTATTTTGAGTAAAACTTCTCTCTGTGTATGTAAGCCTGTCAATTGAAGGGTAGCTATAAAAAAAGTAAGCAGGCAGAAGATTTTTGTTACTGTTGTTCCCCCCAAAGTACAGAGCAATAGTATCTGGAAGAATTTTCAAACAAAGTTAAGCTCTGTGCCACTGGATAGGATAGTTGTTTTCAGCCAGTGGCACAGAGCTTAAATTTGTTTGAAATCTCTTCCAGATGCTATTGATCTGTTTTTTTTTGGGGGGGGGGGGGAATGTTCCTTTTCACCCCAGCCCACTGTCTGTCTCCTTCTGCATACGTGTTTATATTCTAATATGTCTTGGGGTTTATTTTTCTGTATTAAATGCTTTGAAAACTACTTTTGGTTGAAAAAAGTGAAATATAAATATTCATAATAATAATTAAGTAATTATCACTATGTGTTTTCCACAGCTATCTGTCATCATACTATTGATTTTTCTCTGTGACTTGTGGGTGGATCTTACAATATGTTATGACTCTGCTTCTGGGGGTGGGAGGGGAGTTTGGATACTTGGGGGGAAAAAAGGCCTGTGTGTTGAAATTTGAGCAAATTGTTTGATTGCAACATTTTTTTCAGCAGTGCACTGGGTGTGTGCTGTAAAGGACAAAAAAAATTAATTGAGTTTTTTCTTTGTGTTACAGTTTTAGCGTGTATTGTGAAAATTATGTCAGAGGATGAAGAATCTATTTCACAAGAATCTGATGGTAAAAATTAATCTTAAAATAACAGTATCATATTAATTTTAAAAAAAATACACGATACAAATCTTCTGTTTTAATTCTCTAGTTCTTTTTGTGGCAGCGCTTAACGAATCTACTGCTAAGCAAGGTACTTTTTAGATGAATATATCTTTTCCTATTCATGTAAATACTGAGCAAACAAAAAAATGATTCTTTTATATTTCTTTCAGATCCCCCTACTCAAGCCAGGCCTAATCTGTCAAAGGGGGGGGGGGGTCCTGGTAAGAAAAAAAGAGGGGGGCTATAACATTTAACTGAAAAGTTACTGATTAATCAAGTCTATTTTTTTTAATGGTTTTCCACTTTATTTCAGGTTGTAAACAAAAGGCATTTACCTTCCGTAAAGGTAATTGCTGTATCTATTTTTTTTTAAGTTTCCAGAATTTCTTTAAAAAATCAGTAACTTGGCCCTCCTTTTTTTCTTTTTAAAGTAACTGGTGGAGTACCTTCAAGTAACAGAACTCCCACAAAATCTGGTATGTTATATTTTAGCTCTTAATTTTAAAAAAAACGGGCTCTCCTACAAAAAGCATAATTTATTTTTCTGTTTTATTTCTATTGAAGGAAATTCAGTCCCTTCACCCAACTTCTTCAAGAGAGGTAATGATTATGTTTTTTGCTCCTACCATTCTACGTCTATAATCATACAGTGTAAAAAACAAAAATGGCTATTTCAGTTGCAGGAAATGCTGCTTCAGCCAGAACCGATCTCAGTCAAAAGCTTGCTCTTTCAGCCACCTGTAATGGTGGCACGAACCTCTTAAGAGAGGTAATAAACCTGATTAATAAAATACAAAAAAGTTTTGGAATTTCTACAATTTAAAAACAAATTATTTAAAAAAGATTTTTCTTTTTCCTTTTAGCTGCTGAAGGGCCAGCAAAATCCAGCACAGCCCCAGGGGCAGGTAACCCTTTGCCTCTTTTTTTCTATGGATGTCAGTTTTTTTAATAAAGAAATTGTCAGGGTTAGGAACACAACCCCAGGAATTTGTCCTTGGATAAGGCAGAGCCTCTGCTCTGTGAGCGTGCAAGCAGCAGGTGAACAGACTTGTTAATTAGAATGGTGCTGAGTCAGAGTCACGAGAGAGAGACACCACCCTAAGTGAATTCACGCATAGCACTTTAAAAGGGCTGCAAGAGCCCTCATATCCAGCCAGGCAGGAGGCGGACAGGAGTCAGGCAGGATGATAGGCTACGGAGAGCATGTAACTAAAGGGAAGGCTGATTTATTATTTGTATAGGGCAAAGTTATGCCGGATTTCTGTTTGATGTTACTCTGAACTATTTTCTGTTAACTTGTATTGCTGGCTGCACTAAAGTTTCTTTCTACTATTGAATGCACTCTGCGTGTGGACTGTTTTTGCAAACACCCACATTCCGCTGCGAGTAAGCAGATAAGGAAACTCCTACATAACCTCGACAGGTTATGGGCCCAGAGCCAGCCCAGAGCCAGCAGCACCGACAGCCTTGAATCGTATTTTGCCTGGTGAGTTTATTTACGTTACAAGCCCAGGAGGGGCAACGTCATTTTGATAAGAGGCAAAGGACAGAAAAAGGCAAACTATGCAGTCAGTTGTAGCAGCAGCTGGGTTTCCCCTATGTCATTTGAATGGCTCAAACTACTCAGCGTGGAGCTATCGTTTGGAGCTGTACCTCCGTAAAGAACAGTTATGGGAAACTATAATTAATCCACCTGTTCAACCAGGAGAGGAGGACTTACAAAAGAATGATAAAGCGTTAGCAGCACTTGTGTTGTGCTTGGAGGACACTCAACTATTTCATGTGAGGGGGATCACCTCTGCAAGTGATTGTTGGGAGACGCTGAGACGTATTTACATTAGAGATACTATCGCCTCAAAGATAAGCTTGACTCGTAAATTATATCGTCTACGCCTTCAGCCAGGAGGCCGTGTGGCCGACCACCTGCAAATAATTAAGCAGACCTTTCAAGAATTGGAGCAACGTGATGTTCATTTTCCGGAACTGCATAAAGTTTTTATCGTTCTGAGCTCCCTTGACTAATCGTGGGATGTGCTCGTGACAACATTGGAATCCCTGCCTCAACGTGACCTGACCATGGCTTATCTCACTGGTCGACTCCTTGAGGAGGAACAAAAGAGAGCTGACAATCATCTTGTCCGCAGCGCAAACACCAGGGATGTGCCTAGACCACGTGAGTCTACATCTGCGGAGGAAGCATCGTCCACAGTGCATGTTGCCAAAACTTGTTACCGGTGTGGCTCCAGTTCCCATCTGATAAAGTTTTGCACAGCAAGGAAAGCCCGAGCTCCAGAGAGAAAAGGCTACGCCTCGCAGAGAGAGCCTGGAAAACCCCGAGTGGCTGTAGTGCAAACAGCTGCTAACACCCGAGACATGTGGCTTATTGATAGTGGTGCTAGTCAACACGTTGCTAATGATCCAGCCTTGTTTGTATCGCTGGAACCCACCACTAAAGAACATGTCAACTTGGCTAATGGGGTTTGCTCATCTGTGAAAGGAGAAGGAACTGTGTTTCTTCCCTGCTTGGGTAAACCTTTACCTGGGGTGCTTTGTGTCCCTGCTCTTCAGCACAACTTACTCAGTGTTTCTTGCCTTGACCAAAAGGGTTATGATGTCAATTTTGTGGGAGGTGTGTGCACAATACAGAAAAATGGGAAACTATGTGCACAGGGTACCATGTGCAATAATTTATATGTGTTAAAAGCTGTAGAGAGTAGTAATGTGGTGCAAACAATGTTCCAGAACAAGCCAAAGCATCAGAATTGTGTGCATCTAATTCACCGTAGGCTGGGACATTTGAGTTCTAAGCTACTGCAAAAGACACTGGAATGTGCTAAAGGTCTTAAGCTGAATGATTGCAAAATCTATTTAGATTGTGCCACCTGCAAACAAGCCAAATCCAAAGTGTACCCAGTAAGCAAAAAGAGTCTGAGACAGACAAATCGCCCATTTGAACTGGTACATGTTGATTTAATTGGTCCTATGCGTGCAACCTATGGAGGGGCTAGATTTATTATGGTAATTGTTGATGACTTTTCTAGATATTCGTTCTGTTATCTTCTGAAAGGAAAAGATGAAACGTTTGAACAGTTTAGCCAATGGGTACGTTTCGTAGAGCGTAGATATGGGCATAAAGTGGCCCAACTTCAAACCGATCGAGGGTCTGAATTCATGAATACTAGATTTCAGACTTGGCTTAGACAGCTTGGGATCAAACATAGATGGACAAATCCTTATACGCCCACTGAGAACGGGGTGGCGGAAAGACGAAATGGGAGGTTGCAAGTTGTTAAAGATGCCCTCTTAGCAGACTCAGGACTGAGCCAGATGTTCTGGGGAGAGGCTATATTGACTGCTAATTACCTAATTAATCGTATGTGGACATCAGCCACTGGTCATATCCCCTATCAGTTGCTATATGGTAAACCACCCTCATTTGCACACTTAAGAGTATTCGGAGCAAATGCGTGGGTACATATTCATAAAAGGCGTAAAGGCCAGCCTAAGGTGAGAAAATTGACCTTTATAGGCTATGAGCCAGGATCAAAGGCCTACAGATTTACTGATGGGAGTAGAAACGTAATCATTTCCAGATCAGCCAACTTTAACGAACAGGCAGGCTGGAAAAGAGTGGAAGACTCCCAAGTAGTGCTCCCTACCAGTGAACATCCTTCACTGGACAGTCCAGGTCAGTTGCCTAGACAGACAGATGAAACAGACAACTCCAAGCAACCACAAGGTGATGAGGAGGATGAACTAACCCCTCAAACACCTAAATTAGAAATGGAGGCACAAGAAATTGAGGAACCAGCTCTGAGACGATCTCAGAGAACCACAAAGGGGGTACCACCTCAACGTTTTACTATTAGTGAAGTAACTAGTTGTAATGCCTATCAAATGTCTCATGAACCTCAAACATTTCAGGAAGTTCTAGAATTGCCCAAAGCAGAGAGAGAAAATTGGTTGCAAGCCATGCAGAAAGAAATGACTGCTATGCAGGAACTTCAAGTATTCGCAGAATGTGAGTTACCTGAAGGTCAAAAAGCCCTGGGATGTAGATGGATATACAAGAAAAAGGTATCAGCTGATGGGCAGACCCAGTACAAGGCCAGATTAGTTGCCCAAGGTTTCAATCAGCTCAGATTCGCTCAGTATGATGAAACATTTGCACCCACAGTAAAAGGAGAAGCTGTTAGACTCGCTCTTGCCATCGCAGCTACTAATGATTGGCAAGTATATCATTATGATTTTAATACCGCTTACTTGAATGCAGAATTAGAAGAAACGGTCTACATGACCCAAGCCCCTGGCTATGAAAGTGACAAACCTGGCACTGTATATAAACTAAAGAAAGCAATCTATGGTCTGAAGCAAAGCGCCAGAAACTGGAACAAATGTCTAGATAAAACCCTAAGAAACATAGGTTTCATATCGACAAGGGCAGATCCATGTGTGTATACCAAGGGCACTGGAAGTGAAAGAATGATACTGTTAGCCTATGTAGATGACATTTGTATAATGGCTAAGGAAATACAACAGATCAAGCAAGTTGCTCATGTCATAGCAGATGAATTCAAAATGAAGGACCTAGGTGAAATTCGAACCTACCTAGGGGTAAAAATCAAAAAGTTATCAAACAAGGGGTATGCACTCAACCAAAGTGACAAAATAGTGCAATTGCTAGAGGACTTTGGTATGAACAATTGTAAAAGTGTAAAAACGCCTATGACAGTTGATTTTCAAAATGCATGTGAAGATAATGATAATATGTGTGATGTGGAACAATACCAATCAGCTGTAGGAAGTTTATTATACCTCTCTCAATGGACTAGACCTGACATTTGTAATGCAGTGAATATATTGACGAGACATACCGCACAGCCAACACAATGTCATTGGCTAGCGATGAAACGAGTGCTAAGATATTTGAAAGGAACAGTGAACCAATGTCTTGAAATTAGACCCACAGGACCTCTGCAGTTAGTAGCATATGCAGATAGTGATTGGGCAAATGACTCTACCAGTAGAAAGTCCACATCTGGAATTGTCATAAAAATGGCCAATACTGTAATCGGCTGGAAATCGAAACAACAATTGTATATTGCTATGTCCACAGCAGAAGCCGAATTTGCGGCACTGTCAGATTTATGTTTGGAACTTACTTGGTATAAGCAAATGTTAAAAGACCTAGGTATGCCTATACAAGAACCTATAACTGTATATGAGGACAGTGAAACTTGCATACAGATGGCGATATCAGAAAGAGTAAAAAGTCGTAGCAAGCACGTAGATATCAGATATTGCAACGTGAGGGAAGCTGTCAGGAACAAACTAATAGATCTAGTTTACTGTCCGTCGGAACAGAACATAGCCGACATAATGACAAAACCCCTCACCGCGCAAAAGCATGAACTGTGTAAGAAAGATCTAAATGTAAATGTATGTCTATGCAACGCCAAAGAAAAGAACCATATCCAAGACCAAATTGGAGGGGTGTCAGGGTTAGGAACACAACCCCAGGAATTTGTCCTTGGATAAGGCAGAGCCTCTGCTCTGTGAGCGTGCAAGCAGCAGGTGAACAGACTTGTTAATTAGAATGGTGCTGAGTCAGAGTCACAAGAGAGAGACACCACCCTAAGTGAATTCACGCATAGCACTTTAAAAGGGCTGCAAGAGCCCTCATATCCAGCCAGGCAGGAGGCGGACAGGAGTCAGGCAGGATGATAGGCTACGGAGAGCATGTAACTAAAGGGAAGGCTGATTTATTATTTGTATAGGGCAAAGTTATGCCGGATTTCTGTTTGATGTTACTCTGAACTATTTTCTGTTAACTTGTATTGCTGGCTGCACTAAAGTTTCTTTCTACTATTGAATGCACTCTGCGTGTGGACTGTTTTTGCAAACACCCACATTCCGCTGTGAGTAAGCAGATAAGGAAACTCCTACATAACCTCGACAGAAATGATTTTAAAAATTGATTTTTTCACAAGCAGGAATTCCTGGGTCTTTGCCAAAGCCAAATCCACCAACATCCACTAATGTCCTCCAAAGAAAATCTTCCATTTCACCAAAGCCTGGGCCCTCATCTGATGTCTTTCAGAAAGGTAGTAGCTTTTCCATTACCAGTCTGTATAAAATAATAATAATAATAATAATAATAATAATAATAATTGCTTATTTTAGTTTTGCAGTCTCCCCAGTCAGTAAAAGAGATTATGTTTATTTCCTTCTAGGAAGTGCCACCCCTACTGGCAGAGCAGGACTTGTCCAGAAGCGTGGAGCCTTGCCTGGCGGTGATAGCATAGATGGTGATGTAGTTGTTCCTAAGAGAAAACAGAGGAAAACCAGAAACAACGTGGAAGAGGAGTTGTTAAATCATTGCTTAGAACTGGGGAACATGATGGTGGGGTGTGCCAGTGCTGTTACTGAAAAGGAGAGATATCTGATAGCTCAGATTATGACTTGGCATTCAGATTTTAAAAAAATACTGTTGTTCATTGTTTCGGGGGGCTTGATAAAAGATGCTTGTTTCTTTTCAAGAAAATATTTAAAAATACCACATCTATCCTGAGAGTCTGCAGTGGGAGAAGAGCCAGACATCACAAAGCTCTCCATTTGCTACAGGGGTGAACCAGGTTGGTGCGGGGTTCCCACACACACCACAGGACTCCTCTGATTCAGAGGGTTCTGATGACTCTGTTGCAGGGCAGAGGGGGCTTTCACACACACCCCAAGGTTCCCCTGTTGCTGCGGCTGCTGCTACTGCTGTTGAAGAAGAGCAATCTGATAGTGGCTATTCCTCCAATGCACACCCTGGTTCCCATTTTTCTGACAGTGGGAGGGCATAGACTAATAAGTACTATCCTTTATAGCAAGATCCTGGATAAGAAAAAGCGCCACCTCATGGACCTGAATAATGGGGGTAGCAACCTGTGTTTTGGTGGCAGCCTCTTATATATCAGGGCTGGCGGGAAGCTTACTGATTGCCAACTAATACAGGATGCAAGATGGTTGTATAAGGCGGTTGGCATTGGTCCTGATAAAAAAATACTGTTAACAGACCTGGGAAGATTTGAAAGGTATTTACAAGTGAATATAGGGGTTGTCATGCACGCTGATAAATGCTTGGGCCCTCCTGTACATGACCAGTGCTACTTTCTGCTGTTACATTATGACCATTATTATGGGATTCTAAACATGAAAGGTTTCTTTGGCTCTAGAAATTACTGTTCCCTCTGTGGGACTCCTTATGCTCACACACACACCTGCCGGTTTCACTGTTGTTTATGTTTACGCAGACAATGTACACGGGGGAGTAGCTGTAATCTGTAGAAGCTGTAGACTGATATGCTCTTCTGAGAGCTGTTTAACCATCCATAAAGATTTAGTGGCCAAAAAGGAGATTGACTGCCTCACTAAAATACTGTGTAAAAAATGTGGTGGTTATGTTCAGAAGTAACACAAATGCAAGAGGCATAAGTGCAAGGAGTGCCTTAAGCCAGCTACACCTGAGCATGTCTGCTACATTCCCCAACTTAAGTAACCTGAACTATTGTACAATTATATCTTTTATGACTTTGAATGCACAAAGGAGACAGATATTCACATACCCATTATATATAAGTGATGGGAACACAGGAGGATGCAACTTGGGAGTTCAAGGGCGAAGGCTGTCATACAAACTTCATCACAACCTTTATCTCCCCAAATTTCAAAGAATTCACATTTTTGGTACACAATGCGAAGGGGTATGACAGTTACTTTATCTTAAGCCAACTAGTGAGGGAAAAGATGGAGGTACATCTTGTTGTACAGGGTGGTAAGCTGATGCGTGTGACAGTAAAAAAGCTACAGATGAGGTTTATAGACAGCTTAAACTTCCTCCCCATTAAGCTTGGAAAACTTCTCAAGGCTCTGGGCTTTGAGGGGTGCAAAGGGTATTTCCCCTACTTTTTTTAACACTGCTGAAAACTGGGAGTACCAAGGGCCTTTCTCCCACCCAAAATTTTATGGGTATGACACCATGATGCCCGATGAGAAAAAAGATTTTCTCGCATGGTATGAGGAAAATAAGAACAACACTTTTGTTCTCCAGAAAGAGCTAGCGTATTACTGCCAGCAGGATGTAAAAATACTGAAGGAGGCCTGTATGTTGTACAGGGATGAAATCCTGATGATTAAAACAGAGAAGAGGGATGGGATAGACCCCTTTCAATACCTAACCATCGCTAGCATTGCTATGGCCATGTTTAGATACATGTTTTAATGAAGAGAAACCATAGCTATTCTTCCTTGGTACAACTACCACCTGAGTGAAAAAAGATTTTCCTCCCCTGCCATAAAGTGGTTGTTGTATCTCGAGCAAAAAGAATCAATCGAGTTCAGACATGATCTGAAAGGGGGAGAATTTCGGGCTGGTCAGTTTTTTTCAGGATGGGTATGCTGTGATTGAGGGCAAACCAACAGCTTTTGAATTTTATGGTTGCTTTTTTCACGGGTGCCCCATTTGTTATAATGAATCAGATATAAACCTGCTCAGGAACGTAAGCTACCGTATGCTTTATTATTTCACCATGTGCAGAGAGGCCCTGATCAAAACATGGGGTTTGAAGTCAGAGCCATTTGGGAACAGGAATGATGGGCGATGATAGCCACCGATGCAGTGCTTAAAGAGTTTCTATGTGAAACAATCCCACCTCAGCCTCTGCAGCCTAGAGATGCTCTATTTGGTCGGAGAACAAATGCCATCACCCTCTATTACAAGCCCAAAGAGGGGGAGGAAATATGCTATTATGACTTCACAAGCCTGTACCCCTATGTGAACAAAGCAAAGGAATATCCTTTGGGGCATCCAGAGATTATCTCCAAGAACTTTTTGCCCCTCTCTAACTACTTTGGTGTTGTAAAATCATAAGTGCTTCCCCCAAGAAGTCTTCTGTATTACCCCTGTAATTTTCCCCTGTATTACCGGTTAGGGTGCGGGGAAAGCTCATGTTCCCTATGTACCAGAAATTCTCTGAAACTAGCCATCAGGAGCCCTGCCATCACTCAGATGAGGAATGAGCCCTCGAAGGCACCTGGTTCACTGTTGAGCTGATGAAAGCTCTGGAAAAGGGTTACAGGGTGTTGGCAATTTTAAAAATTTGGTATTTTCCTAAGAAATCTAACAAGTTGTTTTCTGGTACATTAAAATGCATCTACACCAGAAACAAGAGGCATCTGGATACCCCATGTGGTGCACGGATGAGAAGAAGCAAAAATATATCTCTGATTATCATGAAAAAGAGAGAATCCATTTACACCCCAACAGGACTGCAAAGCGCCAGTTAGCAAAGTTGTTTTTAAATTCTTTATGGGGAAAATTTGCTCAGCATTCTAACTTACTGAACAACAGCATCGTGAGGGACCCTACAGAGCTTCTGGAGTATGCCTTCTCACCGGCCTATTATATTTCAGGATTTGAAATTCCTGATGATGAAATGGTCACTGTGTCCTGGAGACACTCTAGAGAACACTTCACTCAGTCTGGGAGAACAAATGTACTAATAGGGGCTTTTACAACCACATATGTGCGGTTAGCAAGACAACTTTACAACTTGTTAAACAAGTTACAGGACAGGTGCTTGTACCACGACACAGATTCTGTGATCTTTGTACATCATGAGGGGGACTGATATCCACCCTTAGGAGACTACCTAGGGGATCTAACAAGAAAGATTCCCTGAAATGAGTGCATCACGGAGTATGTGTCAGCTGGTCTTAAGACCTACAGTCTGAGACTGTCCTCTGCGAGGTCTTACCTGCAGGTGAAGGGCATTGCACTCCACGCACAGAATTCTGCATGGGTCCATTTTGATAGTTTGAAGCAACTGGTTCTGGACTATGGAACAGGGTCTAAAGAGATTGTTCTGCATCAGAGGGGCATTCTAAGAAATGAAAAGCAGTGGTGTATAGAAACAGGCTGTCTGAAGAAGATGCTAAGGGTCGTATATGATAAGAGGGTCCTTCTGAATGACTTCAGAACTCTACCTTACAGGTATTAAGATGGATGTGCAGTGGAAACACCCCTTTTCAGCCATTTTAGCAGTGCCTAGCTACTGTGGGAAAACGTATTTCATAAAAAACATGTTGGATCATGCACATACTGTGCTCTCTCTCATTCCTGAAAATATTGTCAGGTGTTACACCTGCTGGCTACCTTTGTACAAGGATCTCCTTCTTAAATACCCCCACATATGGTTTATGGAGGGGCTCCCCACGATGTTTAATGATGATGAATTATTATCCCCTAATAAAGTGAATCTTGTTATCGTGGATGATCCCATGGCCATCATAATTTAAGAATTTTTTTCATCACACAGAACATTTTCTTCCAGGGAAAATCCAATCGCACCATTACCTTAAACGCAAAATATATGGTGCTCTTCAAAAACCCTAGGGACAAACTACAGATCATTACACTGGTGCGTCAGATGTACCTTGGAAATGGGCAGTTCTTTCTAGAGAGTTTTCAGGATGCGACCGCAAAACCTTATGGGTATCTGCTGGTAGACTTAAACACTTCCACACCTGAGTCTTACAGATTGAGGACGGGGCTTTTCCCACCAGACTGGCCGGTCGTCTACACTATGAAAAAAAAGAAAACTGGAGCCCTTTATAAAAGCAAGTGACATAACCTCACAACCCTTCAATTGTAAGCATATCCTCCTCATGGCAACATGTCTAACTGTGTGAGAAGAAATCTACCCCTTTTACGGCTGCTTATCAAGGCCCCCCGTGACAGGGAAAAGCCATTCTGTGTGCTACTCCACACGACCTGGTTTCAGCTATCTTAGAAATTGCACTCAACACTTTAAAAGGTAACATCCCGTTATCTGGCAGATAGATTTCTGTGATGCGAAAAAACAGCGCACTCGTAAAAAAACAGTAATAAACAGATATGATTAAGAAAAAAGAAATAGCTGGTAAACCAGTCTGGCATGTTTCTAGCGCCCTTGTTAAGCATCGCTCTTCCTCTAGTCACAGAGCTTTTATGTAACCACTGATGGAGCATACTGAAAAAATGTTCCTTGTACCTAGCCACCAACTAGAGCAACTGAAAAATCCTTTCCCGAGAGAAGAAAACATCAGAACTACAGCATTCACTTCCTTAGATGTTGACATGCGAGACATTTTACACAGAAGGTACTTAACAGAATATGAAAAGGCGAAACAATATTCCATGCTGCTTCAAAAATATCTAACTCATGTGAAACGGGGAAGCTGAAAAAGGACATCTGAGCTTGTTGTTACCAACACCACCACCACCTGAGACAACTACCGAAGCAGAAGCCTCTGCAGCTCCAGACAGTGTGTATCATGAAGTCTTGAACAGCTTGTCCGTCAGATTTAAGAACCCTGCAAAGCTACTGTTAAACAAAATGATGCAAAGCAAGTCTGTTTCTTCATGGAATGAAAAGAGGGCTTTTGTTAACAAAGAGGAAAATATCTCAGGCTCCAACATGCTGGACTTGGTGAAAGGAATCACACAAATTCATGTGCTGCCACCCACGTGCACTCTTAAAGGTTAGGATGTCTTTCTGAAGGCACTGGCTGAACTAAATATCCCTTCCACGGTTGTTGGCAACACTGGAAACAGGGCCTCTTTGGATCACTTGAAAAACCACAACCCCGTAACGGGATGAAAACATACCCCCAAAGCTTCCAGAAGATCTTCTAAAAAGCAGAGACAATCTAGCTCTGTAGCTTGACTCACCTTATAAAATAAAAGCTCTTAAAAAAAGAAAAAAAAAGCAACCTGCTTCGACCTATTTATTAATGAAGGACACATACATTTTTTTCTTTTAAACCCCTTAGCGAGGGTAGTTTTTTTTTATTGAAAAACATACCCATGAAAATTACTACAAGACACACACATTAGGGTTGATAAATAAACTGCGGGGCAAGTGCAGCATGTACGGCTTCTTTTTTACAAATAGCAACCCCATGCAATTGTTCCTTAGCAAATCATCGGAATAGAGTTTTTGAATCTCATTGAAAGTTAGCCCTTTATAACGCTGGCGCAGAAAAAACACACAATGGTAACGACAAGTTCCAGAGTCAGGGGACTATACTTGCTTTGCTTGAAATGTCATTACAGGGCCACATTTTCTTAAAAAAATCCATGATTGCCTTGGGAATCCAGGATGGTCCGGCAGGTGGCTGTAGGAGTCAAAAAACTCTACGTGGTTTTCTTCTGTCAGGTACAAAGTTAGCCAGTGCTCTCCCGGGCAGTCATGGGGGTCTGTGTTGACCACCTGTCCCATGGCTCTCTATAGCTGATTCATTTTAGGAAGCCAGTCACAAGGAAACACTCCCTTGAATTACCAATGGGTGGCCAGGTCAGCGGTCAGCAGCCACGTTAACTGCAGAATGTTCTGTATTGGCAACCTGCAGTCTCGAAAGACGATGGTATCGCACTCTGAAAGGTGGTTCTGGCACAGCGTCTAGTGTGGCTGAAAAGGCCAATCTGGGAGTGACAATCTCTTCCACACCGGGAGCAAGTGCAGTCTGTCTGTCTGGTCTGTCTCCCTGGCTATGGGCCTTCCTACTTTGCCTCTTTGCCTGAGACTGCTGGCAAAGTGTCTCTTCAAACTGTGAAAGGCCAAACTGCACAGCCTGCCTCCAAGCGGACCGCTCAGATGCCAGGGTTTCCCACTTGTTGAGGTCCATCCCTAAGGCTTTCAGATCCCTCTTGCAGATGTCCTTGTATCGCAGCTGTGGTCTACCTGTAGGGCGCTTTCCTTGCACGAGTTCTCCATAGAGGAGATCCTTTGGGATCTGCCCATCATCCATTCTCACGACATGACCGAGCCAACGCAGGCGTCTCTGTTTCAGCAGTGCATACATGCTAGGGATTCCAGCACATTCCAGGACTGTGTTGTTAGGAACTTTGTCCTGCCAGGTGATGCCGAGAATGCGCCGGAGGCAGTGCATGTGGAAAGGGTTCAGTTTCCTCTCCTGCTGTGAGCGGAGAGTCCATGACTCGCTGCAGTACAGAAGTGTACTCAGGACGCAAGCTCTGTAGACCTGGATCTTGGTATGTTCTGTCAGCTTCTTGTTGGACCAGACTCTTTATGAGTCTGGAAAACGTGGTAGCTGCTTTACCGATGCATTTGTTTAGCTCAGTATCGAGAGAAAGAGTGTTGGAGATCATTGAGCCAAGGTACACAAAGTCATGGACAGCCTCCAGTTCATGCGCAGAGATTGTAATACAGAGAGGTGAGTCCACATCCTGAACCATGACCTGTGTTTTCTTTAGGCTGATTGTCAGTCCAAAATCTTGGCAGGCCTTGCTAAAACGATCCATGAGCTGCTGAAGATCTTTGGCAGAGTGGGTAGTGACAGCTGCATCATCGGCAAAGAGGAAGTCACGAAGACATTTCAGCTGGACTTTGCTCTTAGTCTGGAGAGGTTGAAGAGCTTTCCATCTGATCTGGTCCGGAGATAGATGCCTTCTGTTGCAGTTCCAAAGGCCTGCTTCAGCAGGACAGCGAACAAAATCCCAAACAAGGTTGGTTCAAGAACACAGCCTGCTTCACGCCGCTTTGGATGTCAAAGGGGTCTGATGTGGAGCCATCGAAGACAACAGTGCCCTTCATGTCCTTGTGGAAGGATCTGATGATGCTGAGGAGCCTGGGTGGACATCCAATCTTGGGGAGAATCTTGAAGAGGCCGTCCCTGCTGACCAGGTCAAAAGCCTTCATGAGATCTATGAAGGCTATAAAGAGTGGCTGTCGTTGTTCCCTGCATTTCTCCTGCAGTTGTCTAAGGGAGAATACCATGTCAGTGGTGGACCTATTGGCTTGGAATCCACACTGCGATTCTGGATAAATGCTCTCTGCAAGTACCTGGAGCCTCTTTAGTGCAACTTGGGCAAACAGCTTTCCTACAACGCTAAGGAGAGAGATGCCAGAGTAGTTGTTGCAGTCACCCCTGTCGCCTTTGTTCTTGTACAGCGTGATGCTGTTTGCATCCCTCATGTCCTGTGGTACTCCACCTTCTCACCAGCAGAGGATTTCATGCAGCTCATTGGTGATGATCTCTTTGCAGCACTTTAGGACTTCAGCAGGGATGCTGTCTTTCCTAGGTGCCTTGCCAAAGGCAAGGGAGTCCAGGGCCACATGAAGTTCTTCTAGGGTTGGTTCACTGTCAAGCTCCTCCAACACAGGCAGGCAGTCGATGTTGTTCAGCGCTTCCTCGGTCACTGCATTTTCTTGGGAATATAGCTCAGAGTAGTGCTGCATCCAGCGTTCCATCTGCTGTGCCCGATCCTGGATGACCTTGCCTGTGGCAGACTTCAGAGGGGCAATTTTCTTCTGTGTTGGACCTGGGGCCTGCTTGATACCGTCATACATCCCCTTGATGTTGCCTGTGTCAGCTGCTTCCTGTATCTGGGAGCAGAGCTGAAGCCAGTAGTCGTTAGCACATCTCCTGGCAGTCTGCTGGACTTTGCTGCGAGCAGCTCAGAGGACCTGCAGGTTGCGCTCACTGGGACAGGCCTTGTGTGCTGCTTGAGCTCTCCTCTTTTCCTCAATGACCAGTCTGCCGTCTTGTTGGTCTTCTTGCCAAATATGGACAAGGTGGTGTTGTAAATGGCATTCTTGAAATGTTCCCATCTGTTGGATTCGTTTGCATCGACTGGGCCTGAAAGAGATTCCTCAAGCGCTTGTGCAAATTCCTCCACTTTTCTCTGATCCCGGGTCTTGCTGGTATCAATGTGAGGTCTTCCTTCCTTTTTCATGTGATACAGTCGCTTTGTTTGCAGTTTCACTCTGCTGCACACCAGGGAGTGGTCAGTGTCACAGGCAGCACTCTGATAGCTGTGTGTGATCTTGGTGCTGGGAAGGCTGGAGCGTCTGGTGAGAATCAGGTCAAGCTGGTGCCAGTGCTTTGATCTTGGGTATCTCCAAGAGACTCTATGTTGGGGCTTCGTGTTGAAGAACGTATTGCTGACACAGAGACCATGATGACAGCAAAACTCTAGCAGGCGTTGGCCATTCTCGTTCATCTTCCCAATGCCGAACTGACCTAAGCAAGTGGGCAACGAACTGTTATCAGCACCAACTCTAGCATTGAAATCGCTGAGGATGAACAATGGCTCTTTTACGGGGATCTTCTTGATAGTGGTGGCAAGGTCATCATAGAATTTATCTTTGGCTTCTGCTGGAGACGACAAAGTCAGTGCATAAGCACTGATGAGATTGACAGGTCCTGCTGATGACTGAAGCTGCAGGGACAAAATTCTTTCACTTCCCACAGTAGGTGGGATGATGGACTTCTGCAGGGAATTTCTGACTGCAAAGCCAACACCATGTTCCCTGGTTTCGTTTGGTGGTTTTCCCTGCCAGAAAAATGAGAAATTTCTCTCCTTGACAGATCCAGAATCTGGCAGCCTCATCTCTTGAAGGGCGACAATGTCCATCTGCAGTCTGCTCAGCTCCATGTTGATGACAGCTGTTTTGCGTGCGTCGTCTATTTCTTGCAGGTCATCAGAGAAGCCACCAGCTCCAGCACCAGAGAAGCCAGGTGTCATTGTCCTAACATTCCAGGTGCCCAGCTTTAGGGCAGGAGTTTTCTGTTTCCTCTTGCATGGTGCAGAGTTGTCGATCCGCTTGTCAGTTTTCACCCTAAACCCCATGCACCCTGTGAGGTTAATGGACCGTGGTGAGGCAGCACCTTACTGACTGGGGACTGCCCAGCTTAAGGCGGGCGGTAGCTGCCCAATGAGATGCAATGATCTCTCCCACCATCGGAAGCAGCCCCTGGCGTCACGTTCTATGCCAATCGTGCGAAGACTTATAACCGGTAAACTGCTGCTTCCCGTGTTGTGCCGGCGCCATATGGCGAAGTTGGAGTGTCTTCTCCACTGCGCGAAGCCTGGGTAAAGAAGGCATGGAGGATAGGCTGTTACCCATGCAGCAAATCCCCCCTCTCCACGTCGCTGGAATGGTCCAATGGAAAGGCAGAAGCCAATACGGTTGGTTCCAGCGGCGTCGCAGGAGTTGCCAGAACGTTTCTGTGTTCAGCCACAAACTGCCTCAGGGACTCCGGCTCCTGATTTTGCCTTGAGGTTGACTCCTGAAGCCTTTTCCGCAAATGGATATAGCCACAAGGCAGTGGAGGTTTGGGATCAGCGTTTTCCTTCTCCTAGATGAGCTGCCTTCCCCCTCCCACCCCGGATCCTCCGTTTCACTCACACATAACTCTTTCCAATTTCCAGGTACCCACAATGCCCTTCCCCACCCGCACCTTCCATTTCACTCACACATCACTCTTTCCAATTTCCAGGTACCCACAATGCCCTTCCCCCTGCACCTTCCGTTTCACTCACACATCATTCTTTCCAATTTCCTTTCTGCCCAATACTTAATAAAACCCTCTACCCCCCTTCCCCTCCACTTCCATTAGACTGCCATTTCGCATTAATAGAGTCACTACCTACCACCATGCAGAGTGCAGAGTGCACCTACCACAACCATGCAGAGTGTTTATGTCACATATAATCAAACAGAACATTCATCTGGTTATTTATTTTGATTATATTGTCAAAAACCCCATAAACGATCATGTTAACAGTCTGTGGGAAGGGTCTGGCAAACCAAACTTCTGCCCTAAGGTTCCCCGAGTTGATCAAGGAATAGTGGTCACCGTATTCCTGGTCGGGGGACAGGTCAAAGGCAAAGAGCCTGTAGCCCCTCTCAAAGTCTTCTCTGTTGACTAACAGCTCTTTGTCTTTCATGTGCTTACCAGAGGCATGCACCAGGCTCATGTACCCCCTCACACAGCTTCCTTCTTGAAAGTCTGGCTGAAACGGCTTTGCGGGAATTTGGTAGCCCGACAGGTAAATAGCAAAAACATTGATGTCATAATGCTTAAAGTTAAACAGGTTTCTGTTGAAGGTTCCACTGAAAGAATCATTGTCCACCAGACCGATTACGACCAACTTCGGCAGTTGACCCAGAAACAGGTTCTCCTGGTTAGTGATGCGGCTCCCCGCAGGGAGACTAAATACTTTCTTACTGACATGGTCCACAGGGTACTTGGCTGTGGCTGTAAGCAAAGCTTTGGTGTACCCCAGCCATACCCCGGAGGCCAATCTTACTTTCTTTACAAACAGTGACACTTTGGAAACTATCTTTGCTTTGGGTGAGGTTAATTTTGACATCCACGCCATTTAACAACAGTTTTTCTTGAAAAAAAAGGTCCATGTGGAGATAACCTAGGAGTTCTATTTCTGCTCTGAGCAGTCAGACCTGCTCTTTGAATAAACCCCCAGTTCTGCCCATCCAGGTCCACTGATTTGTGTTCACCAGGAGTGTCTTTGTAAAACAGCCCTGCAGAGAACTGGCTGGATAACGTGTCTTTGCTGTAGTCTAACACAGACTCGATAAAAACCCTATAGGGGTAGCAGTTGTTACTCTGACTGAGGAGCCTGTCTCCCAGGGTCACATCCAGCTGACTAAAGATGGCTTCGATCGGGTAGTTCACCAGCGCCACCTCCGCCTGCCTGTCAATGTTGCTTCCATCTTCTTTTACAATTTTGCAACTCAGGTATAGTAAAGTGTTGTTTAAATCCATATAATCCTCCCCATTTCCCGCAATGAAAAAGTCCAATGGTGCAGATTCCTTTACCACCGTCAACGGAGGCACCTCCACATAAAAACTTCCTTCAATGCTGGTCTGCGTAGGCGCTATTTGGAAAAGGTCTAGTTCGGATTTATTACACTCTTCTGAGCTGCTGTGAATAAAGGCCATGGTCGTTTTAAAATATGTCTCTAGAAAGGCAGCTCTTTCTACACTTCGGTGTCCCCGCTTTTCTCTTCTGCGTCATCCTGCGACTTTTAGCCCTTCTTTTAAAGGGACGGGGTGGGCCTGTTAGCAGTGATCGTGATGCTTTTCATTTAACCGCTTTCCTTCTTTTCATGTACATCAGGCCCAACCCCTTTTGTGGGATAGCTTTATTCAAAACGGCCTGAGAAACGTTCCCAACCATGTCACAGGTAATATTGCGGGCAGCTAATTTTATGTGTGGCTTAATAATCTCTAATCCCCTCCTCAAAAGGGGAACCCCTTTTCAAAAAAGACTCCGGAATATTCCTCCGACCCCTGCCCTGTACATAACAGGGGCTCCATACATAACATGAAATCCAGGAAGACCTTGCCCAGCTTGCACCCTATGATAGTTGCTATAAAGGGAGGGAACCCTGTAATGTTTTTGAAGGACCATGTTTTAAAATAACCTGATTTTCTGGGGATGGAATTGTAGCTTCACAACCACTTTGCCAAAATGAAATGACACATTTTTGTTCCAGTCTGTCTTTATCTCCACTGTGATAGTGTCTATATGATCACTATTTACAGCCACGTAGTGTGGTTTGTCATAGGTGATGGTGACTCATTCACCATTCTCCCCATGAATAGGAATACATCACAACAGAGGCACATAAAAGTCCCCCACTACCTGATGGTCTATAATGTCTGTGTAAACGTACAGGGTGCCAAACCCGTGTGTAATATCCGCAGTGAAGGCTGATTTTCTGTTGGCTAAGCCCTTGTGCATCCCTAATATTTGGGCCAGATCCCCTTCTGCTGAAATTTTGTGAATCGGAGGAGCTTTAAGTTAGACCTTCCTAAGCACCGAATCATAGCACAGAGATGTATCAGGTGGTGAATTTAAATGGTTCATCATTACCTTGTTCATATTATTCAGCATATCAGGTATTGACGCGTAATAACCCACCCGTAGAGTAAATTACCACGCTATACTTCCGTCATCAATTTGAAACCTTCCACCTTCTGTGAGTGTGTCCCAGCTGTGAGGGTACTGTATCTCTGCTAATCCCACTTCCTACTCCCCTGGTAGATTCAGGAAGCGTGCCAGACAGATCGTGAAGGCGCCACTGTTGTTCCGTTGAAATATGTTAATACAGGCATTGCTAGGAAGGGTGAAGTAAAAATCATTTTCCACCATTTTTCCCCACTGCTACTTAGCTTCACACAGATCAGAGTCTGCGACTCAACTACTGAATTTGTCAGGCCAACCTAACCATTTCACCAGGTGTTGCTTTTTCTTACCATGCCCCCTCGTAGCTAGAATTTTTCAACCCTGTAAACCCTATCCTCTTCTGTCCTCACTCTTTGTAATTCTTCAGGATAGAAAGTTCCCGTGATGCTCTCTCCCTCGTAATCTTCTAAACTGTACACGGGTCTTCTCCCTTGCTGGTCGACTACGAAAATCTCACTGGTGAAGCTTTGTTCGTAACCTTTTTCAAATAACCCCTTGAGCTTAAAGATCCTCACATGATCTCTTTTTCTGAACACAGAAACCTCTTTTCTTCCTCTAACCCAATCTCCGTACACTGTTTTCCAGACAGACAGGGCGTTGGAGTGGTTCACATCCACAGGTCGTACCCTAGTCGTTCTGTGCACCATATGGTTATAACTGTTATAAGACGCAGCAACACTTCCGTGTATCTAAAAGTGTTGTTAGCTGTGAAAAATCTCCACATTTTTGTTTTTAATGTTTTATTAAAAAGTTTCACAATAGCTGCTTTGACCTCATTACCTGTAACAAAGTGACAGATGCCGTGTTTGTTTAATAGTTCTCTCACAGTCCGGCTTAGAAATTCTTTGCCAGAATCAGTCTGCAGTTTGCATGGTATTCTCCCGATTGAAGATATGCTGAAAAGTGGTAGCCACTTGTCTGCCTGTTTTGTCTTTCAAGCTTCGGGCCCATGCGTATTTAGAAAGTATATCCACCACCTTTAAAATGTACTTGTGCCCCTCGTTGTACTTAGAAAACTGCTGCATGTCCACAAAATCAGCCTGCCATTGTGCATCCATTCCTGAAACAACTATTTTGTTTCTCTTAAATCGTATTTGAGGCTGCTTGTGCAGTGTGTAAGCATCTTGCTCTGTAAGCCAGTCCTGAACATGTGAGTCAGAGATTTACTCTGCTTTTTGGCCTCTTGAAAGAGGATGTTTACCCCACCAAAGCTCCCAACTGCCCCAGGTGTATAATATATATTTTTTAAAAATTTCCTCATGCTTTTCCATGGCTCCAGTTAGCATAGAAACATGCACAATCAGAGAACATAATTAGATTTTATTTTCTTCACAAATATTTTCATTCCTCTGGAATTTTAGGGGAGCAGGAACGGCCTAATGGCTCATTGAGAGTCAGTTTTTCAAGGTCCCCAACAGCCTCTTCAATTTCCTAGACAAAACAAAAAATCATGTCGTCTTAACCACTCATGTCTGTCTCATCAACGTATTTCCCAGCTCAACTCACTCAAATTCCTCAGGTTTTGCCTCTGGTTGAGGTATCTAGTGAATTTTAAAATATGTCTGTGTGTGTATATTTCAGACCCCCCACCCAGTAAAATTTACATACAGACATGCATGAACACCAGGGCTTTGCCTCCTTCCAGACTTTCCAGATATCTTCATTGGTATCCCCACCAGCCGACCAGTCTAGTGGCGCAACATCTAGTTCCTGTATCTGGTTATTTAAAAGAAATATACAAAATATTACCACACCCATGTGCCCAATATCGAAACCACCCCTGCCTCCCCCCCCAAAACACATGCTTACCATGAATTGGGTCCAATAGGGTACTGCATCTGCTTCTGTTTCCTGACTGTCAGGCAAAGACTTATCCCTGTATGCAACCCCATCTGGAGGTCCAGTACACGGTTCTGGTTCTTCACTCTCAAGGGAGACCTTTTCAGTTAAATCAGCTTCTTTCCAGCATGTACCCCATTCATGTGAATTAATACATGGATCCACGTCATTATAAAAATTATTAGTTGTACCTAAGCACTGCCCATCTAAGTTCTCCATATTTTTTTCTTTACACTCTGTGTGGGAATTTTCACTCAGGGCAGCGTCTTAAATACTTGGTTGATGTCAGGCATGCCCAGACATGTTCCGGAAAGCCATTTCCTATTGGCTCATTCCTTTCCCCCATGCCACAAACCCCACTCCTCCCTACAAAAAGCAAACATTGTGGGTCTTTCGTCTTTTATTTGTGAAATACATACATCATAATTCCTGATTTTTTTTTTAAAAAACGTTGCTTTATAAGGCATAAAGGTTTCCTACATCTCCTTCACTTATCATGAACACTTAGACAGCAGTGACCTCTTGCAAGAAACTTTTGATACTTTTTTTGAAAGCACGGGTTGTACTCAAGGTAAGTGTGATCCTCCTCTCTCAACATTACATCAAGCCATTCCAGAGGATCAGCAAATACATTCATGCTAGCTATTAGGCTTAAGATATAATCAACGGTTGTGGCGGTCACATGCAAAAACCGTAAACTGTAAGCTATATTAATCACTGTGTTCAGAATTGCCTGCAGGTAGATTCTTTTACACACAACTTGGAAGAAAACTATTCTATCAAAATTCTTCCAATATCTGCATTCGTGGACTTCCTTATCCTTGGAATTAATTTTACAACCAATGCAACAATCACGAAAATACCCACTATAACAGTGCTTAAGAATCACATACAGCGTAGATTTGAATAGTGATTGCATAGCACCTGAGTGGTAATGTGGGCTGAAATGATCCACAGGGGTCTTCTGAAGGTCTAAAATATCAGGGAAACTTATACAGCCTTCTTGATTTCCAGGAACTTGCTACTCAACCTACTGGGTCTTAGGAGAACCAGAACATTCTTTCTCCTCTGGGGATTCCTTTAAAAAAATATAAAAACAAACTTATTTTCTAATATTTCTGTCTTTCTAGCCCATTAATACAGCAATAATGAGTATCAAGCATGTCTGTTACCCGCGCAATCTTGATTGCCACTGCCTCAGGAAACCTGAACACTGTGTGCAAAAGCACAAACCCACAGTCACAGTTGATTGGGGGAAAACACACAATCTCTTCATCCCATGCAAGCTTTTAAAGAAGCTCCACAGGAATCGGTCTATGAAATTCACTACTGAAATCGATTTCACAGCAGCGGCTTTTCTTCCTTGGTGGAGACTGCATCAGATACTCAGAGTCTGTAGATTGGTGGCGAAGGCTCTCAAACAATGATGTGAGTATCTTCCTCCTGGAAGGCGAGGCGGCTGGGCTTTGAGAATCATTTGGTCTGACTGGGGTCTCCACCTCAGAAGGCTGCATGGTTTCTGGGTCTTCAGGGCTCTCCATCTTGAACAATTGCTGAGTGTGGCTTTCAGAATCGCAGGGCTTCTGGGGAGTCTCCATCCCGGAAGGTGAAGTGGGTGTGCTTTTCAGAGAGGACGCCATGGATGCAGCAGGCTGTACGGCTTTCTCCCTTCTCCAAAGGCCAGATCCTTAAATATAAGGGCATGCCCGGGCCTGTTCCCATTTCCTTTTTCCCATTGGTTCCGTTTGGTGGTCCAAGAGCTACGAAACCTTTCCCTATTGGTCGGCGGTGATGGAGAGAATTGTTTGAGGGGTCACATGAACCCCTTTCCACCATTCAATTGGAGACTCAATTTCCCGCCATACCAAATATCCTGGCGCCACAAAACCCCTTCCTATTGCTTGGCTGCAATGGGGGGAGTTGTTTGAGTGGTCACATGAAACCCTTTCCAGCACTTCATTGGGGGCTCTTTTTCCTGTAATACCATATCTCCTGGCACCACAAAACCCCTTCCTATTGGTCGCGACGACAGGAAGAGTTATTTGAGGGGTCACATTAACCCCCTCATGGGGTGGGATTTCTGGAAAAAAAGGTGGGAGTTCCGCTGTCAATATAGTTTTGAAAAGAAGTATGTACTATTACTACTAGAGGTGCTTCAAATGAGCAACACTAGTTGGAAAGGACATCATCTTTTTTGCAGTACTATCCAGGGTGCTGATGTATGGATTATTATCTAAATCATAGAGAAGCTGACCTCACCCCCCCAAAAAAAAAATCTTGAAAAAAATTATTTTACTGAGCACACTGCTTAGCTGTTACAGGATATGGCAGAGGAAGTCCCCAATGTGGGGTTCTTGGAATAAGGAGTTCCCTGTTGAAGAAAAAAATAAAAACCATTCTTTTCTGGTTGCAGTGACAGCAAGATTAGGTGTTTTGCAGGCTTGTAATACAACCTGCTGCTTATCTTCCAAGCCAAATAATTCTTCAGTCAGGACAAGCCTCAAGGAGAGGTTGCATCCCTGACCCTTGAATCCCCTTGAATGCCCTTTATTGCAAATTGTGCTAGCTGCTGAAATAGCATTCCCCTTTTGCTGTTTTTTACTCAGTACCCTTCACTTGTGCCTTGGGTGCTACTAGAAGCCAGTGGCGTTGCGAGAGGGTGCAGGATGCACTGGGTGACACGCACAGGGGAGTGATGCGCACTGGGCGGGTGACACACTAAAATCGCAGTGTTTAGGAGCAATACAGTCATGTCATATACTGTTGGATATGGAATTTCCAGCAGAATCCAATGCAAATAACCTGAGTGAAATATCTCTTTTCTATTACAAGTTATAGTCAAAAAACTGGAGAACCAAAAATGCATGGAGCCCTATGGAAAGTGGAACTGAGCCATATTGTGTGTTTACTCACGAGTAGGCAAGCTTGCCTTCATCCCTCGGAAAGGGCAGGATGAGAGGAATCCAACAACACCAGAATGGTCCTGATCAAATGAATGGAGCAAAAAAACACACATGAGAAGGACGACCCTCCCAACAAGCAGATGAATGTATTGACCCCTATGGAAAGCAAAATTAAGCCTCACTGTTGGGTTTACTTGCAAGTAAGCAAACGTGTCTTAGGTGGGGGTCAGGCCAGGCAAAGGGGAATGTGAAACCACCAGAATGTTCCTGATCTGATGAAACTAGAGGTCAATAAATGCTCCAAATGCAGCTGATGAACTGGGCATTGGGTAGGGCTGAAAACTTTACTGATTTTAGGGAGAGGGGGATATTGTGGGCAGGCTACAGAGGAAATTCACTTGGTGGAACAGGGCTGGCTTCTGCTTATTTATTTGTTTTATTTTAATTACTTATACTTATTTATTTTAATTTGCCTGATGATATCACTTCCACCATGACATCACTTCTGGTGGGTCTTAGACTGATTGTCATTCTAAAAGGTGGGTCCCAGTGCTAAATGTTTGAGAACTGCTGCAATAAGGTGTTAGTAAGTTGACTCCTGGGGGTGTGTGTGTGTGTGTGGGTGACACCACTAGTGACAAAATCACAGTTTGGAGGAATAATATCATCATGTTATATATCAATCAATGTGTAATTTCATGCAGAATGTCTTCTATCTTTGTTCTATCAAAAGATACAGCCAAAATTAGTGGGGGCAGAGTGATGTACATCACCATGCCCACCACCTGGGGTGTTGCCCCGCCCACTGCATGGGGCATGACACACTGGCATCTTGCACTGGGTGACCCTAGCAACACCACTGCTAGAAGCTTCATTTCCTCCTCCTCCTCTGCCCTGCCCTGTGCCATTACCTTCAGTCCTCCCCTCACCTCTTTGCTAAGACTGGAGGAGGGCTGAGCTGAAGCATGTTGTTCCATTACTGGCATTCTGGACACATCTCCTCCGCATTGGCTGCTGCAGTTGCTGGGCTGTCATTTCCTCCTCAGCAGCCCCTGCTAGCCGGGATGGCCAATTGCTATTGCAGAAATGGTTGTTGCTGCTACATCTGTTTGTGTGCTGCTGGAGGCTGCCAGGAGACGAGGCAAACCCCATGTGGCTCAGATGAAAAGGCTCCATGGGCCTTATGTTTGACACCCCTGTCTTAGGACACAGAGACAGAAGTCTTCAGTTAAAAAAAAAAAAAAAAAAAAAAAAAAAAAGCCTCCTAGGTAGGGGTGGTACATGACCTTTGCTGACATGTAAATAACTGGGGGAAAACCTCTTTTTTACATTGAGTTGCACCTGCAACAGCTCAGCCATTATGTTCCATTAGGCTTGAATAGCTCTTTATCTCACAGCCCAATCCTTACCAAGTTTTCAGCAACAATGCAGCCAGGATGAAGCCCTGAGGTAAGGGAACACATGTTCTCTTCCTTTGAGGAGGCCTCCATGACTGCCCCCCACCACCACAAGGTACCTATGCCCCATTGGCATGGCTGCAGTGGCTCTGGAAAACTAATTAGGATTGGGCCCTCAGCCTTCATTGGGTAACAAAGAGATGTGAAGTGCCTAATGAGAGGCAGTAAACACAATTGCAGAGCCAGGAAAAGAAGCCTTGGGGAGAAAAAAAGAGAAAAGAATTTACCTAGTGCATGCTGTGAAGTCAAACAGTGAAGGACTTTGCAGTCTTTGCTTTTGGTGATAAGCAACAAAAAGCATAGGTTAAAAAAAAGCTGGCGTGAAGGCTTATGTCAGCCTCCACAGGCTGGTGCTGCTCAAAGTGCCGGCCCAGCTTCTTCTTGAGGAGGCACAAACGTGCCTTACAGGTCCCGGTACAGGATTAAGGAGTGTCATGTATGCATTCCTTGGCCCAGCACATATGGCCTGCCAATAGCAGCAGTAGCTGCAGCCGTAAGTTAATGGCAATATCCGCAGTATCCCATGTGGGCAACAAGTCTGAGTAGATAGGAAAATGTAAGATCCCAGAAAATTTCTGGGTCCCTTCCTTTGGCTTCTGAGCCCCCTTTTTGACACTGGGCCTGGGTACAAATTATCACCTTTACTCCACTCTCCTAGGCCCTGATGCTCAAGACACAGTTTCATAAGCCTGACTTGGGATTGGTGCAGCAGGAAGTCCTTGCTTGCCAGTGTGGCTCTGATAAGCTGTTTGCTTTCATTTCTTTAGGTTTCCAGTTCATGAAATTGTGGCTTCCTGTGGCTCTGATAAGCTGAGATGCTGACATCCTTCCAAGCTGACCTTCACATAATATTTGCTCTGGCATCCCTGCAGTTCAGGATATTATTTTCTTGTGTCAAGGTTGTAAATCAGCTTTTTTTCTTACACTTTGCTATTGGAAAATGGTTGAGAAATAACCCAATAAAAGCTAATAAAACGCCATGAGATACTCTCACTTTATTACAGTCAACACTTGTTCCTCGACATTGAAGGAATTTAAAACTGCTGAGGAAGAAATAAGCCCACTGTTTGCATCAGTTTAATGTACAGAACTCTGTGATGGATTCTGGCCATTGCGTTTGTGTTATGTTCAATCATCTCACCAGAGACATGTTTAATTAAATTGGCTTTTATAAAACATGATTCCTAACACAAAGTAGAAAGGAAAATATATATTTGAAATCCATGAGAAACACCTGGAGCTTCCTTAAAATCACATCCTTCGTATCTTTTGAAGAACAACAAAAGCAAGATACAAGGTAGACCCAATTCCCATCTGGGCAATGCCTGGGTTAATGTCTCTCTATGATGTTCAATGACATCATATCCCCACCAATAGTGCCCGTGCAACCAACAAGACTAGTTGGTGAGCTACAAATAGTAACAATATAAATAGTTTAAGAAAAGATTCCAAAAACCATTTCTAAAGACACAAGATCTATCAGATTTTAAAAATACAATATATGCCACATACTTCAAAATGATATGCAGTCTTATTTGTATTGCTGCATCAGAAGAAGCATATCATGATACAGAAGCTCTGGAATATCAAGACCCCAGATGAAATCTGCATGATTCCAAGAGGGAATATACTTTTGGTAAACTAAATGAGGGATGCGAGGGAGTAACAGTTCAATATCTTCTTTGGGTGTAATAATGTCATGTCCTCCATACCATACAGTTGTTGGCACAATCATATCTTCTATTTTATAAAATGGAGGTGTGGTCTGTTGAAAAAACAAATCAAAAATATGAAAACAAGTTTCACCGATCAATTCCATATCAGCCCTTACTTTTCAAACACCACAGTACTCTTGGATTTGTAATATCTGGCCCTGAAGAGTTATATTCCAGCCATTTATGCTAAGACTCAACATACATGCCCTTTCCATTCCAGAGGTCTGTCTGGAAATTGAACCCTACATAGCTCAAAGTAACCGGTTCTTGCCTGCCCAGGGGACCTGTCCCCTGGCACTTGCCTGAAAGCACCATAAAGGACTCACAGCCCAATCCTATGCATGTCTGTGCAGAAGTAAGCCCCATTAGAGTCAACTTCCAGGAAAGCATGGATAGGATTGGGCTGTCAGGGCACAATCCTACCCTGCACTGGAACAGGCTAGCTAAGAGGCTTGCGCTGCATCCAGTGAGCGATAGAAGCCCAAAGCAGCTCAGCCAGAAGTAAGGGGAAACTTTTCTCCTTACCTCCAGGTAATGCACCCTTACCCCTATGGGTCTCCTCAGACTTACGCCACCTCCTGAGGCTTGAAGCTGCTCCATAACTGCCAGATCCCAGCCCCGCCACCCGCTCCCTGCCTGCTTGCCCCCAGTGATGCCCACTGCCTGCCCTCCCTCCTCCCAGGAACGCCTCCCTCCTGCCTCCTCCACACCCACCCCAGAGCCTTGCTGTGGCCCAGCCTGGCTGATGCAAGGTTCACCACAAAAGCTGCCACAGAGGCTGCATTCAGCCTCCGTGCACTGGTGTGGCTTACTCCTGAGGAAACGCAAACATACTTTACGGCACGTTTGCGACCCTCATGGGCCGTCGCGTACCAAATCTTCCTCTGGATTGCACCCTTAAGCACATGCACAAAAGCACTGAGGCAGCCATCTGTGAATCAAATGTCCATAACTCAGGGAGCCAGTGTATACCCTCGTTCCTTTCTTAGTGCTCGGTGAATATCTCCCTTAGGTTAATAAAGGCCAAACTAGAGAAATGTATAAAGTGGCCAAACTGATTATTTTTTTTATTGCACAAGTCAGGAGAGGGCTCCATAAACTCAAGGTGATTAACTGTGCGCACTTCAGGAGTGGATCCCAGGATATGTGGGGGGGGGAGTCCTGGAAGTAAACCCCTGCAGACAAGGAGGGCCCACTGTATTATTTTTAAATACAGATGTGATGGAGCCAAAAAAACAGAGTTGAACCACAGGCAGAATGTTGTGGGTTGGAAACTCTGGTCCTGGTGCCATTCTACTCCCAACTACACCCTATTTAAATAGAAAAAAATGACTTCCTTTTTCCATAATTAAAATAGCAAGCTGGGGAGGGCAGCAAGAAGAAATGTGTTGCTTGATCCTAAAAAACGAATGGGTTGCTGCCTCCCCCCTTCCCTGCCGCTTAACGGGCCAGAAATAGGGCTTCCCAGGCTGTTGGGTTGTGACTGACCCAGTTTGAGAACCTGTGGCCTAGAAGCTACTGTCTCTAGCAAGGTCAACTATGGTCTTGACTCTGTGAATTAGGGAAGCTCTCAAGTCTCAGAAACACTGAGATGTATCTTGCCCTTAACGGGCCAGAAATAGGGCTTCCCAGGCTGTTGGGTTGTGACTGACCCAGTTTGAGAACCTGTGGTCTAGAAGCTACTGTCTCTAGCAAGGTCAACTGTGGTCTTGACTCTGTGAATTAGGGAAGCTCTCAAGTCTCAGAAGCACTGAGATGTATCTTGATTAATAATCCCATAAATATTTAGCAGGACAAGAGTTTCAATTTTTTGCACCTGAGAAGCTAAGATTCTGATTTACATGCTTGGTATTCTTGAAGAGGACTTTGGTTGATTAATGAAATCTGATGTATTAATGGCAACTGCAGCCAGTTCTCTTTATATGCGAATTCACTATCTGCAAATTTGCTTATCTGAGGCAGAATTGACACCTATGTTTTATTATCCGCAATTCTGTTCTCGTTATCTGCAAATACTGTGCCAGTGCACTTGGGGGGATTCAGCGCAGCTATGAGCATGCAGGCAGGAAAGAGAGAGGTTGTGGGAGGAGAAGAGTGGCCTCCCTGTGAGCAAAAGGCAGCACCAGCGCCATGTGGGGGGGGGGGAGAGGAAAAGACAGTATACCATATACTGCCAATGGGCGGGGGCGGTGGTGGTTGTGATAATTGTCAAGTCATTACACTTCTCTTTTTTTACTAAGTTGTCCGATTGGGTCAAGTTTTCATGTCAAAAGGGCATGAAAAAGAGAGAGTACCCTTATTAACTGGACAAAGGGGCACATTTTAAGCATGAGTTCTTTTATATTTAGCGGGAGGACAACTCTCCCTATTTATCTCAGCATAGCATCTTTACCATTTCCTCCTTGCTGGTGCCTTGCTTCTGCTCATTAAATTTTTAAATTATGAGCCTTCTGGTGGGGCTCCCATGGCAAGCAATGGGGAACCTTTATGTTGTGATTAAGAACTATCTGATGACATCCCCCCCATCCTCACTGTACATATTGGGAAGAATGGCTTGGTTAAAGTGTCTGGAATATTCAGGACATGGAGTTAAAATGTTATTTCCTGGGGCTGTAGCATGGGGGGGGGGGTTTCAACCAGAACTCACACATTTAAACTGGACACCAGGATACTGCCTTTCTTAGCCACAGGCTAAGTTCATAGACCAGGGGTTGGCAACCTGCGGCTCTAGAGCCGCATGTGGCTCTTTCAGCTTTCTGCTGCGGTGAAACTGGCAAAGGGGTTAAAAGGAGGCACCTGTGTTGGGAGGGTGGGCTGCTTCCCTCCGCCCCCTGAGCTCACTGCCCTCCTCTCCCTTCACCCCCACCTGCCCTGCATTGGTTTCCCTTTTCAATTTTGCCAGCTCTGCAGGCTTAAGCTCCCTGTTTTTCCCTTCCCCAACTCTCCAGCAGGCTCAGCCAATCAGCATCCAGCAGGCTCCTGGCTTTTTCTGTTGGAATGGCTCAGGGCCCTTCGCTGGCTGACCACCAGCCTTCCTCCTCAGCCACTGCAAGCCCTTGCAGCCTGCCTTTCCCTGAGCAGGTCCCCACTCAGTGCAAGGAGAGGCTTTTCCTCCACAGCAGAGGAGACATCCTGTGTGTCTACTCAGTAGTAAGCCCCATTATAGTGGATGAAGCTTACTCCCAGGAAAGGGTGCCTGGGATGGCAGCCTTGGAGCGTGCTCAAGGCCAAGTGCAAGGACGGGTGAGTGGGAGCCCACACAGGTCTGTTCGAGAGCAAGCCCCCATGTAGTCCCTGGGCTACTCGCAGGAAGGTGTGGAGGGCTGTAGCCTCAGCCCCCTCCTGTGCAGGTCTACTCACAAGTAAGCTGTAGTCAGTGGGACTTCCTCCCAGGAAGGTGTAGAGGGCTGTAGCCTCAGCCTCCTCCTGTGCAGGTCTACTCACAAGTAAGCCCCGCTGTAGTCAGTGAGATTTCCTCCCAGGAAGGTGTGGAGGGCTGCAGCCTCAGCCCCCTCCTATGCAGCTCTACTCACAAGTAGTCTGTGAGGCTTCCTCCCAGGAAAGTGTGCAGAGGACTGCAACCTGAGAGCTCCAACCAACTTGTCTGCTCAGAAGTCCCATTGTAGCCAATGGGGCTTACTCCCAGGATAGTGTGGAGAGGGTTGCAGCCTGAGTGAGGGAGGGCAGGCAGGCCTGTGGCTGCCCCCCCTTCTTCTCTTCCCCACCTCTGGAGTCTGTGTCCTTTTTTTCCTTCCAGCAGGGTGCCTCTGGAAGGTGGGGGGAGTTCTTTAGTATCCATGTAAGATAAGCAGATGTCATAACCGCCATATGTATTGGAATCCTGGAAGATCTGGTTAGGAGGTAAATGTGGTGTCAGCAGTGGCCCCTTTAAGGGTAAGGCCTGGACATCCAGCAGAGTGTGATGCACAGCTGCAGCCACTTGAAGGCAATAGGGCCCTTAGGGATATAACGGGCACCTGAGGAAGGGGGTGTGGGTTGTAGAAGGAGTGCAAGTTGGAGAGGAGACTGACTGACTGGGCTTATTGACTTTGACTTGGATACTCTGACTGATTTGACTGACTTACTTTGGAATCTGACTTGGACTGTGACTTGGCTTATTGACTTTGGACTCTGCCCTGGATACTCTAACTGACTTTGTGACAAACTGCTGGAGACACTGGTGTTTGTAGCGTGGCTGCTGTGCCCAAGACCTGCTGAGGACTAAGGGGCTGCTGTAGTGGTGGGAGGCTGCTGGCAGGAGAGAGGACCTCTGCAGGTTAAACAGGTGAGCTACCCTGGAGGTGGGGTCTAGCAGGACTGCAGGGCAGAACCAGGGTCATTTGTTGGGGGAAAGAAGGGGAGCTAATTTGCTTAAAGTGGGCATAATTCTCCAGGCAGAGAATGGCCTTGGAATCAAGCAAAACACCATAGAGGACCAGGCGTCTGAAAACACAGTACAAGAATGTATGACAAAACTAACTAAAAGCTACAAGAGGGGGCTACATTATAAAAATGGGACCTATAAGAGCTTAAAGGTAAAAAAAAAACAACTATATATGCAGTATTATCTTCATTTTAGATGTCAAAAGGGTTTTGTGGCTCCTGAGGTTTTTTTTCCTCCGGAAAACGGGTCCAAATGGCTCTTTAAGTGTTTAAGGTTGCCGACCCCTGTCATAGACAAACCCTTTGTTTTTCCTCTTTGGCACTCTTCCCCGTTTTCCTTTCTCTATGTCTCTAGCGGTTAGCAGGTGGGGAGGAAGAGCAGGGGCTCCTCAAAATCCTTTCCTTTGAGATGGCCCTTTTGTCCTCACTTCATCAGATGCTTCAAATACACTCTGCATTACAAGCAACCACTACCATAAAGAATAATTTCTTTGTATGCGATAGTTCTATATGTATTCTTTTATAAGAAAACTGGTCTTTTCAGTGAAGTCATCTCTCTCTTTCTTAAGGGATGGGGATTTTCTACCATGTGCTGGTTTGTTATCCATTCTAAGATTCCTTGTTGGAAAAGAATTGGGGTGGATGGAAGCCATCGTGGGAGAGGCACAGAAGTAAGTGGAAGGGATTGTCCGTGGGGCAGCAAAGTGCCCAACTTGGCCAGCATCTATCACAGCCCATATTTGACTGAGACCTCTTAAAGACCAGACCAAATTACTCACTTCCAAAATATTTCCTAATTTTCCTTACCGTGTTATAAAATTCCTTGTTCTTGGATCCATAGTCAAAATATTTAAATTGTTTTGATTTGAATACCTAGAAAGAGGAACAGGACATAGTCAGATTACAATCTGCGGAATTGTCATAATTCTAACTTTGAAGTAGGGCTGGTCATATTCAAATTAATTATCTGGAAAACTGAATAATCAGAATAATAATAATAATCAGAATAATAATAATAATAATAATTAATAACTAGGTATTTTTAGACGACCTTTCTAGTCATCAGTTTACTCCTTTGACTTTATTCAAGGCCGTTTACATAGGCAGGCATTTCTAAATCCCTCAAGGGGATTTTTACAATCATAGATGTTCTCTCTTTCAAGAACCAACCACATTTCAGAATGGATCTTCCTGGTTTGGTCTCACTTCTGGCCCCCAGTTCGCCCACACAGGCTGACAAACAGCTCCATCTCTCACATGGAGGGCAGCCAAGACACTTCTTGCTCACACCAAGATCAGGTGGAATCACTCAGCTGGGCTTGTCAGCTGCTTCAAGTTCTCGCCATTCTCAGCCGTTCAGGGAGCTGCTGGTGTCCTCGAACTGGTGACCTTCTGATGTTATCTAATGGCTAATGGAGGCTCTACCCTCAAGACCAGAGCTCCTGCCCTTGTACTCTCCTGCCCAGAATCCCTTGTAAAAAATGTGTGGGAGCTTTGCCAAAATACTGGGGTCTCTAAAAAGCCATTTCAGAGATCATACTGTAGTTTGCACTTCTATACACATGTATAAGTTCCACTGAACTCAGTGAATTCATTAGTAGATATGTGTAGGCTTACAGTGCGCACACACACACGCAAACACAGTGTATTTTCTTGGTTAAAGTATAACTAGTTCAAGAGTTTAGAAGACATTAGTCCTCTTTTCAGTGTTAGCACTCGATTCCAGGGGATCCTCAGACAAAACCTTGTGCTGCCCATGGTGCTTCTATTGCATAAGTGCTTCTATAAGCATGTGCACTGGGGCCATTGGAGTGGTTTGGATTCTCCTTCCATCACCCACCTCTGGCTGGCCCTAAGTTCAGGGCACTGCTGCTATGCCAAGTCCCCTGCAGTGTGCCTGGCTGTTCCCGGATCATGAGTTCTTCCTGAGCTGATGCAGCCTATGGAGTAAACAGCTGGTCTACCCTGTCAAGCCTCCTCCCAGCTTGCATCAAAGTAATGCTCCTTCCAAAAGAAGAGCTCTATAATGGCACATGAGACGCAGGATAGATTTGCATATATAGGAACAGTAGTTGGTGGCAATTCGAAGTTCAGGAATTTGTAGAATGATGATTTTCTACTATAAAATTCGTATCCTACTGGTTGGAATAAAAGAGCCTCTACAAAAGCATTTAAAAACTAGTTAAGATGACATTTGATATTTGAGGTTTGAAAAGATTAAAACGTATCTTGCTAGAAAAGTTTGAGCTGTTGACACACATATAGCGGAAACTGAACGTTCAGTCAAGTAGTGACTTTTGGATTATAACTATAGAGAATACATTCAGGAAATCCTACCTGGCTCCAATGAAGTCCTGTCTTCACAGAAGTAAAATCAGGTACTATTCCAATATACACATCTGCTCGACTCTGAGAAAAAAAAAATACAAAGGAAGATGCCAAGAATATGTACCCTGCGGAAGAGATTTCCTTGCTTGGCCCATTGAGGTACAGGAACTACAAAGTAAACCTGATCGCCCAGCTCTGTGCCTCTCCTGTGCTGCCTCTCCCAGGAAAGCTGTATTTGGGAATTCACTGCAAACCCCACTCCTCACTCTTAAGGCACCTTGATAGAACTGCCACTACCTCTTTGTCCTCACTTCCCCCTTCACTCTTCCCAAAGAGAATAGCTGAGAGAGCTGTGCCGCTGCATTTTGGCCTCTTGAGTTATAAATTCCCTGAATTTAATATAATGCCTCAGCCAAAAGGTGTGTGTGTGGGGGGGGGGCAGTGGGGGAAGCATATGCACCAAAATTCAAGTGGGGTTCACCTCACCTGGGGAAAGCAGCTCTGGCTCTCTTACTCTGCATCCCTCCTAGGATTAAGGCCATGGCCTAAGTTTTGTGGAACATAAAACTTTTGTGTTTAAAGTTTTGTGGAGTTGTATTGAGCCGGCACAAGCCTCCTGCACTGGCCCAAGAGTGTTGCCAAGAAGCTGTAAAGCATGTTCATAACTATTCGTTTTAGATTGTGAGCCCTTTTGGGACAGGGAGCCATTAGTTATTTGATTTTTCTCCGTAAACGACGTTGTGAACGTTTTTGTTGAAAAGCGGTATATAAATACTGTTAATAATAATAATAATAATATTCTCAAGCCAAGCATGCTGGAGCAAGGACGTGTGCTGGACAGCCAGCTTCAGAGCAAATTAAGATTGGGTAGTTTTCTTAGCTCTCTTCAGCATTTTACTCAGGAGGCTCACCTGGTCTTGGCTCCCTTGTCCTGTGGCAACACATCACACACAGACTCAGCAGGTGCAGAATGGCAACCTTGGTCATTGACACAGCCTCTTTATAGACCCACAATTCCCCTCTATCTTCCCTCATCTGTCTCATGTGCAGTCAAATTGATGACAGGCTTAGTGTTTCAGACCTTCTTCCTTTCTTTGTATAAGAATGTGCTTGTGTTGACCTGTTTTAGGGGAACTCTGAGATCCGCTTTGGGCCTTCATCATACATAACTGCATCAAACATATCCCCATCTACCAACAATTCCAGAACCATGAACATTCCTCCTCCCAGTATGAGTATGAGAGAGTGTGCTTGCTTATCTGCACATTCATTTTATTGTTGAACTGTTTTAGGGGAAGCCCAAAAGGGCAATGGCATAGACAGAAAGGGGCAAGGGGTGGGCCACCCTGGGTGTCACCCTCAGGGGGGAATGACACCACTAGTGACCAAAATTGCAAAAATCACATTTGTTAGGAATAATACCATCATGTTATATATCATTTGGTGTGTAATTCAATGCAGAATGTATGTCATTGAGTACTATGTGCAGGGGAGCAATAGCAAGGGAGGGCACTGATGTTCATCCATTGGCTGTGGGAAATATTCACTGCATTTATTTTCCGGCCATTATTATTATTCATTTCATGCCATGACTATTACTATCACTTAGCCTCACCTACCTCAGAGGGTTGTTAAGAGGGCGAAAGAAGGGGAGGAACCTTGCACACCACCCTGAGCGCCTTAGAGGAAGGGTGGTATAAAAATATGAAAAATATTTAATTCATTAATTTTGCTGTATGGGGAGGTGTCAAAATTTTATGGGCCCGGGGTGTCAAATGACCTAGCTACACCACTGCAAAGGGCGGAAATGAAAATCAGCACCCGTCAAGCACCATTAAGTAACAACGAAAGGGGCTTTGATTAGCTCATCCCACAAAGGATTCCATAGGCCTCTAACAGCCCAATCCTGAGCTGCCCTGCGCCCAAGGCTGCAGCGACACCAAAATGACTAGTTTCCCACTGGGAAAGCGGGGGAAGTGATTCACAGCCTGCCTCCAGGCTCACCCCTTGTTTGGAGGCCTTGGGTTCTGACCACAGAGATCTGTTCTTTCATCAAAAACATTCAGCATGGTCAGAACTGTAATACAGGTCCACCCTATTTATATAGAGATTTTTTATACATGGATTTGACCTAACACGAATGGCCCCTGCAAATGAGAAAGAATGTGCTGATCCCTGGAGAAGGGAAAAAATGCATCCCTTTAAAGTTAGTTTTAAAAACTGAACAGTCCTTTAACAACAGCCTCCTTAATGAGAGAGGGGGGGGGCAGCAGGCTAACAATCCATCAATCCTTCTCTCTCCTTCCTGAAAGAAAGGTGATCATTTTGCATTGGTGAAGGGAGCGGCTGAGTGAAGTGCTGATGGATTGTCTTCTTAATGACTCTTATCTTAGAGTCAAAAGGTCAGCAAGGCTGTTTTTCAATCACTGGAGCAAAGAAACTTTGTTTTCAAAATTGATTTGCTATAGTGTATTTTTTTAATTCACATGAGTGCTTGAAACAGAACCCACGGGAATTAGTCTCAACCTGTACTTTTCTGTCTTCCTATTCCAGTAATCCTCCAACTCCCCTCCCTTTTTTCCCCTTGCATACACCTTCAACCCTCATTTTGTTAACCCTGGCCCCGTTGAGATATCCCAGTTTTCCTAAGCCCTTTCTTCCCCTTCATTCTTGCAATTCTTTATGCTCCTTTTACTTCTAAAGTGTTTCTTTCTCTTCCACTCCTCATCCTTTTCTTTCCAACAGTGGCTTACTCTGAGGGTCCATCCAGGAGTGAGAGGTCAGCAAATAAGTGCAGTAAGATGAGCTGCACTGAGTGAGTGGGAGAGCTTTGCTTGGCACTGTTTTTTGTTCTGAGTTTTGTAACTTCCCCACTTTTGCTTTTTTTTGCACTTTTCACTCTCATGTTCCTCATCCTGCCCTTAGGATCCCTGCACACAAGTTAGTTTTCCCCAGTGTGCAATTCTTCTTGAAGTTTATAAAGCACCAGTGGGAACAGCAACATTTTGGGCTGTTAAGTAACATACATAAATAAGAACATAGAGTCCACCTACCACATTTAAGTTGTGTTCATTAAATCCTGCTGCTGTGAAGATCAACTGGATGCAAAGTTGGTCTAATCCTGGATAGCTGCACAACTTGGTACTGATGTCTTTAATGCGGTTACTGAATAAACATAATTCTTTCTTCCCAAACATAGCCTGGGAATTAAACATGCAGAATCTTTAGAAACCAATCTAACCAGTAGCCCTGAATCACAAGGAAACATTAAGGTTCTGTCCAAGGATTTTTCTGCCTTAGATTAAAGCCTGCTTATTTGGAAGCCAAGATTTGTTTCCGCACTGTCCAATGAACACTTGAGACAACAGGAGAAAGGGCCACTTTATTTCACATTAGCAAGAGAAGCAGAGGCTGAGACCTGCAGCATCCAAGGCAGCGAAAGCCCCTATGGTGCGGGGAGGGACCTCTGGGTGGTACCAGAAACCTCTGCCCCCAGGCGGGCATGCACCCGACTCCAAGTTGCGCCCCGCTGCTGGGCGGCGCGTCTCATCCATGTCTATCCCTTAAGGGGAAGGCAGCCGGACCGCAGACTGCGCCACCTCGAGCCGCTGAGCCTCTGAGGTGTGCCCCGCAGTCCTGGCCAGGGCCCCGTCTATGTCCTCATGCCGCCGAGCCCCTGAGGACTGAAATAGGGTTCCGACCTGCCTATGCCGCCTGAAGGTGCATGCCAAAGTCCCATTCATGCCTCCTAACCCGCACCACCTGCCCTCTTAAAGTGAGCAATGGCAGCTTGCAAACAGGGGGGGTGTAACCCCCTGGCCAATAACAGTCTGGGGTAGGCGAAAAAACTGCCTGCCCCTCGGCCAATCTTGGCAGGCAGCAAAAAATTCCTACCCGGCCCCAAACGGCAACCAGTTAAACTCAGACTGCCTCTAGGGCAGGCGGGCGGGTATTCCCATGGTGCCCACATGCAAAAGGAGGAAGAGGGCTGGGTCTCATGCCCTTTTAAAAGGTCCGCTGTAGCTGCCAGCCCCAGCCCCCTTCCCCTCCCCCTTGGGGAGGGACTCTTGTGTCCCGGCCAGGCTAAACAAACTCCGATCACCCCTTTAATTAGACGATCGGGATTTCCTGAGACACCTTTCTTGCTTGACTGAAATGGTCTCATTTAGCCCTCCCATAACACAAAGTTGGTATGGGGGCAGGGGGGATTGGCAGGGTCTGATCTATCTCAAGAAGCCTCTGAACTCCCTCGCATGTTCAGGGACATCAACAGGTTCTTAACTGTGCATACAGGACACAGTATTGCTGAAACAAATATTGGATGTCAGCAGCAATTGCCCACTTCTAATGTCGGAAAAGATTGAATGAATGGGTTGGGAGGGAAATATTGGAATGATAAGTTTGTACAATAATAATATTATATAAAGAAATACTTACTATTTGTACGTCTCTGGGAAGTGCCAGCAGCAGGCCAAAAATGCTTGTGGTGCCCACTAATGTGTAGCCAGGAGAAAAGCTGATGAAAAGTTTGACCTTTTGAGCCAGCTGTGGCATGATGGAAAATGCAATGATGCCTGTAAAAGAGAACAAAATTCAGAAACCTAAATGAGAGAACCTTTAGGACTTCAAATGGGAGGGGCATACTTGCTCTGGTTTGCATGTATTAATGCTTTTTACCTGTACTATATTCAGGTTTTGGATACCTGCAAATAAATCCCCATAATAAGATGTCCTGTTGTTTGTCAGTCTGATCAATCTTTTTTGGTCTCCTTCCTATGTATTCTGTTTTTGTGTTTTTTTATAGGGAAGAATTTCAACATGCCTCGACAGAAGACTTAGCTCTGACCAAAAGGGAACCATCTTTTGATTTATTTTTCTGCATAGGTCACTCTGAAAATGCTTTTGTTCAACAGTGTTATACAAATTGTTTACTACTAATAAGAATAGTTTGATCTCGACAGGTCGCAAGACCCACTGATTCTTTTGTCAACGTAGGATTTATGCACCTGACGGTGGCTTAACAGACAGGAAGCAACAGGCAAACTGTTTCTCACCACTGCACCTTCTTTCCCAACATGTGTCACCAGAGGTTTCTGCTTGTCCTGCAGCATGAAACCCCGGAGAGCCTGATCCCTGAGAATGAATAAGCTGCTGAACAGGTACAAGGAGAGATGTATGAAAACTGCCCAATCAGCTCTGAGGGGCCCAATGTTTCTGAGACTGGCAACCAAACAACCCGGTTGTTTGAGGCAGTGGAATGATTGTCCTGCTGTCACAAAAGGTGCCGCAGTGGCACATGGGGGGCTTTGCCACTAGGCCAGTTCAGACCGGTTCAAGCTACCACTGCCAAGAGGCAGCAGCACAGGAACCATGCTGCCACAGACTGCTCCAAGGCAGCTCCCAGACTGCTCCAAGGCAGCGGGAGAGTCTTGTGAGTGGGGAGTGCAGGGAGAGTTTCGGAGCTGTTTTTTGAGGGGGAGAGCAGGGGTGGAACGGGGGTGAGGGATCGATGCTGGTGGCAGCAACTTGCATCAAGAAACTATCCCCCTCACCTTCAAACAGTTCTTTTTAAGGAACTTTCATCTGAAAATAAAATATAAATTGGGTAGTATACAATGGCCTGTGCTGTATCCAACGTAGGTTAGAAGCAGATGGGAACTCACTTCAGGGTAAGAGGATATTTTTCCCCTTACCCCCTATAATACCACAGCCTGCCTTATGGGGCTACTCAGACCAGCTGTTTATCCAAGAAGCCCTGTAGTGCTGTTTGGGCCAGGGATGGGGGTTGGGATATGGCATATACTGCTGATCCCACCCCCCTCCTGGGCCCAATCATCCCACAGTTTCGCTCTACCCTGGCCCAGAAACACCCCTCTCCACCTCTGTTCCACCCTCCCTCCACCCTCTCCCACCCCCTGTGCTGGCCAGTGCAGGGACTAGACCTGACACCAGCAGGCCAGTGCACATCATTGTGCCGACACTGCTGGCTCTTGATCAGCGCAAATATGCCTTACAGCACATTTGCAATACTTGACAGCCGGTGTGTGTGTGTGTGTGTGTGTGTGTATAGGGGGGGTGCTCTGGCACATTGTGCCTTTAGGATTCAGCTGCCCAAATATCACATGGCCGTGAGTCAAAGAGCAAGAAGAGTTTGATGGTTCTCATGTCTTGAAGCGGATAAAAATCTAGGCTAGGTCACATTCCACATGATAACTAAGAGTAAATAGATAGACCTAAACCTCATTCACTTATTTTTTAAAAGTATTTTTATACATCCTTCTTCTGTTTTTTACACAGCATTCAAGGCAGTTTACATGAGCAGACTCACAGTAAACACCAATTTTGAATGGAACTTTTACAATATCGTACTATGAAGGGAACTCACAGAACCCTAAGTTCAGCAGGACTTCACAAGGAACTGGCATTTTCATCTGGTTAGAGACCAGAGTATAGATGAAAGTCAAAGCTGGATGAATATCAGAGCATAGCCTTATTAAGGATGCAAATTTATCTTGGCTGGCAAAAAAAAATGTAACTACCCAAATGACACATGCTAATGTATGCAAATCCTAAATAAACAGAAATAAAATTAAAAACAAATCTAAGATGTTGATAAACAGTGTGGAAGGTTGGATGAAATCATACAAAAGAGGAAAGCATGTGAACAAAAATGTAAATGTGGTTATAATTGAAAATGGCTGGAAAATGGCAAATGGCTACTCGATTCTATGTCAACTTGAAGGTCGGCGTAGAATTCACAGCCTCCGTGTCGGGCAACCAGCCAAACATGGAGGCTGTGGATCTGGTGGAGCAAAGCTCCAGCTGTCCTGCCCCACTTCCACCTCCAGAACTCCTTCTCCCACCCTCTCATCACCATCCCTCTGCCTCTGCTGGTCCAGGAATGCCTCATCCCCGCCTTTTCCCATGCCCCCACATACCTCTCTGCTGCTCAGAGGTCTGCACAACTGCCAAGTGGTGGAGCTTTGGTGCTCCACCAGTGTTAGTTCAGTGCCAACCAGCGTTGGGCTAGCACTGGTGGAGCACTGGCACTAGGGCCTGCAAGTGTGCCTTTCAGTGAGCTGGTGCGCAAAGCTTAGGTTTGGCCCCAAGACTTCCGACAGGATTTAGAAGTGAAGCATATTTCATTCTGTTCCTGTCAACTTACCTATTGTAGCACCCTGGGAGTGGCCCACATAATATAATGCATCTTGCTTAGTTTTCTGCAGAATAAAGTTGATTGTTGCTGGAACATCATATATCCCCATTTCATGAAAACTGCAATACACACACACACACACACACACACAGAATCAAGATGTTTCCAGCAAATACCATATTTGTGTTTCCTACACAAATACCATAGTATAGGGCAGTGCTTCCCCCACTATCTGATGTGGGGGGCCAGCAATTATTTCTCTTAATGTGAAAGAGACAAGCAACTTTTTCCCCGCCAAAGTTGCTCGATAGTTGCTCTGTTCCAAAGTTGCAGAAACATATCTGTGCTCTATTATTACTATTGTGTCTTTCTTGGAAATTTGCAGCAAACTGGTAGCCAATGGTAGCCAACTGGTGCAGACCACCACTCTGAGTACACTGGTATAAGAGTACTTGGAACAGGGCTTGATGATGTTTCCACTTACAAGGCAAGGTGGCAGGTTTTTTATCCTGTGGAAAGAGTACAGAAACAAGCACTATATGCTGATTGCAATTAAAGGCATGCTCCTTTATTAGCGGGGGATGTGCTCCTAGTCCCCCTCCACAGTATAAACCATGGACATGGGGAACCCCTTACACAGCCCTGTCCTCCTACACCCATTTACAAGTTTTAAAGCTTTTCAGGGTGAAATTCTTCTCCCTTAAACAGAGCGCTATAAGCCTACAGACGTATAGCATTTTAAGGCTGCCTCCTGGCAGCCATAACACTTGAAAAAATGTTCTGTTACATGTCTGAAGTGTGTGAGCATCTAGCACAGGACTGTTCTAGCCGCCTGACCTGCCTACCTCTTCACAACCATCAGAAGATTGGTTAGTTCACCTTCACCCATTAGATCTGTTGAATGCAGACTAACACAGAGACCAATCCTACCTAACTCCTCATACGGCTATGCAATGGCGCCAATGTGGTACCTGCTGTATCCTGCGGGGAAAGGCCCTGTATCCTGTGGGGGAATACCACCTCTTCCTTGAGATCACCTCATGCCTTTTTAGCTAGCCATGTAGATTGGGGAAAATTCATTTATTTGTGTGTGCAACATTGGATATCTTTCCTACAAGAACACGTGAAACCAAACACAATTTTCAGAAAAATTGTTTTTTAAATTATAGTAACCAAAGAGATGGGGAAAAAACTATGGAACCGAAATGTTATGACATATGCGGATTGGTGGGAAGGAGGACACCTGATACTTTGACGGTTTACGCTGTGTGTGTAAAAATATTATTGTGGTAAGGAGGGGGATTTGCACCGTTGCTACTTATGGATGAGCACTTGCTTGCTTAAGACTCTTTTCCTGTCTTCATGGACTGAAACTAATATCCACAGTTTTAACCTCCAAGGCAAGAATCATGAGTCATATTATTTGATCTGATTGTTCAACCAGGTTTTTGAATTATTAATTTTGTCTATAATGCTGGAATGGGTTTATCACTCAGTATGGATAATAACTCAGGATTCACACTAGGTAGGCAATCAACGTTGTAATTCTTTTTCAAATGACTAACACGTTTGCCATTTTCTCTTTTTGTAATCAGTAAAGACGCAGTTGACCTTCTTGATGGCCATTTATTTGGAAGCTCTGAAAAGTTTTTGATTTGAAGTCCACTGTATGAAATGAGTCTCTATGTTTATGAAAACCTCACTGCAATGAGTTAATAGTTACTGGACTCAAGGAATAAAACTGCAGAGGGGTAGAAAGCAATGGTGCACCTTCATCAAAAATTTTCCCATCTATTCAAACTGTGAACTGTTTCCTGGGCCTACCTGAAATTCCAAAATTGTTCCTGATCGATAGACCAGTTCCTTCTAGACCAGGTGGTCCCTCTGCAATTTAGAATCCAGACATCATAACCAGCATCTGCTAGGAAAAATGCCGGACTGTTGCTGGGGAGATTTGCAATCAAGCACCTGCCCTCAGCTATCAAGCCATGTACCAGTAATACAGCTGGCCGATGCCCTGGAAAAGAAACAGAAACTGTGGAATCTGAGGTTAGTCATTTTGCCTTGACAACAAAGTGGCACCTGGGAGGTGTATTCTGGACCTGGAAATCTTCGGCAGCACAATCCTGAATTACCCCCACATCCCGCTGCCAATACAATGTGCTGCATCCTCTGTGGGGGCCAGTCATGGAAATATTGGAGGATCCCACATCCTGGGGTAAGTGTCCATTCAGCCATTGGGTCACCTTGGATCTGCACCAGCTACATTGCTGGGGGGCGGGGAATGACGACAGCAGCATAACCCCTTGCTGTCTACAACCACCTTGTGGATACAGACAGCACCGTTCTGCCCAGCATTCTTCTCCCGCCCCCCCAAACACTCCACTGTTCCTCCCACAACCCACACGCATTCCACCCCCACTACCTGACAGTCGTCCCCAACAGGGACAGCATGCTTGGCAGGGAGACAACGGTGCCACTTCCTCTTGCAGCAGCACTCACAAAATGGCTACCACTGGCACACGACATGTGCCGTCACCAACCATTTCACAACAGAATGCTGCCGTTAAATCTAAATGCTGGCCCATACTAGATGTGAAGTTAATTGCATCATGTGACCCAATTTTGAGGGGGGGGGGTATTCTTATATATCAAGACTATCAGAATGCTCTGATAACTCTGAATGGGCCTTTCATTTGAGTGAACATAGATCATATACCCAGCTGCCCCAATAAAAAAAATCACAGGAGTAGGGGAACCAACAGTGGTTCACAAGACTGCAATCCTTTTCTCACAGTTCTCTTTTGCGTGAAGAAACTTCTCTCAGTCACTCCCCTCCCCTCTCATTCAGCCAAAATGAAACCAAGACAGTCAGTCAGTCAGACAGACAGACAGACAGACACACACACACACACACACACACGCCCCTGCAGGCTGCCCTTTTTTATTGGAAGCCAGCCATGATTGTAGCAAAACTGCTGGCTGCTTCCCTTTGTATTGTAATGTGTGCATACGTGCTGCTTAACTCATTGACTAGGCTCGAAAAGAAAGGAGTGGAGCAGAAAGGCAAGGCATTTTTTCTATTTACTAGCTTGGTCCTTGGGCTTTTTCTTTCTTGTTGGGTTCAGTGTGGCTCTGCCACTCCTGCCTCCCCTGACGACATCACTGCAGCACAAGCATAGCTAAGGCTAACTTCATGTATGCTCATGTGATCTTGTAGTCATTCAGAATCTTACAGAGGGAAGCAACTGTCCTGTAGTTACTCTGATGACTCTGAATGGGTTGTTCATTTCCCTGAACGCAAATTATATGCCAGGCTGGCCCAATAAGAGAATCACAGGAGGAGAAGGGGAACCCCCAGTGGTTCACAAACTGAAATCCTTTTCTCATAATTCTCTTTTGCATGAAAAAAGCCTTCCAATCACTCCTCTCATTAAATGCAAACACACATTCACACCCCTGCAGGCTGGGATGAAGAGAAGTGACACTGCAGCCCTTCCTGCCCTGAAATAACAGTAGATCAATCATATGAATAGTACACTCAAACAGTTGTACAAACACTCTCACCTCCTCATAAAATACCTGTTTGTCCAGGACTGTGCACTCCATAAGGAATTCTGTTTACTTGTAGGTAGTAGCCATCGGCTGTCACGATTTGATACTCTTCACTGGGGTATCCCCAATAGTTAATAATTTCATTCTGCAGGGGGAAAAAATGTTGTTGATTCTAAAAGTATCCAGGAGTACTGCTAAGCAACTTGACTGGCCCAGAGTTCTCATATTTTTTTATGAAGTATCATGAAATAGTAACAAGTTATCTATCAGAACTGTCTACTAGTTCTAATGCATTTCCTCATGCCTTCTCCCTGCTAAGCTGCAGTTAGTATCTGAATGGAGCATCAATGCCTTACAAAAGTAAAATTCTTAAATTTGGGAGCATTGATACATTAATAAAATATCTTACAGCCTAATCCCACTAGGGCCTAACATTGAGAGTTCTCTCGATCCATCAGCATAAGTCCTGGGCTTACCACTAGAAGGCCACTCCACTGTTTGGTGGGCCACAGCACCAGGACAAATAGTTGGAAGCTGCTTGTGGGTTACAATGGCCATTTGAACCTCTTCTGTCCCCCATCACTCCTGGCAAGTTGGTGGTGTGCGGAAATCAGGGGAAGGTCATTGACAGATCAGGGTATGAAGCAGGCATGGTAGACGTTGGGAGGAGGAGGTTGGGTGCTGGAAGAGAACAATCTTGGCAGTAGCTGCACTGATCCTAACTTCCTTCCTGGCCTGGACCTGCCTTCAGGAATCAGACATACACCAGCAAAAGAGTTGAAGTATGACCAAGGAGACCCAATAGAGACCAGGCAGCCTATGGAGAGGTAAGTAAACAGTTTTTTACTTACTTCTCCTGGGTTTCTGGTGCCCTCCAATCAACCATAGTATGCAGTGTATCCACTGAGTAATGCCTCACTTCCTGAATAGCCTCAGGTCAGCTATTGGAGTTGGAATGGGCTAAAGTTATTTCCAAAGAAAGAGCCAAGTCAAAGGCCCAGTTTACATTTACAGCCCCAAAAGGAAGCCACTTGTCGAACGACCATCACCCTTTGATTGCTGAGAATAGCCATTGTCCTGCTAGGAGATGCTGGTCTTGTCCAGACCACAATAAACAACCAAAGGAAAAACGGTCAATTGTAGTGAAAGGCATACTGCCTAGTTCATCATTATGGTGAACCACTGCACAGGAATGGATGGATGTGAGAAAGAAAACGTACGGTCCATGCAGCTAAGCCCCCTGTCTATGGTACCACCGATGAATTCAAGCTCTGTGAGTTATCTGGATCCTGGAATGTGGAAGGAAGATTGAGTCAAACACTTTATGAATGATGTGCCCCTTTGGAATAACCTGAGCAGGGATGAAGCTCCTTCTGAGAAACATCCTGAAAATTGGTTTGAATGAAAAGCATGAGATTCTCCCATGATAGCGCAACATACTACCAGTATTTAAAACGCATCTGAATAAGTAACTTACAATATTCATAAATCCTTGAGGATTCAGGTGTCTCTTTCTTATTAATTCCTCCATATTTGCAGACTGTGGGATCCAGCATGCGAACACCATAAACAGCCACATTGTAGACCTGTATAGGATAATATCAGTAATTTCAGTATTTATAGTGTCTAGCCTCTGAAAATATCTGTTTAGAGAAACAAAGAAAGGTTTGAAAGCTGAGAGGGACTGCAGAGAGAAGCCTGATTTGTCCATTGCCTTCCTTGCAGGCATGTAAGCCTCTGCCAGGGATTCCGCTGGTATATTTACTACCTGCCTTGCTGCCCCCCCCCCGTCTCCTTGCCTGAGCTTGGCAGCAACATTGGTAGTACCCCCCAAGCTGGTGGTGCTGGGCAGTAGCATAGCAGGAGGGGGATCACAGCACTAAGTTTTTGCAGGCGCCTAAACACGCCATACAAGCAGCCCATCCTCCTTCCCTTTGGAGCCATTCCAGGTGGTGAGAGCAAAATAGAGGAGCAAGCCTTGTTCCATTTTGCAAATGCTGCTGCAACCTTGGTCCAATTTGCAAATGCTTGGCAGAAGTCTATTTTCTAAAACACCAGGATGTCATCCTCGTTTCCATGTGAAACAAAATTATTATTAATTATTTAAGAATAACACCATTATTTAAGAATAACACCCATGGAAAGCAGTGGGTCTACTTCTGAGTAAAAAGAGTTGCAAATATATGCAGCTGCATCTTTCTGCTGTGAATTAAATTGCACACTCTCAGCTATGTGTTCAATGTTCTATGTAGCGCCTCTGGCTTAACACACCTGGCACCTTAAAGGTGGATTTGATTCATGGTTCTCCTGCAGCGGTTCCCAACCCTTTTTCACTTGCATAGCCCTTGGCAGCCCATTTCCATAATTGCACCCCTCATATTAGCTAAATGTTTTTAATTAATATGAATAATATAAGCCCTCATCTCTCCATATGAAAACCCATACATCATGTATTCATCACAGTCTTTTCTCTTTTTATCTGCTTGAAGAACAGAAGACTCTGGCTTTGCACTGTTTTGCACCAGAAGCATCCTGAGAAATTCTGGGTCACTGATCACTTTCCATATTATGTTTCAGTTTTTTTAGTGTGCTGGTTTTCAGTTGCATCAATTGATGAACAAAACTATCAATTGGTGGGGCTTCTGCAGCCAACTAGCTACCTCCCTTCCTGCCTTGTTGGCCCTGCAAGGCATTCTGGAGCACTACTGGCCTTTTCTGCCATTGTTCCATTCTTTTTCAAGTACCCTTTAAGGTCCTGTCAACTGCCCCTGGAGGTACATGTACCCCAGGCTGGGAACCATTGTTCTACTGGCATGTTGTTTACAGTGCTCTTAGAACTCAATCGTGGGCTTGACGGGCTGGCTTACCACCAGTGTGCACCTGTTGCAAACATGCCGTAAGGCACGTTGCGAGGCCTAACGCTGGGCCAGTGCCTTTGCTAGCCCATGCTAGTCAGCGCCCGTGCTAGCACCTGGCCTTCACCACTCAGAGCCATGGAGAGGAAAGCGGGGGTGGGGGAGAGGTGGGGAGGAGGAGTTCTGGGGAGGGGGGAGAGGTTGGGGAGGAGGCATTGATGGGGAGGCAGGAGACGGGAAGAGGGCAGGGAGGAGGTAGCATGGGGAGACAGGAGGTGGGGAGAAGGTGGGCGGAAGGCATGCCAGGGGGAGGGAGGGAGGCGGGACCTGTGAAGCTCCACTCCACTGGATCCTGTGCGTTCATGTGGGGCCCAGCCCCCGACATGAATACTCTTACTTCACTGCCGACCTTTTGGTCGGTGGTGAATCAAGAAGCCCCATTGCGGGTCTACTTCCCTTACCTGGGAGAAAAGGACAAAAGTCCCCTTCTCCCGAGGTGCCGTCTGCGGCTGCTGTTTGATGCGCAGGATGCGGTGGCAGCCGTTTTTGGTGCCGCTGCAGCCGCATGCCACGGGAGCTCAGGATTGGGCTGTTACTCTGATGGTGTTTACAAAAAGGTTGTGAAGATCAGAATTTTAAAATGAAAAGAATGAAAATGTATCTTATGATCTTTTACTATATTTCTAATAAATGAGAGACTGCACAGTTCTTAGATAATAATTGCTGGGAGGTTATTTTTCAGGATCTGCCCTCAGGTAAAAAAAGAGAAAACAATAGTCAGACACCTCCCTAAGTTTAACCCACGACTTATCCGAGGTTCATAGAAAATTCCATTATTTTTGGCTGAAAACCTGCCCTCGACTTATCTGTGGGATCGACTTATAGGCAGGTTTCTGTGGTAAATGAAAACATTAATCAGAATGGGATAATTTCATTGTTTATGGGTTTAAAAAAACAAACTTGGATTTGTAAAGAATGTGTATTTTTTAAATAAACAAGGTAATCATCCCATTCGGATAAATGTTTGTTTAAAAATGAGGTCATGCGTGGAAATAGTATTGCCAGGCCTGAGAAGAAGGGGCCCAAACTGTGAAAAAACAAACTATACCGTACAAAAAAAAGTGCTGTAAAAGACATAGATCACTGTTTTTCCAGTTCTCGGATCTGAAATGCCAGCTGCTCTGGGGGACAAAATATGCAACATAAAACTGTGGCACTGGGTCAGATCACTAATTCATGTAATCCAGCTTGTCTGACTGGCAGCAGACAGAGAAAGCCCATTAGCACCATGCACGCTAGCGGTCATTGCCCCACCTCATGTAGGCTGAGGGGACAGGCTCCCATTGGCCCACGCCATTTGGCGGGGAGGGGACTGAACTCCTGTGGACAATTCCCTCCCGCTCAAGCTCAATCCGGGAGCCACAGTGACCCTGCCCACCCTCCGTTGGCGCAGTCTGAGACTAGCTGGTCGCTATTGCAGGGCCAGGTAGGAATTTTCTGCTGGCACATTAATTGGCCGTAGGTATCTGGTTTTTTTGCCTACCCCCAACTGCTGTCTTTGGAGGTGTGGTTTCTGGTAGGTTGTCATTTATATGGTCACTTGGCGTGATGCGTGCAGGGCGGGATAGGTAGGGCAACTCAGTGTCCATCCAGGGCAGCAAGGTCAAGGGGGGCGAGCCAGAAGGTAGGTAGGGCAACTCAGTGGAGTGAAAAGGAGGGATGTAGAAAGGCAAGGTACATTGTTCTTTTTTCACTTGTTTGTTCCATGTGCTCCCACCCTTTTTTTTTTTTTTAACTTGTGGGATCCAGTGAGGCTCTGCCTCTCCTGCCTCCCCTGACTGCACATCACTGGTTCAAACAGGGTTTGATGACTGACAGCATCAGTTTGGAGCTCTTTCCTGTTGTGGTTGTGCACATCTGGGAGCATGATAGATTTCAGCAACAACTTGGTCTGCTTCTGGTTTGTTGATTAAGCTGTGGTCAGTCAGGAACATCTCACTTGCCCAGGGTTATGTGTGTTGTTAGAGTTTTAATGCCACTGTGCCTATGTAATAACACTTTGTTGCTGGTATGTTCCTGGCAGAGCAAATGGCACTACCAAAGATCCTTCTCATGTTCAATGTTCAATGACTTGTCAAAGCGCATAGGGCAAAGCGCATAGCCCAAGCCCCCATTACTATGCCCTAAACAGGTATGCTAGAAAAGTTGGGGCGTTTTTAGCCTTCAGTGAGCCCATCCCCACTGAAGTTCTGGTGGTGGTCCTTGTCCAGCTTAAGGAAGCAGGGATGGCAGTCAGCATGTTGGGCTGATCTGTTTCTTGGTCAGGGATTTGATAAGTGCTGAAATTTCTCATCTATTGGGGCTTCTGGAACCAAACTCTGCAGATAATGGGGTGCATTGTACACATGTATTTAGATTCTCTTATGTTGTGAGACGTTGGGGGATATATGGTACTCCTAAAAGTGGTCCCTCAGCCAATGTTTCCTCACTCCTGCTTTAACCATATCTGAAAGTCATGACATTTTTATAAAGATTTCCCAACATAGAGATATTGGGGGGGGGGGAATACAGAAGAATTTGTTCGCTTAGTTGTAGCATTCCTAAGGATAACTCTATGATGTTCTAAGAACTCCTGTTTTCCCCACAGAACCTTTCTCCATTCACCATCTTCTTTTGGTGTCCAAGACTATTTAAGCACAAAAGCTGGAGATGACTGACCCCTTGGTAATATTGCCATACTGGTGGAATAGGCTACCAAATGAAAACCAGGTAACCTGCTCTCTGGCAAATTATTTCTCATAAGTGCAACCTAAAAACAATTAAACAAGGTTTTCATCTCATCTGACTTAGTCCTATCAATTTCAAAAGAAAGTAAATATTTAATTGTGATCTCAAACCTTGTTTAAACCATGAGAGTAACCATGTGTTGGATCAGAGGTGGCCAATCTTTCAACTTTAGGGCTCTGAGACCTTTAACAATTGTGTAGAAGAGGGAATTTTCACTTAGTACTGCTTGATAATTCACAGATAATAATAATAATAGCAACAGGTATTGAAAAGCTGCACCTGCTGAAATTTCCTCTACATAATTGTCAAAGGTTCCGGAGCCCTAAAGTTGAAAGGTTGGCCACCCTTGTCTTGACTGTGATCAATATATGAGTTTCTCTGGGTGTAGTTCCCATTGAGGTTAATGGGACTTCAAAGAAGACATATATAGGATTGTGTAGTGACTCTTACTAAAATATACTTTATTGTATATTAGAAAGCTTCTTGTGAAGGGGACCACATAAAATACAAGCTGTTAAGATTGTATTCCTAAAGAAAGCTGCACAACTACCAACTGAAATTAAAAACTCATCATAGAAAATCCTTCTTTCTTACCTTGCTTCTCTTCTCCGACAGAGTTTGGATCTCTGATGCTGCGAAAAGTCTTCAGTAGAAGAACTAATTACTAATAAAGTGCATTTAGTTTTGCAGCATATAAATATGTACCGATCATATTAGAACCTTTCAATTATTAAATAACAATTAAAGAATATTAGGCCTATAATAATGCACCAATGATACTTACAGCTATCTTTGGCAACTCCCTGATGGGAAGGGAAAGGGAGGATACGCACCTTAATAAAAATAAAAAAATTTTATGAGCACATTGCTCACCTTCCGAAACTGAGATCATTGTACAATGCCTGACTTGTAGGTAGAGAAAATGATGAGGCAAACGAGTGCCAAGCTATTGCCAGGCTTTGATGTTGTGAGGACTAATGAGTTCAGATATAATCACCTCCCGGAAATTTCCTTGCTGCAAATTTCCTTCCCATCACTGTTTTCTGGTTTTTTTTGTTTGTTTGTTTTTTGTTTTTGGAACTTCTATTGTCACCTGCCTTGATTCTTTGGAAATAAGGCAGGAAGTATGAGTTTTAAAATAAACTTCAAAACCGATGCAGGGTCCAGTTTAGATAATGGCATAATCGAAGCAGTTTCAGTGCTGTCTTTGCTGTCTTTCAGCCCAATCCTGAGCTCCCGTGGTGCGCAGCTTCGGCGGCACAAAAAACAGCTGCCGCCGCATCCTACACGACACGGGCTACTGTGGGTGGTACCTTGGGAGATGGGACCCTCTGCAATGGGGCTACTCAATTCACCTTTTGGTCGGTGGTGAAGTAAAGGCATTCATGTAGGGTGCCGAGCCCCACACGAATGGACAGGTTCTGGTGGAGTGGAGCGCCAGCGGTCCCGCCTCCCTCCCTCCCTCCTCCCTCCCCCAGCATGTCTCTTTCCCGCCCCCTCTCTGCCCTCCACCCACTTCCCCCTCCCTGGAATGCCTCCTCCCCACATCCCCCCACACCCCCGCTTTCCTTACCAGGGCTCGGCGGCCCATGCGACCACTGAGTGGCGGAGGCCGGGCACCTGCCCGGTGCAGGGCTAGCATGGGTGCTGGCCGGGTGTTGGGCCTCGCAAACATGCCTTATGGCATGTTTGCAACAGTGTGCGCCGGTGCTAAGCCCAGCTCAGTGTGCGCCGGTGCTAAGCCATAAGGCACGTTTGCAAACCTACTGCCGGGTGAGCACCGGTGGTAGCCCAGCAGTGACCAGGCACGGACTGCTGAGTAGTGGAGAGGTAAGCATGAGTGTGGGAGGAGGTGGGGAAGAGGTGTTCCAGGGAGAGGGGAGCAGAGGGCAGGGAGTGTTGGAGTTGGTGCAACTCTGTCTGCTGTCCAGAGGGGGCAGGATGCTGTCCAGAAGGGGTCAAGCTATGACCCAGTGAATCGGACCTTTCTACCTGTTTTCTCTGTGATCCTTGAGGGTGTGGCACCGCAGGCTGGGACACAGGGACACAACTGCAGTCCTAGACTTGCAAAACAAGGACCTTGCAAAGGGAATAAAGGTAAAACACTGTGAAAACCATCCAGACAGGTGTGCATGCTGCATCAAAGCCAAGGCAGTCAGTCCATCCTTTCCAAAGAGGACTGAACAGCGAAGTGCCAAAGTCTTGGAAATTGTCTACAGTGATTTAATTGGTCCAATGCCCAGTCCCTCACTAGGGAACTATAGATATGTGCTAACATTTGTGGATGATTTTTCAAGATATACAGTGCTTTATCTACTAAGTGAGAAGAGTGAAGTTCCTGAGATGCTCAGAAAATACCTAGCTATGGTGAAGAACAGATTTGAAAGGAATCCTGGCACATTACAGATGGACAATGGTGGTGAGTACACCTTACAGCACACAAAGTCCCTTTTAGAAAACCAAGGAATCAAACATAAATTGACTGTCCCTTACACTCCACAACAAAATGCCATTGCAGAATGCAAAAACAGAAACCTCTTGGAAATGGCTAGATGCATGCTAACTGATGCAGAGCTACCCACAAATTTTTGGAGTGAAGCAATAGTCACAGCTAACTATTTGCAAAACAGACTACCCACTAAGACAGCAAAACTCCTTTTGAGCTGTGGCATGGCAGAGCACCAGACATGAAGCATCTTCGAGTGTTTGGCTGCAAAGTCTATACTTATGTTCCAAAGGAGAAAAGGTCCAAGCTAGACCTCAGAGCTGAAGAAGGTCTCTTCATAGGATATGCTCCAGGCACAAAAGGTTACACAGTTATAGACATGCACACTGGAAAGGTGACCACTAGGCATGGTCTATACTTTGCTGAGAATGAGAGAGTTGACAAGGGTAAAAAGTTCATTGATGGTCTATCCAGTGCTTTTTTTTGTAAAAGAAAAGGTGCAGGAACTCACAATCTTTTATTTATTTATTTATTTTAAACCATTTTTTATTGGAGAAATAAAATATTTTTTATGTGCTTCCCCCCTAAAGATGAACTTACTTCTGAGTAGACATGCATAGGATTGGGCTGTCAATCTCCACATCCCCTTCTCCCTAGCTACTTTTTCTACATATGGGGAAAAATACTGTACAGGTGCACTTGTAGCGTGTAGTATGTAGTGTGGCACTACTTTGAGGAGAGGAAGCAGTGAATGGATTCCAAAAAATGGCTTACATGACTTGCATGTAGTAAAATTACTCTAAGCAACTGTGGGAGTAAGAACAAAAAAGGAATTCTTACACGAGAGGGGTCCTTAGGTGCACATAGAAACAGCTACGTTTGCAAACAAGCGATTAAATATGGTTTAATTCAGGTATCAGAATACTCTGCACCTGTGTCTTTGGGAAGGCGCTTGGCATGCAATTGTATGTTCTGTGCTGCCCTGAGCAGCTGCTGTGCATTGCTGGAGAGGCGCTGCAAACACTGGCTGGCGGAGGGCATGCTTGTGGGGGAAGGATGAGGAGGATCTCTGGCAAGGCTGGACAGCATGTTGTACACACGTAGAATCCCTTTTCACCTGCCCTTAGCATGTGAAAACAGGTGCAGATATATATCTCTGCCAGGATTAAGAGCCCAATCCTAGGTATGTCTACTCTGAAGTAAGTCTTGTTCTAGTCAATGGAGCTTACTCCCAGGAAAGTGCCTAGGATTGCAGCCTAAGAGCCCAATCCTATGCATGTCTACTCAGAAGTCCACTTTACTGAATGGGGCTTACTGTGGATAGGATGGCAGCCTCAGGGCCCAATCCTGTGCCTGTCTACTCAGAAGTCAGTCCCATTAGAGTCAATGGGGCTTCCTCCCAGGAAAGTGTGGAGAGGACTGCAGCCTCAGAGCCAAAGCCTATGGCTGTCTCCTCAGAAGTCAGTCCCAGTAGAGGCAGTGGGGCTTCCTCCTAGGAAAGTGTGGAGAGGACTGCAGCCTCAGAGCCCTTCCTCTGCCTGTCTACTCAGGCTGCAAGGCTATGACACTTTCCCAGGAGTAAGCCCCATTGAACACAATGGAACTTACTTCTGAGTAGACATGCATAGGCTTGGGCTCTCAGGCTGCAAGGCTATGCACCCTTTCCCAGGAGCAAGCCCCATTGAATGAGACTTACTTCTGAGTAGACATGCCTAGGCTCGCGCTGCAGAATGGCACGGGGCTGCACCAGCCAGCTTCCTTCCCCTCCTCCTCCGCCAAGCCAGTACCTGGGCGTTCCGTGGGTGCCGCAGCCCGTCTCCCTGGCTGGCTGGCTGGCTGGCTGGCTGTCCATCCTCCTCCTCGGCGTCGGCACGTGCCCTCCATGCCCTCCACCAGCTTGAAAGCTGCGCAGGGAAGCGGAGCGTGGGGGGAGGGGAGATGGGCTGGGCTCAGGCGAGAGGTTGGAGATGGGGCAGGAGGGGGTCATTGTGCGGTCAGGCAGGGGCCAGGTGCCCGCCCACCCTGCACCCCCCAGCACCTACCCAGCGAATGCCTCTGTTTTGCTACCCCCCCGGAATGCCTCCGAAGGGGAGGGGCCCCTGCAAAAAGGTGCTGGAACTCCGTCCCCCCGCGTTCCATTAGAAAAAAAGCCCTGGGTCTATCACAGATAGATGGGGAACTCATGTATGTACCAGTTTACCACAACAACATACCAGGACCCTCATCGCCAGAGTCTGAGGCCAGTGCAGCAGCAGAAGGGGAGACTGATAGGGAAGAGGAATTGTCGGAGCCAGAAGCTGCCACAGGAGCAGACCAGGTTCCAGCAGGACCTCATCCCAAGAGAACAAAGGCATACCACCTTCAAGATTTGGACTGACCTACCTCGCAAGGTCGTTGCCAGAACACAAACCAGAATCCTGGGAAGAAGTGGAAGCAATGTCTGCAGATGAATCAAGTAATTGGAAAAGAGCTGCACAAGAAGAGATAGATGCTTTATATGAAACAACCACCCGGTTTCACAGACAGCAAGAAAGTTCACCTTGTATGCAAGCTTCAGAAGGGGCTGTATGGCTTAAAGCAATCAGCCAAAGCGTGGAATGAAAAACTGGACCAGATGTTAACGCAACAACACTTCACACAAGGTGCAGCAGACCAGTGTCTGTACACAAAACAAAAGGACAGAAAATGGACATATCTCTTGGTTTATGTAGATGACTTGTTGTGTTTTTATGAGAGAGAACAAGACTACAGAGACATAGTAAATCACCTGAACAAAGAGGTGGAAATTAAGGAGCTAGGAGATGTCACTTATTACTTGGGTATGCAAGTGGACAGAGAGTAAGATGGAAGTTTTCTTCTCAGTCAGAAAACAAAGATTTTGGACTTGTTGGTGTCAATAAGACTCAAAGATGAACACCCAACAGCTACACCAATGGAGACCAAGTTTCTTAAACAAAAGGATGAAAGTGAACCTCTCCCAAACAATACACAATACAGAGAAGCAATAGGCTGGTTGCTTTACCTGTCCAGCACAACCAGGTCAGACATTGCTATTGCTGTAGGGATTTTGAGCAGAAAAACTAATTCTCCCACAAAATGGGACTGGCTTGGAGTTAAAAGGGTTGCAAGATACCTGGAAGGCACCCAAGACTTCAGACTGAAGTTGCCAACCAGTAAAAAGCCTAAATTAGTAGTCTACACTGACTCAGACTGGGGAGAAGACAGAACTGAATGAAAGTCAACCAGTGGACATGAGGCTCTGTATGGGGTGGAGCAATAAGCTGGGCAAGCAGGAAACAAACCTCTGTTGCTCTTTCTTCCACAGAGGCCGAGTACATATCTGCATCAGAAACATGCAGAGAAGTAATGTGGCTTTGCCAGTTGTTAAGCGATTTGGGCATAGATGAACAAAAGCCAATCCAAGTGTTTGAAGACAACCAGAGTTGTATCAGATTGGCACAATCAGAAAGCCAAAATGCACACACAAAGCACATAGATATCAGAAATCACTTTGTGCGTGATATGATCAAGAAAGGACTTGTCAGAATGGACTACTGCCAACCCAAGAAATGATAGCAGACATCCCGACTAAGCCACTAGCAAGAGATAAATTCCAGAGTCTATGAGAAAGTACGAATCTGCTGGACTTGTGCATCCAGAGTTGAGAAGGGGTGTTGGAGTTGGTGCAATTCTGTCTGCTGTCCAGAAGGGGCAGGATGCTGTCCAGAAGGGGTCAAGCTATGGCCCAGTGAATCTGACCTTTCTACCTGTTCTCTCTGTGATCCTTGTGGGGTGTGGCCCTAACCCTTAGTCCTTCCCTTCTCCTCTGAGCACTTCCTCTTGTCTTCTGACCACCGACCTGTTAAGATGGCGCACACCAGGGCCCTGATGCCCAGGCCATCTGGAGCACAAGGCATGCAGGGCAAGGCAGCTCCAGGGCCTTGCTATCTCTAAGTAATAGCTGAACCTCTGATCCTAATCAGATGCTGTAAATACACACTCAGTGGAACTGTAAGTTAATAACTTCTTTTTTGCAACTTTAACAAGCCATTGCCTCGTTGTCTTTTTTTATTGATTAGCAGTCAGCTAGGTGAGGGAGGTTCCCTTGAGTGATACCCAAAGGGGGGGGGGTCTGTTCCTTAAGCTACTCTGCTTCTCCCCCAAAGAAGAAACTATTTTTAATTTCCTCCAACAGGGAGGAGGCATTACGGGGAGGCAGGAGGGAGGGCGAGGGTGGGGGGAGACATGCCAGGGGAGGGAAGGAGCAGGGAGGGATGGAGGCGGGACCTGTGGAGCTTTGCTCCACCGAATCCAATGCCTCTGTGTTGGGCTCACCTCCCGACAGGAAGGCACTTGATTCACTGCTAACCTTTGGGTTGGTGGTGAATCGAGTAGTTCCATTGCAGGGCTACTGCACTTCCCCAGGGCAAGGAGACAAAAGTCCCCTTCTGCCGAAGTGCTGCCAGCAGCTGCCTTGGGTATGCAGGATGTGGCATCAGCCATTTTCAGCACTGCCGCAGTCGCGCACCCCGGGCAGCTCAGGATTGGGCTGCCGCCTGCGTCTTCTTCTCCTGTGGCTATTAAAAATATAGACCAGTGAACCTTTTAGAGACCGAGTGCCCAAACTGCGACCCAAAACCTACTTATTTAGCGCAAAGTGCCAACACAACAATTTATCCTGAATACTGAGGGTTTAGTTTTAAAAAAACTCATACAGTAACATCTTATACCTACTATTACTTGTAACCTGTAATGAACCTTACCTCTAGAAATTTGTCCAATCACTTCTTAAAGGCATCTAGGCAAGTTGTCATCACTGCTACCTGTGGCAAAGAGTTCCTCAGACTAATTACATGCTAGGTAAAGAAATATTGGCAGGGAGGGGGTGGCTGCAAGACCTTGCCACTGCTCATTTTCTCAAACAAGAAAATATTTTTTTAAAAAAGTCCCACCCACAGAAGTGGGCTCTAAGGCTGCAATCCCAGCCACTCTTTCCTAGGAGTAAGGCTCATGCACTCTAATGGGGCTTACTTCTAAGTAGACACGCACAGGAGAGGGCTCCAAGGCTGCAATGCCAGCCACCCTTTCCTGGTAGCAAGCCTCATCCACTGTAATGGGGCTTACTTCAGAGTAGACACGCACACTCTAATGGGGCTTACTTCTGATTAGACAGAAGTAGACAGGAGCGGGCTCCAAGGTTGCAATCCTAGCCAAGCTTTCCTGGGAGCAAACCCCATTGACTATAATGGGACTGACTCTGACTATAATGGGACTGCATGTCATAAAGTAGACGTGCATAGGATTGGACTCTTTAACTAGGAGCAAACCCCCCCCCCTTTTTGACTAGGGCTGCAATCCTACCCTCACTTTCCTGGAAGTAAGCCCCACTGACTACAATGGACTGACTGCTGAGTAGACATGCATAGGATTGGGCTCTCAGGCTGCAATCCTAGCCTGGGATGCAAACCCCAATGACTTTAATGAGACTTACTTCAGGACCAGCACCACGTGCAGGGCTGGCTCCCCAAAGCCAGCAGCAGCAGCAGCTTTGCTGTGCCCACCCACATGCCCGCACTCTCACGCGGCATGTGAACTGCCCGCCTTACCCCAGATAGGGGAGGGAGGAAGCACTCCCATTGGGCTGCTGGGCAGAGGGACTCTCAGCCTTCCTCCCGCCCACGTGGCCTGGCTAGATGGGGCATCTTGGGAGCCCTGCCTGATCTTCCTCTTCCCCTTGCTGTCCGTTCCTTTCCCCCCTTGGCCTAGCCCCTCCCTCCTTTGCCCCAGCTTCTGTCAAGCAGGAGGAGGCTGGCTTTGTGCCTGCGCCGGCTGCTCAGGCAGAAGTGCCGCAGCTGCTGGTGGCTCCTGGGGCAGCGATCCTAGAGGCTCCCGTCTGGCTGCTGTGGTGATGACGTGCGTGCCCGCAGAGACGGTTCTGCGTGCCCTCTCTGGCACACATACCATAGGTTAGCCGCCACTGCTATAGACTCTCCCATTTGAGGTTTGGATAAACTCATTGTTTTGTTAACAACTTTCGGAGCAACTTCACAATCTCTATAATTTTGACAGCAGTCTGAGCAATTGTTGCAATTGTTGCCAATGGGAAAGGTCTGAAGGCCTCCATTCACTCCCCTGCAATTTTCTTTTTAATTTTTCTTTTTTCTAATGTATCAACTGGATTGGGCTATATTTTTCTAGTGGGCGTAGGTTCCATCATTTATTATTCTATTGTGATTTATGTAAAATGTTTGATTTTATGGAATGTAAAGGGCTTCAAGATTCTAGCAAGCATTTAAAAGTTTTCTATAACTTGGAAGTCTTAATGCTGAAATGGTTTACTTGCAAGAAACCCTCTTAATGGCAGCTGATAAGAGTTATCTATTTAAAGACTGGATTGATGACACTTACACATATGTTAAGGCTGTTGTTTTCAAACCCTCCAGGAGTTTGAAAAGTGCAGTAAGTCCTTGCGGGGGTGGGGGGAGGCAGTGGGAGCAGGGGGAAGGCAATGAAGCAATCCCCAGGATTGGTTTTGCTGACGTGGAGCACGATCACTCTACTTTCATTTCGAACCAGCTGGGGAGCCCAGCAGGCACTAACACAGGGCTCCCCGCACCCCCAGGACGATGCTGCAGGGACTGGTGAGTACATTCCAGCCCCTGCAGCCCCCCTGAGAGGCACGATCCTGGGGATCGTGTTGGTGCCTCCTCCCTGCCTCCCCCCTGCCCCTAACCCTTAAGGGGGCAGAGGCCAGGGCCTTCAGGCTCATGTTGAAATCACCAAGTAGAATCAGCCTGTCGGCACGCTTCACAAATGAGAGTAGGGCATCGAGATCTTCATAAAACTTGTCCTTTACTTCATCCGGATTCCTCATTGTGGGTGTGTAGGCACTGATCAGTGTGGCTTGCTTTCCTCCCGGTAGTGGGAGATGCAGTGTCATAAGTCGGTTGTTCACACCCTTGGGAAGACTGGCAAGTTTGTGGACAAGATAATTCTTGACCGCAAAGCCAACTCCAGATTCATGACGTTCGTCACTGCTACATCCACACCAGAAGAATGTGTTACCGCCTTCTGTTTCTGTAAGCTGACTTCATTGGCTAGACGAGTTTCACACAGGGCCGCAATTTCAATGTTAAATCTTGCGAACTCTCTAGAGACCAGGGCTCTTCTTCTTTCTGGTTGCTGTTCTTCTTTCTGGTTGCTCTGCTGAGGGGTTCTCTTGAAGCATGCAAACATTCCATGTGCCAATAGTGAGTGGTGTCATCTTGCGTTTGGAAGTTTTGTTGTTCAACCGCATGAAATGGAATCCCCTCCAGCCACAGTAAGCTGGTCAGGGTTCTGTGAAGCAAACAATGTTTAGGGCACCTTTTCTAGCCCCTTCCTCTGCTGCAAAGGTGAGCAGTGCGGTCCTAAAGAGGGCTGCTCAGTCACTCACGTAGATGCTGAATCCAGCTGTTGCTTCGGTTGCTGAATCCAGCAAGAAAACGACCATTAGACCTGAGCCACTTGTGCAGGTCCACGGCTACAGCTCCCAGTGTATCCATACCTATTGCTTCGTCGCTCGCCCATCACCACAGGAATTTAAAGTTCATTAAAGTTGGGGGGAATGTCAAGACTTGCGCGTGAATTGGATTACAGTGAGGGAGATGTGTGCATAGTCAGCCTCACTCTCTCTTCCCAGATTCCATCTTACTCCAATGGCAGGTCAAAAGTTGAGGTGGCTGGAGATGGGCTGGGCACAGTGGTTGACCAGGGCGTCTTCGTGTCTTGCCATGCTCTTAGCATACCACATCACTTGCAGAAACCACCTTCATGACCATTGGTCCTATTCTAGAAGGACTCATCTGCTCAATCCGCCGAAGTCTGTCTTCACATGCTCGGGATAGACAAATCCCTAACTCACCAAAGGGCAATGACCTGACGGTTATCCTCAACCTGGTTTGGCCAGCCTGTCGAAGCTGTAGCAGGGGTGTGGCCACTGCACATGCTACAGCTACTGGGAACCACAGGTGAGAGCTGAGTGACAGATGGGGACCAAAGGTGGACAAGCTGCCCAGAAAGGACACAACATGCCCCTACACCAGAGCTGCTACCCCTCCCTGAACACCCCATACACCCCAGGGTTCAGATAGACAATACCTCATGCACACACACACACACACACACACACACACACACACACACACACACACACACACACACACAGAAACAGAAACATTTTGAATCCTCACTAAGAAGCCATGAGGGAGGGGGTAGTCCTTAGTTTCCCCGGTTCAAATTCCATTGTTGTGGTGTGTAACTATGGTGAGGCAGATGATGTGGTCTAGTATAGAGATATAATTCTTCTAAGAAGAGGTTATTAGCTGTATTAAGTTTGTATTATATCAAACATTAATATTTGAGGTTATGTCATTTTTGACTGTCTAACTGTTGGAAGTTATCTATAGAATAGTAGAAATTGACTCTTCGTGCCCTTATAACAATGAAGGCAAAGATGTTGTTGATGTTGTTGTGAACAAAAAAGAAAATGAAATAACTAATGGCTCCCTGATCCAAAAGGGCTCACAATCTAAAAAGATGCAAAAGAACACCAGCAGACAGCCACTAGAAAAGACACTGCTGGGGTGAGGCGGGCCAGTTTACTCTCCCCCTGCTAAAAAGAGGAGCACCCATTTGAAGAAAGTGCCTCTAACCGGGTAGCATAAGTGCCCCCACCCCACTATTCTTCTAAGGACTGAAGACCTTTTGTATTTATGAACATTTGAAAGTATGGCCTATAGAAGGCAATTACTGATAGACATGTGTTCTGGACATTTGGCAGCTTTCTTAAAGATTTATTTATAGATGGCTTACTAATATTTTAAGATTTTTGGTAGGTTTTGTAGTCTGCATATCTTTTATTCATAGTATTATGTAATTTCCCTTTTATTTCTTTTTCCTTTTTTATTTTGTTGTTGTCGTTTTCATTCACAATGAAAGGAGGCTGAAAAAACAATGTTGCTTTTTTAAAATGTTTTTTAACCATTATGGTACAACATGCTATTTCACTTCCAGATTCAAACCAAATGAGATCCATAGGCATCAAGACTTTGCAAACCAAAAATGTAGGTTTCTATTATATGAAAATTGACCAGAATATCATATGCAGGTTGAGTCCCATTATTTGCGAGGAACTCACGTGGATGGCACAAAAACACAAGAAAGCAAATCAATTTTAAAAACTAAGTGCCTTTGCTCTGGTGATTGAAAAACAGCCTTGCTGACTTTTGTGATGTAACATAAGAGTCATTAAGAAGGCAATTCATCAATCAGTCATCCTCCAGGCACTTAGAAAGATAGGCCCTTCACTCAGCCCCTCCCTTCACTAATGCAAAGTGATCACCTTTCTTTCAGGTGCTCAGGAAGAAGGGAGGGGTCGCCTGGAGAGAGAAGGATTGATGGATTGAAAGCCAGCTGCCCCCCTCTCTCTCTCATTAAGGAGGCTATTGTTAAAGGACTGTTCAGTTTTTTAAACTGATTTTAAAGGGATGCGTTTTTCCCCTTCTCCAGGAATCAGCACATTCCTTCTGTTCTTGCATTCCTTCAAGTTCTTGCACGCAGCCAGCCCTTCAGCCAAAGGGATACTGAAGTTCTATGAGCAAACTCAATTCTCTTGTACTTTGAACTTTGCAAACACAAGCTAGTCATAATAGAATGATTTATTTAGAGAATAGGATTAAAGTTTTATCTTAAGGTGGAAGGCATTTAGATATTTCAGAGAATAATTACAATTATAATAAGCCAAGCTCCTCAGCCTACTTACTCCTAATGCTCACCTGGACTGTTTTCAACTTTCTGAGTATAAGCAAAGCTTAGCTCTTCTACCTGTCACACTATGACAGAAACCAAGAGCTGCCCCTGATGGATGGCAAAGAGCAACTCCAGAGCAGGGTTCACCCCCTCCCATTACAGGATTTTTTAATACCTTAAACTTAGTTCTTAGCTAACCGGTGGTTTGGTCTAGCTATCCCAAGTTCCTTCTTATAGCTGGATCTTATTGCTGGAAGCTACTGTCATGCAGTCTGACTATTCCCAATTAGCAAGACAATTTCACATGGCCAAACTGACACCCAAGATAAGGAGCTTTGTTCTCAATTAGCTTGCTTCCCACAGCTGCTGGCAAAGGGAATGCAGGCTTATAAAATGGAGTCAGTGGTTATAAAACCTACGCCAGTGGTTTTAAGCTGTTTGGCACGGATTGCAGAAACTTAAATGAAATAAACTTAGGTATGGAGTCCAGAATCATAGTTAGTGAATGCATTAGGCCCAAGCTGAATCCAAAATGATACCCGTCTGTGCCCCATTTCCTACTTCTTTTCCCTTGGAGAAACTGTATGTAAATTTCCAAAGAAATTGCACTTGCACAACCAAGGTGTGTAGGATATGGCCCAACGTTGAGTCATCCCACTGATAGAAGGTGCATTGCAACAAAATCAGATAGGTCAACAGAAGAACATGTTTGAAGGCAAGAAGGGCAAAATAGGCACAGTAGGTGAGCAATCAGCAAAAGCACACCCATTCGATGGTAAGATATCCCATACAAAATATTATTTTCTATGGGATATCTTACAAAATATCAACAAGCAGTTTGGGTCCAGGTTATCTAAGGGACTGCCTTCTCCCATACAATTCGGCCCTTGCTCTTAGGTCATCTGAAGGGGCTCTTCTTCAATGCCGCCTTTAACCCAAGTTAGAAGAATGGAGGCACGAGGGAGAGCCTTCTCTGTAGTGGCAGCACAACTATGGAATTCCATACCGGGGGAATGAAGAACTTCCCCTTCCCTCATGGTCTTTCGGCAAGGACTCAAAACATTTTTATTCCATCTTGTGTTGGTGTGACGGGTCGTTTGTCTGCCCCCCTGTGCCTCTGTAGCAGTTCTTTGTTTTTAAATAGTTGCTCTCCTCCAGTTAGTTGTGTTCCCTTATTATGAGTTTATTTATTTGAATCTGAATTGTAAGCTGCCTTGAGCTTTTGCTTCAGCATAAGAAAGGCGAGATCTAAATCTTCTAAATACATAAATAATTCCCCGGAGCGGAGGCTGGTAAGGTTTTCATAAGGAATAATTTACTCATAGTTCATAGTTGCTTACATACATCTTCTGAAGTGATCAGAAGCCCTTGTACTTTGCAACAGAGAACAGTAGAGCTGTTCACTTTGTGTGAAATCTGGTGAGGATGGCCTGATGGGGATGGAACCCTGGCACAGCACATCGTTCTCCTATGATGATTTGGAGAGAAGGGAGAGTGTGAGAAGGAGGGGAGGAAGGAAATCATGTTTAGGACCACACATCTTGCAAGAACCATAGAGGGGGCAGGTGAAGAGGTCTCAGGTGACTGGACATTACAGTCTTCTTGAGTCCTTCAGGTGGAATTGCATTCAAATTCCGACACCCCAACGTTACATGCATGAGCCCACGATTTGCATCTTTGCACACACAGACTCTGGAAACAATCTCTTGGTAGGGGCTAAGTCATGTCTCACGTTGAACAGTAGCCCATCTCGATAAGCCCTTGCTCATGCAACTCATGAACAAAGTGATGCTTGACGTCAATGCGCTTTGTGCATCCATTGCCTTTGTCTGGTCGTGCCAACCGTATATGTTTCTGGTTGTCTTCTCTAATTTGAATCACTTACAGACATCTTTAGTTTGTAGGCTAGAGTACCTTTCAAGTAACTGCCTATTCATAAAACTAACAGTTTTATTGGAAAACTTATTTTATTGGGAAATTATTTGATTGGAAAACAGCTTTTTTCTCTGAGGGGTGTTTATATAACCATTGTTACATACATGCAGGTACATCCAGTTTGAAAGGCTATCCAGTGCTTAGCCTTTGAAAATGCCTACCATAGCAGTTCACAAAAGGTCAAGTAAAAATGGTTTTATTCAAGCATGGCCTACTAACCCAAATAATTTTAGGAATACTTTTGTGAATAAATTATTTCTTATGAAACCTTTACCAGCGTCCTCTCCTGTGCAGGTGTAGTTGATAGTAACTAGCCTGGGTGCTGAGATATTTTGTCATAGGAAGGGAGTGTTTTTGCTGATTACTCTCCCCCCCTCCTTCCAACAAGATCTGGGCTGGAGGAGGTTCCAAGATGGCTGCCGGTGCAGCTGTTTCTTCAGAGTGCTCTGGCTTTTAACTCGTAAATATTCGTTTTATCTTCCCAATTCTGTTTTTTTTACTCCCTTATTGCTTATCTACAGTTTATTTTATTTTTTGTAAGCCGAGTGAGATACTGAGTAGTCTTCGAGTCAAAATATAGCATAGTTAAGTTCCTGAAGAGCACAATGCCGACAGCCTCTTCTAGGAAAAAGCCGACAATACCGACAGCTTCTTCAAAGAAGAGACGGAGAACTAGTCCGGTGTCCAGTGGGATTGATAAGAAAGGTGCCAAAAGGAAAAAAAAGAACCTTTACAACGCGGTAAAAATTTCTCCCTCTATTGAGCCTTTTCTTTCTCGGACTAAATTACATTCCCTGCCCACAAACAGCAAACAACAGCCGGAGGCTACAATTATTACTCCTCTCTGCTCCTCCTCCCTGGACTTATCAGTAGTTTGTTTACCTGTTCCTGATAAGGAAGAAATTATCCAGAATACAGACTCTGAGACGTTAGGTGGAGCACAGACGAGTTTGGATGGTAATGCATCCTCTGTGGTGCAATTAAAAACCTTGGGTGATGCCTGTCTGTTTTCCACCCAGACCCTTCAAACAATTTATGAACGGTTTAATATACTAAATATATTATACGGTTTAATATACGGTTTAATATACTGGGTCCCTTTTAGGGAGAATGGTGGGATATAAATAAAGTTTATTATTATTATTACTAGAAGGCCATTTGCAAACTGCTCTACAGGCATTACAGCGTTTGGAAAACAAGGTACAAATTGGCAGTAATTCTCAGCTATGCCAGCTTAGCTCTCTTTCAGTGCCATCCTCTCCTTTAAGAGCTAAGTCTTGCTATAATCCACTACTGGGAGGGGGTAGCTCGACTACCACTGTTTGTAATACACACCTGAGACTAATTCCTTCAGCTGTGGTTCTCAACATTCCCTTTGGAGATGTTTTTTTTTTTCTAAGATAGATTCTGATTCTCTGCTTGCTTATTCTCTTAAAGACCCTTTCTAATCCTCTTGGTCTGCGCACTGTATTTCTAAATTAGCTTCCATTGGTGTCCCTTTAGACTCTCTCTTCAACAGTAATTTTGATCAGGCACTATCCCTTATTCATGATAGACTCTGGGAGTCCGAACGTTTATGGCTCTCTTTCAACTTTAACCGGTATGTTCCCCCACTTGTTACGGAATTTTTCCTTCCTTTGCTAACGCGCATTCTTATTTCCAGCGCCTTGTGAATCCTCTCGAGAGGAGGGCTTTTATGTTAGCCCAGTTCAATATTGTCCCCTCAGTGGTGTTGAGTGGCTGCCACTCCTGGGTTCCCTTCAATCAAAGGCGCTGTAACTGGTGTGGTATTGAGCCTGATTCTGTTACCCATCTTATTTGTGTTTGCCCTGCGCTCAGTAAACTTCACTGTTCTATCTTGGGCCCTGTTCTTTCAAGTTATTCTGCCCCCCCCACCTTCTTGTTGCATTCCTTTTACACAACTTTTCGCACGAAATTACGACTCTAGTGGCCAAGTTTCTAGCAAAAGTCCTTACCTTTAATAGTGTTGGGTAGCTCTGAATGGTGTATTTGGGCGAGCATTTTCCTGTGGCCTCGTTTTTATGTTTTGTTTTATTTTATTTGTTGTTCTGTATCTTTGTCGTTTATTTATGTATGCCATAATAACTTTTATTATGCCATTAAAGGTTGTTGAAGTTGAGATGGTTTTTTGTGGTCTTCTAAGTTCAGGATGGTTAAGGCTCTGTCTCAATTGTTGAAGGTACAAGTAGATTTGCCTGCTCTCTGGGAATTTTTCTTTTTGCTCTCCAGGAACTATTTTAAAAGGCTTTACTTGGCTTTTAATTCAGATGCAGTACCTAAGCTTATTTTTAATGCCAGAACACATTTTAGGAATTTTAATATAATTATTCAGAGAACTTTTTCACAGTCTGGAAGCCAAATGCTTTTTAAATCCAAACCTCACAAGCAATTTGTCCCAACTAGGATATCATCTTCTAGCTCTCGAACAAATGTTTCTTCCAGGATCTCCTCGTGCAATTTCGTGCACGACTTTACTCGAACTCCACCTGTGGTGGATCCTGTAGATACAGGTACTATGTCCACGAAATGTTAGCATATGAAGGCCTTCGCCTGTCCTCAACAGGACTCTCTGATTCATCCCCCTCGTGCTGGTTCAGGAATGCTTCCTTGGGATGATCCTCTCCTGGCCTCAAACCCACAGACTTCAGACAAGCTTTTGATGCCTAATATAGCTGACAGGCCGTTACTTCCGCTTTCTTTGTCTAACTCAACTTCTGATTATTTGATAAATTTTATGGACTCTAATTTACAACCAGAGAGGACTAGTGTGCATTCTGCCAGAAATGATTTGGGGAATTCGCATACCAATGTGTCCGGGGTGCATGAGACCCAGCAGTGTGAGCGTCTCCCTTCTTTGGAGATTGCGGCGTGCCAGCCTCTGCCAACTGCAAGTTCTCCACTCACACATGATTTAGTTGTCTGTCCTAAGGGATCTTATCATCGATCTCCCCCTAGACAATCCTTCTATCCAAGTCTCCCAGTGCAGAAGGAACTGTTAGATGCTCCTAATATGTTTATTATGAAGCCTGACCCAGCTGGAAGTCACTTTGATCCAGCAAGAATTAATTCTGGCCAGCCTGTCAAGTGCCCCGCTATGCCTTCACTGAATTCTAATGTTTCTCAACAGTGACTAAGGCAACTTTCAGCTGATAGCCACTCTTTTAATAGCCCTGATGTTGCCATACACTTACTCAAGCAGGTAAAGCTGGTGTCCTGGAACACTGCGGGCTGGAAACGGAAGTGCCTCGACAAGGAATTTCTAACTTATTTGACATCCTTTGACATTATACTTTTGCAAGAAACGTGGTCTACTGAACCAATTTTTTTTTAGTATTATCAAACTTTCCATCTACCAGCTTATAGACTCAATAAGATGGGCCATGCTCAAGCGCGCTTAGCAGTACTTATTAACCCGCTTCTCCCAGCGACTCTGGTGGAGGCATCAAAAAACCTCCATTTGTCCGGCAAAAATTAGATGGAATGATTCCACTCTCTCTGAAATTCAATTATTGTTGAATAATTCGAGTGGCAAGATCTTGTTGGAACATGTTCGGACTTTAACAGAACCTGAACTTATTGTGTCTGCCTTTGAATCCTTAATGAACTATCTTCATGTTAATATTGCCAATTCTTTGGCCGTGACTGAGGCTAAAGGCAGACCCAGTAATGACAACCCAGGATGGTATGATCAGGACTGCAAGGCCCATGCCAGGGTGTGTTTTGGGAATTTTAGAGCCAGTAATTCTAAGGATGATTTAAAAACTTATTTCACAGCTCTTGCTTTCCTAAAGGATCTGACTCAGTCCAAGCAGCATGAGTTTATTAAAAAGTCCTGGGGAAGATTGATTCAAGCTACAATTAGCAATAACCATAAGGTATTCTGGGACATTATCTCCAGAGCCTCCAATAAAGGTATAGGTAAGCCCAATTTAATTTCTAATCACATCTGGCGCCAACATTTTTTGGATCTTTTTTATGATCCGGCGGATGTCTGCAACGGGGGCCTGGAGATTCCCTTCTCTAATTTTGAGGTTTGGCCTGACGTATCTGAAGGGGAAATCCTTGATTTAATTGTAGCCTTAAAGTCGGGCAAGGCTCCGGGGCCTGATGCCATTCCTACCATCTGGCTTAAAGAAGATCCTTCGTTCTGGACCTCTATTCTCACCCCGCTTTTTTCATCCATTAATGCCTCCGGTTGTTTTCCTAAAGTTTGGCTTAAAGCCACTGTGATCCCTATTTTTTAAAAAGGCGACCCTAGTAAGCCGGATAACTATAGACCTATTAGTCTTATCTCTGTAGTTGGTAAGTTGTACACTAAATTTCTTCTCCAGCGCCTTACCCAATGGATTACCCATTCTAATTTCTTGGGTATAGAACAAATAGGCTTTAGAAAGGGGCAATCTACATTGGATCATGCCCTTATTCTTCAACAACTAGCACAAAAGTATTCCATCCAAATGAAATCAAAACTTTTTGTCGCATTTTTGGACCTTAAAGGGGCTTTTGATAATGTCAATAGAAATCTCCTATGGATAAAACTAGCCAGTATGGGGCTTGATTCTAAATTACTTGCTCTTATTCGGTGCCTATATTCCAACACATCTGCCCAGGTTAGATACACCCCGGGAGGCAACTATACTGATGAATTCCCCACCAACAAGGGGGTGAAGCAAGGCTGTGTCCTGGCTCCCACATTGTTTAATCTTTTTTTCAATGACCTGGCTCCTTCCTCGGCTACTGTTGATGGTCATCCCCCTAGGTTGGGGGATTTGCAGGTACCAATTTTACTTTACGCTGATGATGCGGTCATTTTATCCCGCTCTAGCCTGGGGCTCAAGTGTCTGACTCGTAAGTGTATTGAGTATTTTTGCGCTAACAAGTTACAAATTAACTATACTAAATCTAAAATCATAGTTTTTGGAAGATCTTGGAGCCCAAGTGTTTGGAGATTTAATGGTCAAATTATAGAACAGGTTAAAACATTTAAATATTTGGGCATTCTTTTTGCGTACAACTTAGCATGGACGTACCATTGTTATGTGGCTCGTTCTCTTGCCAAAGCCTCTTCGCAAGCCATTGTCAGCTTCTTTCACAGTAAAGGAGGCAAGTATATTCCGGCGGCGATGAAGGCCTTTAATGCGAAATGCTCCCCCCAATTATTATATGGGGTTCCGCTTTGGATTAGGTCATTTAACAATTCATTAGAGCAGATTCAATCAGTTTTCTTAAGAAGCACACTGGGTTTGCCCCGGTGTGTGTCTTATGAGGTGCTCTGCATTGAATCTGACTTTATTCTGACTTTTTTCTGACTACTGTTTTTATGGTTTCTGTTAATGTGTTTTTAATATGTTTTTAAATTATGTTTTAATCTGTTTTTAATATGTTGTAAGCCGCCCTTGGTCCCTTTAGGGAGAAGGGCGGGATAGAAATAAAGTTCATCATCATCATCATCATCATCATCATCATCATCATCATCATCATCATACGTTCTGGGCTTCTCTTGAGAAAGCCAGTTCACCATTCGGTGAGCCACAGCCACCAGGGCAAATAATTGGAGGTTCCTTGTGATTACAGAGGCCTACTAAACCTCTTCTCACCTCTAGCATTGCTGGCAAGTTGGCAGTGGGTAAAAATTAGGGGAAGATTGTTGGCAGTTCAGGGTATGGAGCAGGCTTGGCAGAGGGTGGGAGGGGGCAGTAGGAGGATGATCTTGGCAGCAGCTGCGCATGCTGAGATCCTAACCCCCTTCTGGCCTGCATCTGCATCCAGGAATCTACTCAGTCTTACACCAGCAAAAGAGTTGGCATATGTCCAAGAAAATCCATTAGAAACCAGGCAGCCTATGGAGAGGTAAGTAAACACTTTTTAAAATTACATCTCCTGGGTTGTCTGCTGCTCCCCCCCCAATCCAGCATGTGCTCTGTAAACAGTTCTGCATGTGCTGGGCTGGTGGGAGATAGGATTGGGCCCCCATGTTTTACCAGTTTTAACACTAGTGTAACCTGAAATCCATGAGCCTGACCTGAAATCTGAGGATCTTCATCTCAGTTCCAATGCTCTCAAATGAGCTTCGGATCAGCTATGTGGGTTGGAATGGACTGAAGTTATTTCTAAAGAAAAAGCCAAGTTGAAGTCCACTGTACATTTACAGCCACCAGAAGGAGGCTACCGTCACTTGTTGAACTACCAGCACCATTTGATTGCTGAGAATGGCCATTGCCCTGCTGGGAGATACTGTCCAGCCTGCAATAAACAACCATAGGAAAAATGGTCCATTGTAGTGAAAGGTCTACTGCCTAGTTCATTGTCATGGTGAACCACTGCACAGGAATGGATGGACATGAGAAACAAAACATGTGGCCCATTCGGCTATGCCAGGTTTTTGGTACTACAGGCTTGAGATTGTTATTAGCCAGGATGTGGTGGGAGGTCCTGGTATCTGGGCCTGGTGTGAAGCAATCAGCAAGGCAGCACTGCTGATGCAGTCAGCTACACCTGCTGCAGGTGGGAGTCACGTGACTCTGGAAAGATGAGTGCAGAGTCATGTAGGCTATGGTGGATTGGTGCAATGCACCATTGGACAGCCAATCAGAGTGGGTCACAAGACTGTCTTGTGACTATGAGGTCTCCCTACTCTGATTGGCTGGCCCTGGTATATATGGGGCAAGCACAGACACCAAGGTGTGGGTTGTTGTGGTGGAGTTTCTGCATGCCGTGCTGCTGGTTTGTGTACTGATTTTGGACTGCCTTCTCATGACTGTGACCTGCTGTATCCCTGACTTCTGGACCATTTGACTGACTACTCTTCTGCCTGCTCCTTTACCAATACATGCTTCTGCAACAAACAAGCCTGTGTCTGCTTCTTTGGCTCTGTTTGGGATCGCCTGCTTCTTTTATCTCCCTACGCTCCCATGCCACTTTGCTATTGGGAAAGCAAGGGCTATCCTCCCCTGCTGACCTGACAGGCTACACTCCCTATCCAATGTTCTGTACATGAATTCAAGCTCTGTGAGTTCTCTAGATCCTAGAATGCGGAAGGAAGACTTGAGTCAACTGCAAAGACAGACTCTCTCTTCCTAATTTATACCTGGGTCATCCAATCAAACTGGACCTGAATTCTTGGTGACTTATGATCTGCCCTTTGTCTCCATAGCATGTAGGCATCTCACATGGCAGGCAGGCAGGCATCTAGTTCTGGAATTCTTCCAAGCATCTCCTCAAGATAGATGTCCTTCATGCCTTCGCATGCCAATCAGATAACAGCTATCTCTCTTAATTTTCTATTTGCTCACAATTAGCTTCCAGATATTAGTGCCAGGCTGCTCTAAGTCCCAACTCATTTCACTTGGAAGATATTAATCTCAGCCACATTCCAAACCTACTTCAAAAGGGGAGTACCGGGTGCTGTAGGCTTATACTATAGTCTTTCGAGACTGAAGGTTGCCAACCATTTATCCTTCCCCATTACACAACCTTCCATCCTCCCCAACCTACTCCCCAAAAAAGGAAGTACAGGTGGAGCCTATTTATATGCGTGAGTTCTGTTCCGTGACCCGATGCAATTACAAAAAAATGTGTTGTGCTAAATTCCATAGAGTTACGAAAATATGCTGCAGCCTGACACTTGGGGCTGGAAAGAAACTAAGGCAGCTGTTATCAATCCCCTCCCCTCCTCCGCCTCCCCCTCCTCTGCTCCGTACTCAGCCCTCCCGTTGCCAGCTGTCCCCTGCTTATTTCACAGGTGGGATGCTGAGCTTTTAAGAGTCCAATCCCATGCATTTCTACTAAGAAGTAAGCCCCATTGTAGTCAATGGGGCTTACTCCCAGGAAAGTGTGGATCGGATTGTAGCCTGAGAGCCCAGTCCTATGCCTGCCTACTCAGAAGTAAGTCCCATTCTAGTCAATGGGGCTTATTCCCAGGAAAGTGTGAAGATTGTAGCCTAAATCTCATGCTTTGCTCGCTGGGACTACTTGCTTGCTGGGCTGTTTTGTTTCCATAGGCTGGAGAAACTGCACCATCTCAGTCTGAATTGAAGGGGAACTGGGAAACACTCCCTGGGTTTTTTAAAGCAATCCCCTCTGTTGCTACTGCACCTGCCCCTGTGTGTGTGTGTGTGTGTGTGTGTGTGAGAGAGAGAGAGAGAGAGTGCTCCACCTTGCTTCTTGTGCTCTGGCTACAGAGGTTTTCTGCCCCCCCCCCTTCAGCCTTGGCTGGCTCAGGGGCTCCAGGAGTGTTACTGTTCCTTCAAAAGGGGAACCTCTTCCATGGCTCCAGGGCTATTTCCATGCCTGTGCCAGGCAGAGCCTTTGCGCAGTGTTTTGGGCTGCCTGGAAAGGAGCAGAGGGCAAAGGGCAAAGGAGTAGAGCAGCACAGGGCAAAGGAGGCAAAGGTGTGTGCGACTTTCAGTTCCCCTCACCCCATTCCTGTTGAGACAAATCCATGGATAAATAGGTTGCACCTGTACTTCAAAAAACCTCAAAAGCCTCCTAATTCTGGGGGGTGGGGGCACCGCTTTTTCCCATACCCATAATCACCCATATTCTCTGGGAAAGAATATAACCAAAGGAAAAATTTTTAGCTCTGTGACAGCCTTTTACAGCTCAAGGTGCTGACCAGGTTCTGTTTTTTGCAGTTAGATTCAGAGATGCCCAGGTGACCTCAGAAATCTGGAGCTAAGATCCAGCTTCCTCCGAAGAGAAAATCCACCCTGAGTTTTCATCTGAAGATGAGGATAATACTGGTTCCATGTATGACTTCATTACAAAGCTAGGGTTGTTGAGCGTGCCCAGATAGCTAAGAAAACTGGTGCTGATGTCATGGATGAAGATTCTGGCACTGCCAGGCAGAACAGCTGGGCTCTGTGTAAGCCTGCAACAACCAAACTTCTCCAAACTTGCATTTCCAGGCTGGCCACCACTGAAAAGAGGTTTGTGCCAGTGCAGGATCTCACCCAGGATGTGCAGATATCTGCCAGGGAGCTTGTGGTTCAACGAGTTAATATTTTGGAGTCATCAACTTGTCATGCCCAGAAGTGAGGTTGAATGTGAGCCCTTTCCCTCCAAGGGCATAAGAGTTGAGTGGCTGCCACTGGCTGGTTTGAATACTGATCAGGGCATCTCTCCGCATTTGAGAAAGCTTGTGGCCTAGGACCCCAACCTCAGCTGGCAGGAGCCACAGGGAGAGACGTGATTTTGCTGCCTGCAATGCCTGGGATTGATCTGATAGAGGCCATTTGATGGTGCAATCCCTTGGATTATCTGGTCAATGGGGCAGCTGCATCCAGTCAGAAGGTTCAACCCCCTTGAGTCATTTGATGCAATGTTCCTGGCAGCCATGCCAGTTTGCCAACATCTGCAGCAGGGTGGTCAGTGACACCTGAGTATACTTTTCTTCAAAGTCAGAGACCAGGGGCAAGTGGCCAGGGGGGTGTTCAATTGAGACAGCTGCTGGAAAAGGGGCCCAGCTGAATTGAACTTACTATATTGTGTAAAATTCTGGCTATGTACAGGCATCCCCTGCTCATTTGACAGGTTAGAAACCGGAGCCATGGTGAAAAGTGGAAATGGTTGAAAAGCGGAACCCGGTTATTTTTTTTGAGGTTTACAAATGTTGCTTCCAATGCTTTTTTAGCTAGCAAATTGCAAATGCCCTTTTATCTTGCAATTTTCTGCTGTCACACAAAGATTTCTGCAAATCGACTGTCATTAATACTTTCAGGAATTGGAATAGGACTGGAGCTAAGTGAACTGGTATTTGCGCGCGCTCTCTCTCTCTCTCTCTCTCACTTACATACACAAACCAAAACAGCTTTCACCATTTCATATGCAAATCAACATGGGGGAGGGCAATTTTAGCCTTTAGACCAGCAGAGAGAGGTCGAAAGAGTGGAGCATGCGTTGAATGAATGACTTCCGGGTATAATTGAAATGTGTTGAAAGAGTGGAACATTGAAAAATGAACTGTCAGAAAGTGGGGCACACCTATATCCCTATAAAAAGACTGTTGAGTACTTGTTCTTATTGTTGTCTGGGAGATTCAGGATCCCTTGTCTTTTTCCTAAGGTTCATGCTCCATCCTCCAACTTGTGCTCTCTGCAGGGTATGGAAGAGGTGGTGAGGTGCAAGATTAACAAGGAAGTGGTGGTTGGGAGAGTTGCAAATTTTTTCCACAGCTTGCCTCTTCTGCAAGCAAGCCACATTTGAGAGATTGTGCTGCATTTGAGAGATTTGTAGCCCGAACCTAACTGTGATTAGCTCCACCTAAGCAAGAATCCCAGTAGTGCTAGGCTCTTTCTGGCAGTCACAAAACATGACACACTCGCACACAGGCTAGCCATCAGTGATCACTGGAGCGACAGACTCAATGCATTAGTGGACCGAGGACCTGTCAGCCGAGGTAGGACTGTGCAAGGAATGGGAAATGGGGAGTGGGCAGAACGGGTTGGGGGTGGGGTGAGAAGAACAGGGTGGGGAAGACAGTGGATTAGAAATTGGAGGGTGGCAGGCTCAGTGGCAGCAGCATCTGTCGAATCCAAGCATCCTTTCTGGGCTTGATCTGCCTTTACAGGTCCATTCATTCTTGTGCCAGCATGGAAAAGTCCAAGTAGGCCAACCAGCCTGGGAGGTGCTTATCCCATGGAAAGGGAGCAAATGTTCCTTTGCCCCCAAGAGGGCTTCGGATGCTGAAACTCTCCTTCAGGAGGCAGTGGACGCTGTTGGTGCCTCAGCATCACTATGCGAGGAGTTGGGATGGATTAGGCCTGTTCAATGCTGCAGTGGGCTTTAGATACAGAGACTGGGCTGTCATCTACCACTCACTGTCTGGTTGATTTTTTTTTTATTGATGGGCCCTGCTAAACCAGGCCATCACCAGAGGCTACTGGATGGCGTCATGTCTTTGTGCAACAGGCTGGGCATTCCACTGGTCAAAAAAAGATTGAAGGTCTGGCAATTTTCCTCACTTTTCTCAGTAATGAGCTTGGGCAACTTTTCTCCATGCAAGTTTGATTGCAAAAGTGAGTTTAAGTTTCCTTGCACACCTTCCCTCCTTCAATTTGCCATTTTGCTCAGTTCCAGATGTTTCTTCCATTGGCTCCCACCTGCAGCCAATTGGGGGAAAGCAGGAGGAAAGCTGGAATAAGGGCTGCTGCAGAGAGACTGTGCTGATAAAATGCACAGGATGATGATGATGATGATGATTAGATTTTCGCACAGTCAGGTAGATGTTATTGACTTGTTTGTTTTATCCAGACATTAAGTCCTTCCCAAGGACCTGGGGTGCCTGCTTTTTGTCCTATTTTGCTGTTATAAATGTTGTCACAAGATGTACGCTGTTCCCGGTAAAGCTGCTTTTACAGTTGGTGGATGATAATTTCTGTGGCGCCGATGCTGTTCAAGTGCTCTTCAAGGTGTTTTGGAATAGCACTGAGGGCGCCAGTCACCACTGGGATCACTTTGGTCTTCTTCTGCCACAGCCTTTCAATTTCTACTTGTAAATCTTTGTATTTTGTTATTTTTTCCAGCTCTAGTTCTTCCACTCATTATATTTTATTAGAATATTTTTAATACCAGCTGGTTAGGGTTCCCTGCAGCATTTTCTGTCCTCCTGTTTTGTGGTAAGGGATTTGATTATGTGCATAATTTCTCATCTCATGGAAAAAACCCCCCATGGATAATGAGGGCCCAATGTAGACCTGTATTTATATGGTCTTACAGAGTGAGATGTTGGGGCCTAAATGGTCCTTCTAAATGCGCTCCCCCAGCCAATGTTTCCCCACTCCTGCCTTTAACATATTTGAAGGTCATGACATATTTTATAAACAATTCCCAACATGGAGCTATTGGGGAGGAAAAATGATACAGAAGCATTTTGTTCATTTAAATCAGTGGTGGCCAATCCTTTTATGGCATGTGCCCCCTTTAGGCTTTCATATCTTGGGTGTACCACTCAACCCATCCTAACACTATTTGGCCTATATCAGATTTAAATATAGGTCCAACCTTGTTATACACAGATTTGACTCAACACGAATGGCCACTGCAAATGAGAAGGAATGTGCTTATCCTTGTAGAAGGGGACAAATGCATCCCTTTGAAATCGCAGTTTTAAAAAACTGCTTTTCTTACTGTTGTAGAGAGACAGTCATGCAAGCAATCATTTCTTTCTTCAGCTGAGCCAGGCAAAGGCAGGGGGCTCTTTGCATTTCTAATTGCTGACTGCCTCTCTACAACAGTAAGAAAAGCTGTTTTTAAATCACAATTGTAAAGGGATGCACTTCTTAATTTTTTTAAACTGCTTTTATTTAACACATTTTATGCTATCAGCAAGGAGTCCCAGAATCAAACCCCTGTGGTGTTACAGAAAAGTGAATATCAACGACCAGGTAACATCTGAACAAGGGAAGTTCCTGCTTGTAGCCATGTTATTAGGCCCAAGTACAAGGCCCCAGCTGTAACCAACTTCTAATTAGTGCGTACCTGGTCTGGGAGAACTGTTTCACAGGGCCCTCAGATACCGTACCAAACCATCAAGTGGGCTCCAAGGCCAACTTGATTAACAACAGGGTACAGCTGTGAACTTCTCAGGTTGGGAGGGGGGATTCCACCATGAGTAAGAAGGCTTGTGGCACGTCCACCCCTAGAATGTTCGTCTGGAATTGAGTTCTGATTGGTGGATGGGTCAGGAGACCTATAAAGGTGAGGGAAAAGAGCTTTTCTTTGTTCTAGCTTTGCCTCTGGCTAAGGGGGCCTGAGATTTGACCATTCTGGCAAGAGTGACCCAACTTGACTGCAGCAAGATGGGTTAGACTGGACTTTGGGAATCTAAGACTTTGGTGAGTGATAGTTTGAGTTAGGAGTTATTTCCTTATTGTTTTATTCATGCTGAGTGTTGTATTGTATTGGTGTTCTCTGTCCTAAATTTCTAAAACCTTGACTGATGCAGTGCTGTCTGTATAACTATTCTTTAAACCTATATTCAATAAATCCTATCTATTACAACTGACTGGATTATTGGGACTGGTGATGCTGAGGGGACTGGTTGTGGGAGTCAATCCAGTGTGTCTGGGGTGGACCCTGGAGACCCAGTATTGGGAGCCTGCTCCAAGGTTCAAGCCGAACCCAAGGGGGCTCAGGCTGGAGCAGGGCTCAGGGGAGGGTTCCCCAAATTTGTCCTGGCTACCAGGATTGGAAGCTCTACGGTTAAAGAGCCATTGGTAACTGGAGTTGGAAAGACCTGAGGGGTGTCATATATGGGTTTATGGCCACTTGATTACCCTAAGGGCAATAAGATTACATGGCCCATAAGGGAGGGTCGTCTTGATTGTCACATGTGGATGTCAAGGCACTACCTTGTTCCATTACGAGCAATGGAGGGGCAAGAAATCTGGATGCAGGTCTTTCAGTCTATTTTTCCATTTTTTTAATCCACTTTTTTTTTTGGAGGGGGGTCTACTAAGGGTTCTGGAACAGAACCCCAGTGGATAATGAGGGTCAACCTGTAACAGAATTACTGTATCTTCAGTTATATAAGGTTTATTATCATTATATCATCCTTAGAGTATATGTATATAACAACGAACAACACATTTTTGTAACTCAAATTGAAAATGTAATAAAATTTCAATGTGGCTTTTGAATTTACTTGTTTCTTACAATTTCTTTCTGTTTGGGTTTACTTTTGCGCATCTTCTGTAACTGGTTTTATTGCTTACAAAAATTTGATCTTATTAGCTAGACTCCTGGGACTGGTACACTGACAAATCTTTGCAGTTTATTTATGCTAAGAAGTAATACTGCTCATTCTGCTCACTCGGAGTGATTCTGAGTTAGCTGATTTGTAAGGAGATCACAGCTGTTGATGAAGTGGTTCTGTTTGTAGGAAACTGTGTGTATACAGGCACTGATCATTGAGAAGCAGCTTCCCAGTCTCCTGAGCAAGTTGCTGCACGCCACGAGGCTGCCTCCTCTACTGGCTTCTGGCTGGGATTTGCAAAGTCGTTTTGGCTTCTTTCTAGCATGTCCCAGCATCTTCTGCAACAGAAGCCTGGGGTCCACCGCACTGCACCCCAAGTGCTTGGCAACCAGCTCTTCAGTCAGCATCAGCTCTTGGGATCAAAAGGGCCCGCAGTGATGCAATGTGCCCCATTCCCAGCCCTGTGCTGGCACTGACTGAAAAGCTCATTGATGAAGCACTAGCACGGAAGGTCTCCTTCCTGAGCACCTTGGCAACAAGCACTTCAGTTTGCATCAGCACCTGGACTTGGAAGGGACTGCTTAACCTTGTGGTGCAGACTGAAAAGCTTGTTCCTGAGGAGCCACTGAGATTGCTCCTGAGCGTCTCAGCAATGAGCTCTTCAGTCTGTGCCATAGCCGGGTCTCAAAAGAGGCTGCTTAGCATCACAGCCTCCTGGTTCTCCCACTGGCATCTAGGGATAGCCACCCTACTGCTGCCATCTTGGGGGTTTACCACTGACCCCGCATGCCACTAAGTGGCACACGTGCTGCGGGTTGGCCATCCTGTGACTTAAATCATATCATTCTAAGGACATCCCAATGATGTCCTAAGACCACCTAATTCCTTGCAATTCTGCATTGTTTTGTATTGATTAATGATGTTAAAAGAGGTATTCTGGAAGCTGAAGCAGATCCAGGATCTCCCCACACAATCTTGATACTTTGAATCTCCATTCATCTTCTTCTTTTGGCATTCAAGACCATTCAAGTACAAAAGGCTCAGATGACCCCTTGGTCATATTGCCATCCTGGTGGAATAGGCTACCAAATGAAAACCAGTTAACATGCCCTCTGACAAATTAGTTCTCGTAAGTGCAGCCTAAAGATAATTAAGCAAGGTTTTCATTTCACCTTGCTAAATAATTATTTAATCCTACCAATTTCAAAAGAAACTAAGCATTTAATTGTGATCTCAAACCTTGTTTAATCCAAGAAAGTAACTTGTTTAATCCAGGTGGTCTTCAATCTTTTTTTGTGCCATAATCTCAGAAAATAAATTTTAAAAGTATGAGACTGGGGACCCACTGCAGATCCCACCTCTGTCACAGGACTCAATCCATCCATGCCTTGCCTCCATCACTGCTCATCGCTCACCCCACCTGTCCCGTTTCACCCTAGCTCTTGTGTCTTCACAACAATCTTGTGAGGCAGCCACCTGAGCAGCCTTAGGGCTGGCTTAGGAGCTACAGGGCAAGATAGTGAGAAGAAGCTGTGCAGAATTGTATCAAGAATTCAGTTTTGATAAGGTAGGACCATTATTGGATTGGAGCCAAGCCCTGTCTTGCACAGGCTTCGAAAGGTTGCCACAACCATCCAAATGACCGCATTGGGTTAACAACTCCCAGGTTGAAGAACACTATCTTAGACTACAATCTTATGTGTTTCCTTGGTAGTAGGCCCCACTGAGATTAAGACATGCATAGAGTTGTGCTGTAACTCTTACGAAAATATACTTTATTATATTCATTATTAGTAAACTCTTTGTAAAGGAGACCACATAAAATACAAGCTGTTAAGGAAGTATTCCAAAAGAAAGCTAAACATCACCTATTTAAATTAAAAGACTAATCATGGAAAAGCCTTCTTTCTTACCTTGCCTCTCTTCGCCAGTAGAGTTTGGATCTCTGATGCTGTGAAAAGTCTTCAGTAGAATAACGTGTTACTATTAAAGTGCATTTAGTTTTGCAGCATATAAATATGCACCAATGATGTTAGATCCTTTCAATTACTAAATAATAATTAAAGCATATTATGCAATTATGCAGCTATTTTTGTAACCTCCCTGATTGAAGGGGAAAGGGCAGGACATACATATTAATAAAAGATCACTATGATTATTATAATCAATATTGAGCACAATGCTGCTCCTTCCGAAACTGAGATCATTACACAGTGCTTGTGTTTGTTGACACAATGTTGAGGCAAACGAGTGCTGAGCTTTGATGTTGTTGGTACTGTTCAATGAGTTCAGATAAAATGCAACTGTTACGCTGCACATTCCTGATCTTGTCTGATCTTGGAAGCTAAGCAGGGTCAGGCCTGGTTAGTACTTGGATGGGAGACTGCGTGGAAATACTGGGTGCTGTAGGCTTATACCATAGTCTTTTGAGACTGAAGGTTGCCAACCAACCATTAGCACTCTGGCAGTTTCTTTGGTGAAAATTTCCTTCCAACCACTGCTTGTTGTCTGTCTTCCCTTTTATTTTATTTTATTTTTTAAACTTCTGTTATCTGTCTTGAGTCTTTGGAGGTAAGACAGAAAGTAGGGGTTTTAAAATAAATTCAGCTTCGTAGTTGAAGCTGTTTCAGTGCTAACTTTGATCCAAATCTGAAACGGTGTGTGCTGGCTCACTGTTGCAAATGTGCTGTAAAGCACTTTTGTGAGCCCTTAGCACCAGCCCAGCGCCAGTGTTCCATTGCTTAGCAGTTGCCCAAACTGCTAGGCGGTGGTGAGGTAAGTGGGGCTGTGAAAGCAAACTGGAAGGAATACCAATAATCTACTTCATCCATAACCCTCTGGAGCTGAGGCGCCACCACCTGCTCAATAAACCTTGTCCCAAAATGGAAGGCTAGTGACTGGCCAGTAACTATCTGGCTTTTTCAGATTGCTTGACTTTATTCAGAAGGGGTTAAACCACTGTCCACTTCAAGGCCAGTGGTTGCACCGCCTTCATCAAACAGGCATTAACCACTCTCCCAGTCTACTCAGCCAGCCCCTCCTGTGCAGATCTAATGAGCCAAGCTGGACAGGGTTCAAGCAGGCAGATGGATGGCCTCACACTCCAAAGGAGTCTGTCCACGCCCTCAGGCTGTACAAGCTGAAAAGAATCCCACAAAACAGGCCAAGCAGACCTCATCAGAAATTGTTCCTGTGGCATCCAAGTTTTGATGAATGCAAGTGATTTTATCTGCAAAGTGTTTTGCAAACATTTCACAGCAGGTGATTGGGTTTTCTTTCTAGTCTATTGGAGGGGCCTAATGGAGTAGGCCTTACATAACATGGTATAGTTTCACTGGATGGTTCTCTGCAGATGCAATAGTAGCAGAGAAGAAAGTTTGCTTTGCTGCTGTCACCACCACAGAATACACTGTACAATCAGCTCTATTCCATGTTCAGTTGGACTCAGCACCTTTTCCACAACTGTTGCTCAAGATGTCTACCCAGTTTGCTTCAACAAAACCAAGGAGCTGCTCTGAGTCTGCGACATGGCAGAGGTCACACAGGAGCAATCTCATCCACTACCCTAGCCATTTCCCCATTCCAGATGTCAACCAGGGCTTCAGACAAGTGACCAAACTTGGCAGCTGGAAAATCCCTTAGAGCAGTGGTTCTCAAACTAGTGCATTGTGACCCACTAGTTCCTGTAATGCTTCCCCTGTTCCTTTAAGGAGTAGGGGAAGGGGGGAGGCAACAATGCAATTTCCAGGATCGTGTTGCTAAGAGGGGCAAGGGGGGTGCTTTTACTTACTGTGAGTTAGGGCAAGCAGCAGAAGGTGTGGGGAGCCCTACAAAGAGCTCTGCAGGGTTCCCCGAGGCTTGGAATCTTCAGAAATAGCAAGCCATTTCTGGTTTGCAAACACAGCCAGGAGGTGGCTTGCCCTTGTTATTCCTGAAACTTCCAAGCCTTGGGGAGCCCTGCAGTGGTCTGTGTGGGGCTCCCTGCACCTCCTGCTGTTTGCCCGAACACACAGTAAGTAAAAGCACCCCCTTGCCACCCCTTAGCGACACGATCTGGGGATTATGTCGCTGCCTTCCCCCTCTCCTGCAAAGACATACTCTGGAAGTAAAGCTCCCAAAAAGTTTGAGAAGTGCTGCCCTAGAGCCTTCAGAAAACCTTCAGGAGCCATTTGCCTCTGGGGACGGACCATACCTTGTACTCTCCTGCCTCTGTGGAGCTAAGAAACTGCAATAAGCCTAAACCTTACCAGGAAGTGATCTGTCCATGACAACAGAGTGATCTTGATCTCCTCCACATCCAGATCTCCTTGCTACCCCCTTGTTCAGCTGTGAACACCAGGTGTAGAACATGTCCCACTTTGTGCATTGGGGCCAAGATCTTCTGGGACAGGTCTATGGTTGTCATGGCAGCCATGAAGTCCTGAGCCACACCAACCTCAGGGGCCTTGGGATGAATAGCACTAATGGGTGGGGGACAGATGGATGGACTCCAATGTTATTGCTGAGGTCAACCCTGTCAACTCAGGCAGGGAGACTGTTGGGCAGCTAGGTGGGCGGTACACCAAAAGAATTCCAATCCTGTCCAGCCCTTTCAACATGACATGCAGTCATTTGAACCTAGCAAACCGCTGAACAGGGCACCTGGCAAGGGAGATGGATTCACGATAGACCATTGCAACTCCCCCTCCCCATCCCTGTGATAGTGGCTGCTGCAACATTTGGAAAACTGGTGAAACCTACTGGGAAAACTGGGAGAAACCTATTCATTCTACCTCATTCAACCAGGTCTCTATAGTACACGCCAAGTTGGTTTCCTCATCCAGGATTCAGTACCAGATGATGTGGGTTTTATTACTCACCGAACAGGCATTCAAAAGCAGCAGCTTCAGATTCAGGAAATCACTACCAAAGACACTAGTCATCGGGGTGTGGGGGTGGGGGAGGGATCAGAAAGAGGGACAATATGTCCTCCATACCAGGGGATACACCCACCCATATCTATATACACCCACTATACCAATATGACATAGCTGCCATGAAGAAGGCGGCGATCCCAAGATTGCCCAAAATGCCCAAATGCCCAGCATAACCTCACTGCCCAAATGCCCAGCATAACCTTCATAGATGCCAAACATGCATAGGCTTGGCACAGCCAGGTACCAAGTCAGGCTAATTTAAAAACCACCCTTTGAAATTAAATAAACATGCGGATACATATTAGGGACGATCCTTGGCATAACCATCGACAGACAAACCATTATTGCAGTGGTTCTCAAACTCTCTGGGAGAGTTTGAGAGCCACTAAGTACTTGCGTGGGCGGGAGGAGGCAGCACATTTACTTTCACTGCTGCAGGGAGCCCTGCTGCAGGTCACACCGGGCTCCCCGTAGCCTGGGGAGGCTGCAGGAAGCTTGGGTAAGTGCACCCAAGCCCCTGCAGCCCCCCCAGGCGGCACAACCCTGGGGATCGTGCCACTGCCTCCTCCCTGCCTCCAGGCTGCCCCTGCCCCTTAAGGGGGCAGAGGCCAAGGCTCACAGGCTGGGGCGTCACGACACCCCAGTTTGAAAAGCCCTGCATTATTGTATTGGTTAAAATTAGCAATAAGCAGAAAATACATTGGCCACTAGGAGTCAGATGTTAAAATTTTCTGCTGGAATACATCTGCTGGGAATTAATGAGTCAAATTCCAAGCTGCAGCACCTTTAAAGTTAACAACATGGCTATGGTCGTTATTTATCCAGAGAGTTCACTTTAATCCTCATTCCTGCCTGAGTAGGTGAGCAGCAACCTTTCACTTCATTGTAACAGTGAGTTCCCATATGCAATTATTTCATAAATTTAATAAGACTGAAAGTTAGTACCTCCTCATGTAAGATTCTATGTGAGTACCTACTCACAAATGAGGCCAAATTATATGACCATTTCATATCTATATATTATCCGATGGGACATTCCATGCCAAGGACGCTGAAGCTGAAGCTCTGTCATCCAAATTCCTTTTTTTTTTATCTCCTGTGTCGTTTTTGGACCTTGTTTTCTACAAACGGACTGTTTGAGGGTTCGTAAATCTTGTGGTGTTTACTTTGCCTGCTACTAGACTCCTTCGGAGTTCATTATCAGGAGCTTAGCAGACTCAGCTGGATGATTAACTCCTCCATATTTTCTGACCTGTGAGTAACCTTTTTCATTGAATTTTTACCTTTTGCCTCCTAATTTAATGGGGGGAAAAAAGAACCTTTTCTCCAGGGGATGCAGAATCTGACTCAACTCCCCACCTTAAACAAACTAGATTGGAGACATTTTTCTCCTTGCCTCAGCTCTCAGAATCTGCATTACCGAGTTCTTTATTCCCCCCCCAAAGCAGTTTCTCCGATGCCGCCCTTTGCTTCAAACAACTCTGATAGAAATGAGCTGCATCCTCCTGCATCCCCATATGGAGCTGATAAATGGCATGAACTGGAGAATTTATTGTTGCAGCATTCTCAACTGTTATTGCAGCAATCTCAACATTCTCTCCTAACCTCTCGCACGGTAAGCACGATTTTTTCTCAAACTGAGACTATAGTGGTACTCTTAAAGGAACTGCATCATACCATTATTTCATTGCAGTTAAGTGCTCCTTGCTGCCACACGGAACAAAAAAAGCTGTATGCAAACTCCTTATGTAAGCACTCACTTTCACTGACTCATGAGAGTAAACCTGCTCAATTGATTTACGAACCAAACTGCAGGGAGGAGGAGGAGGGCGGGCAATGGGCTGCCCTGGGGGCGGGCAGGGAGCAGCAGGCAGGGCTGGGATCCTGCAGTTATGCTGGATCCCAACCCCCATTCCCGGGGAGAATGGAACGGCTTCAAGCTGCTCTGCTCTCCTCTGACTTGTGCCACCTCAGGAGGTGGTGCAAGTCCGAGGAGACCCATACACGCCAGCAGCCCTTGCCCAGGGGTAAGGGGAAGAGTTTCCCCTTGCCTCTGGCTAAGCCGCTTCTGGCCACAATCCTGCACTGGATACAGCCCAAGCCTCCTGGTTTGCCTGTTCCTGCGCAAGTTAGGATTGCACCCTTAATCTAACCTGAGAGATAACAACAGCCCCAAAGTCACCCAGTTTTCTCCTGTTTCATTATAAATGGTTCAAATTTTGAACTGGTCACCCATCCTTGGGCAGATAGGAACGTCACTGTTTAACTTCCTGAGGCCCATGGGCAGTCACCTAACATGGCCACCTGCCCAAAGGACCAAAGCAATTCACTCACCTGGGAGCCTTGCTTCATGCATTCAATTACTCATACTTAAATTTCAGGATCTTATTATTTAACTCTGTTTAAATCAGAACCCAAAAGGCTAAGAATTCAGGACTCTGGAACATAGCATACATATGTCCAGGTTTCAACAGATTCCTCATCACTTTCCAGTACTGAAAACCCTGACATTGGGACAAAGCCATCTAAGGGAAAGCACTCACCAAGAATGGAAGATTCCCCACTGAGCAACACAGGTATTACTGATACTGAGGTATTGACTTAGAGTACAGCACAAAGAAAAAGAAGGGGTGGGGGAGAAGTAGGTAGCCTGTTCTAATTGCCTGTTAATTACACATATATTTAAAGCAAAGAGTGGGTGATTCACCTTTGACACCACACTTAGGAATGTTTGTGCTGCAGAAAAGGGGGAGGAGTACAACTACCCAAATTATCCATGGTAGGGCCAAAATAGCATTGAAGCCACAAGGTTCTATAAAATTAAACCCCAGTAAAAGTTCCTGGCACTGGCACAGAGAGACAGAGATACCAGCAAACCCACTGTCCATCCCACAGAAAGCGGTAAAACTATGAGCACAATAACTGAAACAAAAGGACCGAATTGTCCCTCAAGCCCTTGAGGAAGAAACAGCACCCAGGGAAAGCAGAAGATTACACAAATAAAACCCCCAGGCAGCTAAAAAAGAAAAGGAGGGCACTAAAATGTTAAATAGTGGGTTCATGCAAATAAAGGAAGGCATAGAGATAACATTTCATCTTCAGGACAGAACCTGGCAATGAAAAGACAAGGCAAACACCCCTGGCTTTATACCCCTTAGCTCCACCCAGATGCACAACCATTGGTGCTGTTGAAACACTAAACTAGAGGGCCAATCAGATGGTAAGATTTCGATCCACCACCCGATTGGCCAGCCATAAGATTAGGCCAATTGGTTATGCAGGATTACTTATGAGTAGGCAAATATGCTTTGGCTCTTATTGAAGGCCAGGCGAAGGGGAATGCAAGGCCATGAGAATGATCCTGATCTGATCAACATGGCGCTCAACAAATGATACAGAAGGCGATCTCTCCCAACCCCCCACCATAGTAAAAAGGATAAAAACAGAGGCTTGAGTGGCTGGGCAAAGTGAAACTTTTTTTTTCTAGTCTCATAAAGCTAGGTGGATCTCAACAGAGGGTTGTTTTAAAAAATCAGTTCCAGTGTTAAAAAGTTTGGAAACTATTGCATTAGGCCCAAGCTGAATTCAGAATAACACCCATCCTTATTTTGCACCATTTCCTAATTTTCTTTCCTTGGAGGAAATGTAAGCAACAAGGCATACCCAAATACTGGAAAGATATGGAGCCAGCCTGTCCATGAAGTCAGGTGATGGAGTTGCATAAGTTGCAGATAGAGATCCAAATGTGTGGTGAATTCAGGTGGCCTTTTCCTCCTGCCACCACTGCATCTCTCCTCCAACCCACCACTGATGTAAGGTCACAATTAACTTCATTCCACTCACTCAAGCAAGAAGCAGATCGATTTCTGCCTTACTGTGCTTTTCTAATGCTGTTGAAGAAAGAACAAAGGAGTTCCTTTGTTTGTGCTGTCCCTGTAAAAAAAAACAAAACCGGAAGTCCCACACTTCTGGATTTGATGACAGTGTGTGAAGAGCATGGTAAGGATTTTTTTTTTGAAGGGGGGGTTTTAGAGCAGAAGCGGTGGACCCAAGGCAGATTTCCAAGTTGAAATCAGGTGGCAGTACTTGTCATGCCACCAGTGGTGGACCTCCCCAGTGGGTGCGGGTGGATGGAAGGAAGGAAGGAAGTTCTTTGGGCTGTTGCCTCATGGCACACTCGAGACAGGCAATTGGGAATGATGAGACAGTCAAATATTGGCAGAAATGCAAGTTTATTTTTTAAGGGGATACAAACAGAAGAATGGGCAAAAAGGAATGAACATGTAATCAATCTGACCATCAATAAAACAGGCATGTCAAACATAAAGCCCATGGGCCGAAGGTAGCCCCTGTGTCGTACCACTACCCTGCGCTGGTAGCACCAGTTGGTAGACAAGGATTGGTCCGTCTAGTACTGCTGAGGCCAAACAAGCAAGACACTGAAGGGTAGAAGGCTTTGAAGTTTCTTTATTTCAGCAAAGTGCACTTGTGTGGCTTCTGGGAGACACAGCTCAAATCCAGAAGCACCCCTTTGGTGGGGTGTGACATTTTTATACATTTCAGCCACAGCTCAAAGCGTTCACAAAAAGAGGAAGACTTGGATACTTTTCCACTCTGTCCTCCTCATTCCCTTACTCCCTCCCTGCTTCTCTGTCCTCCACATTCCCTCACCCCCTCCCTACTTCCTGGGGACAAGGGACTTGGGTCCTTCTCATGTCATAACCAGTCTGAGAATGCTATTTACAGGGTCCTTCAAAGTTCATAATCAGCAACTGTCAGACCTGTGGTCAGTTAGCTAGGCAATTTATCAATTTTCAGCAAAAGCAGTTAGTTACAAGCTTTTCCCCTAAAGTTCATGCTCTCCCTGCCTTTCCCCCTCCCTTCTTTATTGTACTGAGATTATGCCTCCTGATAGCTTCTACAGCAGTGGTTCTCACACATTTAGCACCGGGACCCACCTTTTAGAATGAGAATCTGTCAGGAACCACCGGAAGTGATGTCATGACCGGAAGTGACATCATCAAGCAGGAATATTTTTAACAATCCTAGGCTGAAATCCTACCCACACTTAGCAGGAGTAAGTCCCATTTACTATCATTGTTAAAAGAATATACATCGTAGCTTGTTAAAAGTACAGGTCTGTACGGGAACATTTCCACAAATGCAGTCATGTGTCATGGTAGCATCAAGTCTAATATACTAAAAATAAAATATTGAAATGAATGGGGACCCACCTGATATTGGGTCGTGACCCACCTAGTGGGTCTTGATCCACAATTTGAGACACACTGATCTACAGATTTGGCTGTATCTGCTTAAAAAGGGGGGCTTTAAGGCAGGTTGCAGGTGTCACCTGGAACCCATTTATCTGCCCCCCCCCGGTTATAATTGGGGCCTCCCAGCTTTACAACTGGACTTTCTCGTATCTTGAAAATGTGAACAGAATTGGCACATTTTCTCTTCTGCCATTTGCAGGTAATGAGTTTTGTATGCAAGAGTAAAGCATTTATTTCTGCCATCATCTGCTTAATGTCACTTTCTGCTTAATGGCATCACTTCTGGCCCTCAGCAGGCACCATGAATGCTAACTGCAGTGATCTGTATGAAATGGGTTTGACATCTCTGGCCTAGAACACGGTGTAAGGCTAATCTGAGTTCTCTGGAGTGTGTGGAAACTACAGTACTATGTTGCCTATGGGTGGTGCTGGGTTGTGTGCAAACATGCACTTTATCATTTTTTCTTTAAAGGTGGGTGATATTCAGTTTGAACATTTCATTTAAACCATTTCTGCCCAACATTGCACATACACAAGGATCAAATGTGTACAGAGACTGGGCAAAAATGGGCTAATCAATTACATTTGCACAGTTTACTTTCCTTATATCAGTGGTTCTGAAGCTCCAACACTTTTAAGTCTAAGAGATAGTATTGGGCTGTCAAGCATTAGATGAATGCTTGACAGCCCAATACTATTTTTGTGATTTCTCAGGTGAAGCTTGTAATCAGCCAGCCATAACTCAAGCTGCTGTCATGGTTTGTGGAACACTACCAAAGGTGTGGTAGCAGGTAAACCTTCACCCCCACTGAGGGCCTTCAGACTGGCTAGCAATTATGGGTACAATCCTAACCTACTTTCTGGTGCCAACATAAGGGTAATGCAGTTAAATAATAATAATAATAATAATAATAATAATAATAATAATAATAATAATAATAATAATAATACAGGTATTTATATACCGCCTTTCTTGGTCTTTATTCAAGACTTTATTCAAGGCGGTTTAAATAGGCAGGCTTATTAAATCCCCATAGGGATTTTTACAATTTGAAAGAATGTTCTATCTTACAAGAATTCAGGTGTTACTTTCTTGATCTGGTTTCACATTCTGGCCTCCATCCTCCCACGCTCAGAGCAGATGGAATAACTTGGCTCAGCTTGTCAGCTGCTTCAAGGTCGCACGGTGCCTCGAACTGGCGACCTTCGGATGTTATCTTCAGGCAAATGGAGGCTCTACCCTCTAGACCAGACCTCCTGCCCAGTTCCGAAGTAACAAACATTCCATTATTTTGAGGAGACCTCCATGAGTGCCACCCAACTGCAGGATGCAGTACACATCCCACTGGCACTGCTATGGGGCCTAAGGTAAATTGAGGATGGAGGCAAATTGGGACAGACTTAGGTGATTGGGCCCGGTTCTGTTCCGGGCCCAATTCAAGGTGCTAGTTTTGACTTTTAAAGCCCTTTACGGCTCGAGTCCGGGGTATGTGAGGGACCGCCTCCTTCCCTACAATCCTGCCCGTGCTCTTAGATCATCTGGGGGGGCCCTTTTGACTGTGTCTCCACTAAGTGATGTGAGGGGGGGGCGGTCAGGAAGAGGGCCTTCTCGGTGGTGGCCCCCGAACTGTGGAATACCCTCCCCTTAGAACTGCTCCCTCGTTGCTAACGTTTCAGCATGCACTGAAGACCTTTTTATTTCAAAAAGCTTTTAATTGTTGACAGGCTGGCTGGCGTTCTTGCTTCTTGCTTTTTATATGAAAATCCACGGGGTTTGTTTGTTTTTAGATTTTTTAATTATTGTAAATTGTTTTTAATTTTTTTTTATGTTGCACTTTTAAATTGTAAGCCGCCTTGTGTGCCCGTTGGGCAAAAAGGTGGGGTATAAATTATTATTATTATTATTATTATTATTATTATTATTATTATTATTATTATTATTATTAATAATAATAATAATAATAATAATAATAATAATAATAATAATAATAATAATAATAAGGCTGGGAAAGCTGTGGGTTGGGGTGGATCTTGGCAGCAGTGGCATCTGTGAGATCTCTAGTGATATATCTATCTCTAATATATCACTGCCAAAGGTGCAGTAGCCGGTAAGCCCCTCATCACCATTGGGGTACCTCAGACTGGCTGGCGATGAAGGTAAGTTGGGGGTGGAGGCAGATCAGGGCAGATTATGGTGAAGATCAGGGGCAGGTGTGGGATGGGGTGGATCTTAGTAGCAGTAGCATCTGTGAGATTTGGAGCCACTACCCTGGGCAGTCAGCCACACACTACTCTGAAGCAGCAGTTCAGATCTATGCCAGTGAAATACTGTAGATACTTGCCTATAGTACATAAAATTTTTGCCAAGTAATCAAGCTCAAATTTTCACTTTGCCTTATCTCCGGGTCAATCAGAGGGCAGAGCCTTTCAACTCTGAAAAGTTTCCTTTCTTTTTCTCAAGCAGCAGGCATCAAGCAGCAGGCAGATCATTCGTTTCTACAGCAACTGGGAAATTCCAGCCAAAGTTAACCTTTTATTTTCCTTCCTTCTTTCCCTTTTGCAAATGCTTGCAAAGCAGGTCTGTTTTTTTCAACACCAGGATGGGATCCTCCTTTCCATTTGAAACAAAGTCCCAGGCTACATACATACAACAAACCTTTATTAGGCATATAGTTTTACAACTAATATCTCCAAACAGTCATGTATGAAGGTATATATTAAAAGAGAGATAGGAAATAAGAGTTAAAACACACCAGTTTGCTTACACAGTTACTCCAAGTTGCTTAGAACCAGCAACTTAGCCTGCTTCAAGTTGCTCACATGAAGAAATTTAGCAACCGGAAGGGTCACAGATTCAAATTCACCTGCCAGCAAAAGTTGTAAAGAGGTGATCTCAGAGAGACCTTTTTTGTTTCCAGATAATGAGGGGAGATACTGGTCTCTGAGCACCTGATTAAAAGCACAATGCAGAACAATGTGTGGAAGAGAGTCTACCTCTCTGAGGCCACAATTGCAAAATCGTTCTTCCTTCGGGGCATTTCTAAACCTACCAAGTAGGTCATTAGAAGGCAACAGTTGCATCGGGCTAATGTAAAAGCCCTCCTTTCAAAGTGGCACTCTAAGAAGGACAGGTATTTTGGTTGTAGACCAAAGGTATTGTTAAGATGGAAATTTAGGGGTGAACATTTTTTTTGTGCTGCAGCCAAAATCTCTTGCCTTTCTATGTCTATTAGTCTTGTTATCAAGAGCCTGATAGAAGTCTCAAGTGTAACAGCTCCTTGTAGATCTTCCTCGAGACCCATTTGTCTAATTTTCTTATTGAATAGAGCTAAGCAAGGAGACAACAGCGAGTCAGTCAATAACCCATTTAACAATGGATTTTGGTCAGCCCTGAAGCACACTTTGGCCCAGTATTTTAAGCCTGGTCCCAGGCTACAATTAAATAGTGCACCGTTATTTAAGAATAACAACCATGGAAAGCAGTGGGTCTACTTCTGAGTAAAAAGGGTTGCAAATATATGCAGCTGCATCTCTCTGCTGTGAATTGGATTGCGCACTCTCAGTTATGTGTTATGGATTGTATGTTGTATGTAGAGCATCTGGCTTAACACACCAGACACCTTAAAGGTGGATTTGATTCATGGATCTCCTGCAGTGGTTGCCAACCTTTTTCACTTGCATGTCCCTTGGCAGCCCATTTTCATAAATTGTACCCTCTGTATTAGCAAAATGTTTGTAATAATACAAGCCCTCGTCTCCTCTCTATGAAAACCTAACTTCATGTATTCATCACATATTTTCTCTTTTCATCTGTTTGGAGAACAGAAGACTCTGCCTTTGCACTGTCTTGCACCAGAAGTGCAAGTGCTGAGAAATTCTGGGTGATTGATCACTTTCCATATTATGTTTCAGCTTTTTTTACTGTGCTGGTTTTCAATCACTAGTTCATACATGAATTGATAACCAAAAACTAGCTATTGGTGGGGCTTTCACAGTCAACTACCTACCTATCTTCCTGCCTTGCTGGTCCTTGCAAGGCATTCTGGAGCATGACCTGCCTTTTTCTGCCATTATTCCATTCTTTTTCAAGTACCCCTTATGGTCCTGTTGAGTGTCTCTGGGAGTACATGAATACCAGGCTGGGAACCACTGTTTTACTGGTATGTTGTTTACAGTGCACTTACTCTAATAGTGTTTATAAAAAGGTGATGAAGACCAGAATTGAAAAAGAATAAAAATGTATCTTATGATCTTTTACTATGTTTTTAATAAATTAGAGACTACAGTTCTTAGGTAACAATTAGTGGTATGTTATTTTTCAGGATCTGGCCTCGGGTAAAATCAGACAAAACTATAGTCAGACACCCCCCTAAGTTTAACCCCCGACTCATCCGAGGGTCATAGAAAATTCCATGGTTATTGGCTCAAGACCTGCCCTGGACTTATCTGTGTGATCGACTTATAGGCGAGTGTCTGCGGTAGTTGATGTGGATCTGAGTAGGTTCATAGGAGATCAGAGAGCAGTAGAGGAGCAGAACAGTTTAAAGTACAGAACTCTGTGATGGATTCTGACCATTTTGTTTATGTTATGTTTAATTGTCTCAACAGCCAAGAATTCTAGTGACCCATTAAGAAATTAATCTCAAACTTTTGCACATTTGCATGGTAAATCTCTTTCATCATATTCACACATGTTTAATTAAATGGGCTTTTAGAAAACTTGATTCCTAACACAAAATAAAAAGGGAAATACACATTTGAAATCCATGGGAAACACCTGAAGCCTCTTTAAGATCTCATCCTTAGTATCTTTTGAAGAACAACAAAGGCAAGATACAAGGTAGACCCAAAGCCCTGGGTATGGGCAATGCCTGAATTATGAGTCTCTCTGAAAGAAGAGCTCCTTTAGCTGTAACTACCTTATATCCCCACCAATACTGCCAGTGCAACCAATAGATTAGTTGCTGAGCTACAGCTAGTAAAAATGTAAATACTTTAAGAAAGGATTCAGAAAAACAAGCTCTAAAGATACAACATCTATCAGATTTTTTTTATACAATATATGCCACATATCTCAATATGACATGAGATCTTATTTATACTGCTGCATCAGAAAAAGCATATCAGGATATATTAGCTCTGGAGCATCAAGACCCCAGATACATTCTAAATGTTCCCAATAGGGAACATACTTTTGAAAAACTAAATGAGGGATGCGAGGGAGCAACAGTTCAATATCCTTTTTGGATGAAAGAAAGTCATTTCCACCATACCACACAGCTGTTGGCACATTCATGTCTTCTATTTTATAAAATGGAGGTGTGGACAAAAACAAATCAGAAATATGAAAACATATTTCACTGATCAATTCCATATCGTTCTTACTCTACAGGGCTCCCAAAGCCTCCAAATGTCTGAAAATAGTAAATAATAATAATAATAATAATTATCACCCACTTCCGGTTCTGAAATGAAAATCGAAAGCGGACTTAAAAAAAAAAAACTATTTTCAGACATTTTGAGGCTTGGGGAGTCCTGTGGAGGGGTCCTCAGGCTCTTTGGACCACTCGGGATGCTGGTGCTGGCTGTAGCTAAGTGTACAATCACCCCATCCATCTATAAATAGCAGCAATGTCTCTAAATTACAAATCTGTTAACATCTTCTTTTCTGTATATTTAAGGAGTCTTCTTCCAAAGTCAGTGAACAAGGAACAAAGATCTGAGCGATCACAAGAAAAAAGGGAAAGGAGAAAAATATTTTACACAGAAATAATCAAATTATTTTAAATTGCACAAAAAGGAGAGGAAGAGAAAAAACCAGGGGGGGGGGAGACAGAGAGAGAGAGAGAGAGAGAGAGAGAGAGAGAGAGAGCTTTAAAAGTAGATCTCCTGTTGGACTATTGTGCACTAAAACACAAAACTATCTCTTTTTTGAACCCAGCCATACACCTGCCATCACTGGCCATCATCATTTTTTTTTTTCTTTTCATTTTGCAGTCCTAAAATATATCCTGATCCTTAAGTCTGCTCCTTGCTTTGATTATTTAGTTTATTTAATATTTAAATAGCAAGTTTATTTAATATTTAAATAGCAAGTAGGAAGTTATGCCTTTCATTTTATGGGAAACTTTTTGATACTTAATCAATAACCCAAATAATCCTGAGTTTCTAGAGATGGGAGAAATTCAGAGAGAGAGAGAGAGAGAGAGAGGAGACGCGTGGCGAGGCCGTGCAGGGTCCTTTGGGGCTTGTTGCACCTAACCCTCTGGGCTGGCTTCACCTGTCTCCTCCAGTCCCTTCCTGTTGTGGGAGGCTCAGCCAGGAAGAGGAGCAGAAAGAGGGCAGGTAGAGCCGCCACCAACTGGGAGTGCAGTGCAGCAGTAGCATTGCAGATCGGAACCCATGGGCGGCTGCAGCAGGGGTCCCCACCATGCCACCACCCTATTGAGGGACAAGGGGCAGCCTTTTGTCACCTGGGGGCGGGGGCCCCCACGGCCCCTGCATTTGTACACCAGTTCCTGGAACGTAACCCATTTTCTCCATAGACTCAATGATTAATTATACGCTGATTAGATATCCACTAGGTTTTCCAGGAACCTAGCCCTAGCAGATAATAAGGACTGTAATTCTATTTTAGTTATGAGAAATCTGCAAGCAGAGTTTTCTGTCATATAACAGTTTCAAGGAAAAGACAGTACTCTTACTAATTGGCAAAGGGCAAATTTTAAGCATTAGTTCTTTTATATTTAGTGAGGGTGGGGGGCAACTGTCCTTATTTATCTCCGTGTAGCATCTTTTGCAGGGGTTCCTTGCTGGTGTCTTCCTTTTGCCTCTTAAAATTTTAAGATTATGAACTTTCTGGTGGGGCTCCCATGGCAAGCAATGGGATACCTTTCTTCCACAATTGCTAGAACCAGGGCTTTTTTTCTAATGGAACGTGGGGGGGGGGGTGGAGTTCTGGCACCTTTCTGCAGGGGCCCCTCCCCTTTGGAGGCATTCCGGGGGGGAGCAAAACAGAGGCATTTGCTGGGTGGGTTCTGGGGGGTGCAGGGTGGGCGGGTGCCTGGCCCCTGCCTGACCGCACAACTGCCTGACCCCCTCCTGCCCCCATCCCCAAGCTCTTGCCTGAGTCCAGCCCGCCTCCCCTCTCCCTGCGGTCTGTTTCCCCGCGCAGCTTCCAAGCTGGTGGAGGGCACGGGGGACACGAGCCGACGCCAAGGAGGAGGACAGACAGACAGACAGACAGCCAGGGTGACAGGCTGTGGCACCCACAGAACACCCAGGTACTGGCTTGGCGGAAGAGGAGGGGAAGGAAGCTGGCTGGTGCAGCCCCCATGCCAATCTGCAGCAGGAACCTAGGCGTGTCTACTCAGAAGTAAGTCTCATTGTGCTCAATGGGGCTTGCTCCTGGGAAAGGGTGCATAGCCTTGCAGCCTGAGAGCCCAAGCCTATGCATGTCTACTCAGAAGTAAGTTCCATTGTGTTCAATGGGGCTTACTCCCAGGAAAGTGTCATAGCCTTGCAGCCTGAGGCAGAGGAAGGGCTCTGAGGCTGCAGTCCTCTCCACACTTTCCTGGGAGGAAGCCCCACTGCCTCTAGTGGGACTGACTTCTGAGGAGTTAGGCAGAGGAGGGGCTCTGAGGCTGCAGTCCTCTCCACACCTTCCTGGGAATGAGCCCCACTGCCTCTAGTGGGACTGAGTAGACAGCCATAGGCTTTGGCTCTGAGGCTGCAGTCTTTCCACACTTTCCTGGGAGGAAGGAAGCCCCACTGCCTCTAATGGGACTGACTTCTGAGGAGACAGCCATAGGCTTTGACTCTGAGGCTGCAGTCTTCTCCACACTTTCCTGGGAGGAAGCCCTGTTGACTCTAATGGGACTGACTTCTGAGGAGACAGGCACAGGATTGGGGTCTTAGGCTGCAATCCTAGGCACTTTCCTGGGAGTAAGCTCCATTGACTAGAACAAGACTTACTTCAGAGTAGACATACCTAGGATTGGGCTCTTAATCCTGGCAGAGATATATATCTGCACCCATTTTCACATGCTAAGGGCAGGTGAAAAGGGATTCTACGTGTGTACAACATGCTGTCCAGCCTTGCCAGAGATCCTCCTCATCCTTTCCCCACAAGCATGCCCTCCGCCAGCCTGCAGCTCCTCTCCAGCAATGAACAGCAGCTGCTCAGAGCAGCAGAGAACATACAATTGCATGCCAAGCACCTTCCCAAAGACACAGAGTATTCTGATACCTGAATTAAACCATATTTAATTGCTTGTTTGCAAACGTAGCTGCTTCTATGTGCACCTAAGGATCCCTCTCGTGTAAGAATTCCTTTTGTGTTCTTACTCCCACAGTTGCTTAGAGTAATTTTACTACAAGGAACTCATGTAAGCCATTTTTCGGAATCCATTCACTGCTTCCTCTCCTTGAAGTAGTGCCACACTACATACTACACGCTACAAGTGCACCTGTACAGTATTTTTCCCCATGTGTAGACAAAGTAGCTAGGGGGGAGGGGATGTGGAGATTGACAGCCCAATCCTATGCATGTCTACTCAGAAGTAAGTTCATCTTTAGGGGGGAAGCACATAAAAATATTTTATTTCTCCAATAAAAAATTATTTATAAATAAATAAATAAATAAATAAATAAATAAATAAATAAATAAATAAATAAAATATCAGTATAGATGTTACTGCCAAATAACACAAGCACCCACTTTATATGCCAGCATATCTGGATGCCAGCCTGTCTGTTTCAACCAGGACTTGTACACTCAAACGGGATACCAAGATATAGCCTTTCTTAGCCACAGACTAAGTTCATGAACAAACCCTTTATTTTCCCTCTTTGCACTCTTCCCCCTTTTCCTTTCTCCCTGTCTCTAGCAGTTAGCAGTAAAGGTGAAAGAGCAGGGGCTCCTCAAAATCCTTTCCCTTGAAGTGACCCTTTTTTCCTGACTTCTTCAGATGCTCCACTCTGCATTACAAGTAACCACTACCATAAGACAGGATTTCTTTGTATGCGTTAGTTCTGTATGTATTGTTTAATAAGAAAACTGTGCTCTTTTGAGTGACGTAATCTCTCTCAGTCTCTTCTTAAGGAATGGGGATTTTCTGCCATGTGCTGGTTTGTTTTAAAGTCTAAGATCCCCTGTTTGAAAAGAATTGAGGTGGATGGAAGCTATCTTTGGAATGGCACATAAGTGTGCTGTGGGGATTGTCAGTGGGGCAGCAAAGGCCCTCATCCACTGCCCAACTTGACCAGACTTCCTCACTGTCCATATTTGACTGAGTCCTTTTAAAAACCTGACCAAATACTTCCAAAATATTGCCTCTTTTTCCTTACCATGTTATAAAATTCCTTGTTCTTGGATCCATAGTCAAAATACTTGAATTGATTTGATCTGAATATCTAGAATTAGGAACAGGAAATACCCAGATTAAAATCAGCTGAATTGTCAAAATAGTAACTTTGAAGTTATGCTGGTCATATCCACATTAAGTACAGGTCCTGTCTTGTTATCTGCTGGGGTTCCTTTCCAGAACCTCCTTTGTATTGGCAACCTTCAGTCTCGAAAGACTATGGTATCGCGCTCTGAAAGGTGGTTCTGGCACAGCGTCTAGTGTGGCTGAAAAGGCCAATCCGGGAGTGACAATCCCTTCCACACCGGGAGCAAGTGCAGTCTGTCCCTGGTCTGTCTCCCTGGCTATGGGCCTTCCTTCTTTGCCTCTTAGCCTCAGACTGTTGGCAAAGTGTCTCTTCAAACTGGGAAAGGCCATGCTGCACAGCCTGCCTCCAAGCGGGCTGCTCAGAGGCCAGGGTTTCCCACTTGTTGAGGTCCATCCCTAAGGCCTTCAGATCCCTCTTGCAGATGTCCTTGTATCGCAGCTGTGGTCTACCTGTAGGGCGCTTTCCTTGCACGAGTTCTCCATAGAGGAGATCCTTTGGGATCCGGCCATCATCCATTCTCACGACATGACCAAGCCAACGCAGGCGTCTCTGTTTCAGCAGTGAATACATGCTAGGGATTCCAGCACGTTCCAGGACTGTGTTGTTTGGAACTTTGTCCTGCCAGGTGATGCCGAGGATGCGTCGGAGGCAGCGCATGTGGAAAGCGCTCAGTTTCCTCTCCTGTTGTGAGCGAAGAGTCCATGACTCACTGCAGTACAGAAGTGAACCTCCTAGTGGCTAAAAAAAATCAGTGGATAAAATAACAGTGGAAAAATAGATTTAAATACCAACTTCCAGGTTTCTTGCCCCTCCATTGTTCCTAATACGGTCAGGACTTGACATTCACAGGGGTTTGATTCTGGGACTTCCTGCTGATACCATAAAATGTGTTAAATAAAAGCAGTTTTTAAAAAATTAAAAAGTGCATCCCTTTACAATTGTGGTTTAAAAACAGCTTTTCTTACTGTTGCAGAGAGGCAATCAGCAATTAGAAATGCAAAGGACCTCTTGCCTTTGCCTGGCTCAGCTGAAGAATGGAATGGTTGCTTGCATGACTGTCTCTCTGCAACAGTAAAACAGCAGTTTTTAAAAACTGTGATTTTAAAGGGATGCATTTTTCCCCTTCTCCAGGGATCAGCATATTCCTTCTCATTTGCACTGGCCATTCATGTTGAGTCAAATCCGTGTATAAAAAATCTGTTTATAACAAGGTTGCACCTGTATCTAGAAAACTGAATATCAGAATCCCTTGTATAAAATGTGTGAGAGCTTTGCAAAAATATTGAAATCTCTAAAAAGTCATTTCAAAAATGGTTAACATATGTTGCAGTCCTATAAATACGTACCTGAAAGTAAGTCCCATTGAACACAGTGAATTCATAAGCATACATGCATAGCTCACACACACACACACACACACACACACACACACACACACACACACACACAAGTACATATAAATGCAGTGGCTACAGTTTGAACTGAATGGAGTGTTTAGAACACATTAATCCTGTTTTCCGTTTTAGCACCTGGTTTGGGGAGATCCTCAAACAAAGCCTGTGGTCCCCCTCCCCCCTTGCATGGTGCTCCCTGACACACATGTGCTTCCACACACATGCACATTGCTGCCATTGGAGTGGTTTGGATGCTTTTTTCCCAGTGTCTCTTGGGTGCTGAGAGAGGAACAGATGAACCATCCTCCTTGCATGTTCTCGGTCAACTGGCAAGGTAAATCAGAAGCTATTTGTGATGCTTTTCTTTCAGCACTGCCTGGGGACTGAGAAGAGTGGAGTGGCCAAAGAACAAAGTCCTTTGTTGGTAGTCTCTGGCTCCTCCTCTCGCAGAACCCAGAGTGCCCTGGACCCAAGGACCTTACTCTCCTAGATAGCGCTGAAGGTAAAAAAAAAAAAAGGGTACAGTTCATCTCATCATTCAAATCTATGTAAGCTGTGGACATTTTCAGTTGAAACAGAGACAGGACGTTACAGATGGTTTTGTTGTTATTAGTACAGTTTGAGAAATTTTATATTTGAGTTGTCAAACTCTGAACACAATCCTTCACGTTTCACAAGCACTGAGGGAGTCCTCTTGACTATTCCTGATCTCTTCCATTGCCCCCTCTGGCTGGTCCTAAGCTCACCACACTGTTGCCATGCCAAGTCCCCTGCAGTGTGCCTGGCTGTCCCTGATCACGAGCCCCTCCTGAGTTGATGCAGCCTGCGGAGTAAAGAGCTGGTGTGCTCCTGTCATGTCTCCTCCCAGCTTGCATCAAAGTAATGCTTCTTCTAGATGAAGAGCTCTATAATGGTTCAGGAGATGCAGGAAGGATTCACATATACAGGAAGAGTAGTTGGTGGCCATTCAAAATTCAGAAATTTGTAGAATGAAGATTTTCTACTATAAAATGTGTTATCCATCTGTTTGGAATAACAGAGCTCTCACAAAAACATTTAAAAATTAGTAAAGATGACAACTGAGATATTTGAGTTTTGAAACTAATTGGAACAGTTTAAAACAATCTTGTCAGCCAAATGAGTTATTGACACATACAGCAGAAACTGAACATTCAGTCAGATACAGTGGGCTCTCCTTATCTGTTGTCTCGACATTTGTGGATTTGACCATTTGCAAATGGCTGCAAAGCCGCAAGCCTCTTCTGGGTTATGCCAAGACCCATAGCCCCCTTCCCTTGGTCCTGTGTGTTTGGAAAATGCTTCTAAAATGCATCTAGTGCTTCCAGAAGCCACTTCCGGTCATGCCAGAGCCCATGACCCTCTTTGATGACTCTGGGTCATGCTGAGGCCGTGACTCGCTTTGTTGGCACTCCTGAGTGAGTCCTGATGCCTTTTGCCCAGCTCCTCACACTTGGGGGCAGAGGCAGGAAATTCTAAGCAGCCCATTGGCCTCCATGTCATGTGGAGGTGGGGCATGCCAGGGTTTGGGCAGGCAAATTACCCAACCAACCTCAGTCCGGCACATGGTTTGAGCAGGAAAGTTATGTTCTTCCCTGCTCCATCATGGGACCCTCTGGGCTTCTTCACGGGTGGTGTAAGTTTGTCCTCGCCTGCTGCGGTGGGGGTCATTGCAAGCCAGTGTCAGAAAAAGCAGAGCGCTGCACATGGAACAGCACAATCTTCTGAGAGGCTTGCAATCTGTGGAATATCCTTTACAGCAAGCCAGGAAAGTAGCATTCTGGGGATGGTTCAGGCAGCACAGTTACCTCATGGGTCATCTTGGTCCCCCCTCTCCTTCATCTTGCCTTTGGGCACCATTTTGAGTGCAGGGTGGAGCCACCATTTTGAGGGGCTGCATTGCATGCCATTTTGAAATCTTAGGTAGTACTCATCCTTTGTTGTGGGGTTATTTGTTGGGGGCCTCTACTCCCCCTTCTTGTTTTAAGGACAGTCATTTTCTCTCAGCCTTGGTGAGTTCGCTGAGTCCATTACAGAAAAGGAGATATAAAATAAATTAGTAGAAGGGG